>NC_053169.1:15003000-15361750 GCF_016835505.1 Polypterus senegalus
TCAGTGTTATTCAATGTTTTTACATTTAGTTTACCATTACACTGTGCATTCTATGGTATAATTAACTATTTCTGTACTTAAAAATCTTAAAAAAATATATATTTACATGCAGCTCGTATGGTCCAGAACGGACTAATTGTATTTACATACAATCCTATGGGGGAAATTACTTCGGGTCACGACTAAATCAGGTTGCGACCAGAGTTTTGGAACAAATTACGGTCGTGATCCGAGGTTCCACTGTATTGGGTGCAGTTTTTGTAAAGTAAGCAGAAGAATTCAAATCTGCCTGCTGCAACAAAATAAGTAAAACATGCTCTGTACCACTATTTATTAAGAGAAAGTTAATTATCCATCCATCCATTATCCAACCTGCTACATCATAACTACAGGGTCACAGGGGTCTGCTGGAGCCAATCCCAGCCAACACAGGGCGCAAGGCAGGAAACAAACCCCGGGCAGGACATCAGCCCACCGCAGGAAGTTTATTTTAATTAAAAAAATAACTGACTGCAGTTGCAAACATAAAATGTCACAAATGTGGAAAATGTGTAAGGATTAAAATAGTATTGTTAAATCTCTCATAATTGGGTGTGTTGTGACTAGTCATTTCTCAATTACATACATTTCAAAACCGAAGTGATGCTGAAACTGTTATATAGGAGAACGTCTTAAACCTTTTCCATAACCCAATTATTCTATTGTAGTGATTTACAAGGATAGAAAATGTACTATAAATGTGTTTTTCACTTTGCGGTAAAACACACAGGAAATGTGATAAGAAAACAGGATTTTCTGCTCAGAAGAATCCATGAAAACTCTAAATATGTTAGAGAAACAGTAAAACTAAGCAATTTTAATTTGGTTGCTCTGTAAGCCCTGCTGTTTCATTGAAGGACATGTGTGTGGCAGGATGACGCCCAACCTCTTGCTGCATCCAAACGGTGCCATCTTTCGCCTTTACGCCTGTTGCAGCTACGTTGTTCTTATGTGTAAGTGGATGTTTCTTGCAGGGAGGGCTTCTATTCTCTTTCTCCAATGTAGAACCCTCATCCGAGTTCACCACTGTTATAACATGTCTTTATTTGAAAACGAACAGTGTCAGATTGGGGATAGCGTGAACATGACTGAGAAAATAAAAGTGAACAATGAAACAAAATGCTAACTTTTACAAGTACCATAAATTTACACCAGCTGTTTTAGACTCAAATAAATCAAATGCATGTTTTTATTCTACAATAGTAGTAATAAATAGCCACTCACTACTTAAAACAATTAATGCATGAAAGCCCTGGAATCAAACCTGCCACCTCTCAAATTGGAGACAGCAGTTCTTAACTCTACACCATCCAAGCAGACATATGTGGGTGCATGTGCCGTTCCCTATCCCAATTTCTTTTACTTTGGTTAAATTCTTCAAAAAAAATTGCACTTGTTTTGTTAAATCTGTGTCTTTTGTGAAAGTGTTTATTTAAGATTTGGAATTCAGTCTTCACACATTATACACTTCACTTCAGCATTTGGCCAATTAGTACAACATGAAGAAAGTGTCTGTTCTAGTTACCTGTTCAATATTTCTTGTCTCGCATTTCCTGTCATCCTATATTTACACAGATCATTATAGATACGGAACAAACGTCAAAAGTGTATGTGTTCCAAATAACGATACATTATTTACCCTATAGATTTCAAGGCACCTCACACCCACATAAACAGACTTGAGCTGGGACAAATTTGTGTACGACAAGCTGCGTTGGTGGGGAGATGAGATAGCAGGATGCCTGCTGCGGGTGCTGATCGACGCATTTGCAAAACAAAAGATGCTATTGGAGTGGTGCGAAGAAATTTAAGGTGGCCAGGAATTATGAGTTTTTTCGTAGGCTTCAGGAATTCTAGTGCTAACAAGCTAATTAAAAGGGCAGACACAGATATGAGCCACACTCTGGATTCCCAGACTAGTAGTAGCAGCAAAGGAAAGATTTAAAAACAAAACAGAGTGCCATTATGAACAATGCTGCACATCTTCTATCCGACACATTAACACTAAGGGCTTTCAGCCAACAAATTATTAGCAGACGTGTGTCAAGAAACTCTAAGGGGGCCCCCTTTATACTGACAGCAATATGCCTGTATAGTGCCTCACAGGGATTGGGCCTGCCAAGTGAGAAGTTTTTTTCTTTTTAGTAATTTTGGTTACACATATATTTATTTATGTATTTGCTAGCCATGGTACCTGTCGAAGACAGGTAATAGAATCATTTAAAAATATTAGCTCTCTCTTGCCCTGCATGTACCTTCAGCACTTTTCCTCTTTATTTGCATTTGTGTAAACATCTTTATCTTTTTAATTTTTTTCTTCCTTATTTGTCATTCTGGTGTGTGTTCAGACCATACTGTGTGCATATATCTAAATTTATGTATTTATTTATTGAAATAGCCTCTGTAAAAAGCAAACTTTCTCCCTGGGGACAAATTAAGTTCTATCAGCATATTACTCTTGCTGGTGTTTTCATTTCTACTAATCAATAATTATAAGTAGACCTCCCCAGGTTCAACAAAATCCTTAGAATTTATATTTTGTGTGAGCAGGCTCTGTGATAAACGGCCAATGTGGCCAGGGCTATCGGTCTTGGGCCCAATGCTACTGGGATAGGCTCAGGCCCATGGAACCCAACATTGATTTAGGCAAGTTTGAAAATGTATTATTTTATGTAATGGTACTCCTTAAACTCTCAATGCTACTCCACTTGCTTGCTTCGTTATAAAAGGGGTTTTAGCAGCAGCTTAAGGAAATTTTTATCACCCAGTCAACATCTAAAATGCTTTCCTAGAAACACTTCAGGAATAAATGCCACAAAATTAAGAAGCACTGCTGTTGAAATAACATAATAACTAAGTGCTCCTAATTTTCCTTAAAAGTAAAAGGCAGACTGGCCAACAAGTGGATCTCAGTCTGACCAAGACACATAAGCATAGTTACACTGGTGTCCATGAATAAAATAAGGACAATATTTTAATTTCTGATTACAATATTGTCTTAATAATTCTAATAACATTTATAGCTCTACAGCAATTACTGAGATGTACAAAAAATGAACACAGAAAACTGGCAAAACTTTTCAGTTCCTATGAATCCAAGTGCCCCTCCCCCCATCAGTCAACAACAGTCTATTCTGTTGTTCTATATTAAAAACAATCAAACAGTACTCCAGGTGTTAAAAAGATACTATGGATCCTTGATTTTTATGTTTTTTTTTTCTTCAAATGATAGAAATTAAATTTTTTTTTAATTAAAATTTTTACCAATACCAAGAGATTAATGAGCTAATAATGAATAAATTTAAAACTCTGTGTTACCTTGTTTATAATTCTAATATAGGAACAGATATATACAACAAAGGTTTATTGTAGTTCTATTACGATTTTGCAATTAGCAAATATGCTGCAGTATTAACACTTTGCTAACAATGCAGTTTTCACTGAAAATATGAATGTAAAAAAAAATTCATCTGAGCAGTAAAGAATCTAATCCAGATAAATACACTGTCTATATTTCTGCCACCTGTGAATACTAAAAACAAGAATCTAAAGGATTAATTTGCCATTGAGCCAACCATAAGCTTGTAGCCTGATAAGGAACAAATGGGGATGGTGCTCTACCTCCCCTGCCATCTGCAACTCTCCAGCTGCTCACCTGAATTACAGACGCTCTAAATGTGAATCACAGATGGTTCTCAACAGTGATCTGCCTAAACAAATTATTGCATACTCAACTGACCTCTTTCACCTTGAAAAATCACTTTTTATTAACAAGAACAGCTCAAATGTACAACTTGGATATTTAAATAGAAGAATCCTTGAACTATTTTCTAAGCTGAAACTGTAGATATCACAAATAGCCTACCATAAACCCTTCAATCTTGGAAACTGTAAGATGTGCAATGATTCAGCAGGAATTATATTCCAACAGACATGTATTTGACTACACTCAAACAGAATAAAAGTGTGACTTTTAACACCATATGCGGCATAGTTTTGTGCATTTCAAGCCCTTAGGGCAAGAATGTTTGTCTATCTCGTGGGCAAAATGAATAAAATTTAGACCAACAAGAAAGCATATATGAAGAGTAAAACCTGGAGAGTTTAGTTACAACTTGTCATCCATACCTGTCAAATACTTTTATATTTCATCTTTGAGCTCTGACTCAGAGATATTTCATCCCTGGGGTCTTTTTCTCACTTGATGAACTGTAAATTTGATGAACTCCACTTTAATAAAAAATTGTCTATTTATTCTTAAATGATGCAATGTCTGCTCCCAGGATTTGGGCTCTTTAATAATGTATTGAACAAATATAAATCCACTCGCAATACTCTATATCCAACTAAATGAATGAATAAAGTAGCTAGTGCCCAGTAGTGAACAAACTGATGCACTATACCAAAAGTAAACGCAATAGTTTAGGACAGAATGACCTAATACACAATGAACAAAAAGTTCAGACAGACAGGGACATTAACTAATCAAAGATGAATGAACGAATGAATAAACAAAAACAAAATCACTGCATACGAGAGTGAGAACGTGCCGCTAGATGGCACCGCCGTGAACGTCTGTTGCAATGTGCGGCCATTTTGCCGATGAGAAGTACGGAGATGTGTGCCGAACATTGTGTTGGTGAAAAGGTGCCCTGTCCTTCAGCATGAACATTTTTTTCAACCAAACATACCCCATGACCTCCTCCTGGTCACAAAGGAGCCCCATCCCCAGTTTGGTGGCGATCGGATGCCCGGTGCAGATTTGCATGACGGACAAACATACATACATACATACATACATACATACATACATAGACTCTGCTTTATATATTAGATTTAGAAATATTCATATTTTTGCCCCAGTTTTAATTCTATTTTATAATTTTCCTATGAATTCATTTTTTACCTGTGGAGTTTTCCTCTTAACTGCATCTTAATTACAATTAACAATGACTGAAGTAGACACAGAAACAAATGACACTGAATGATGAAAGGCTTGACACCAGAAATTTCAAACCTGCGTGTGATAAATTTTAATGTAGAAAGTATTTTTGCAATTTATATAAGGAATCTACTGATTTTTTGATGTCTTGGTTTAAAAGATTCATTATTTAGATCTTCATTCCAATTTCCCAGCAGCTCTGATTAGCCTTTACTTATTAATAAGCATGGATGTGGGTCTGACATTCAAGTAGCGGCAAACTTTCATCATTCATTGTCCTTTATCTTGCGGTCTACTCAATTATTGTGAAAAAGAGAAGGAAAAAAAAAAAGAAAAAATATTAATTAAACAATGATAATCTATTTACAGGTAGAAAATGACTCACTGATTGGGGAACTGGTTGGAGTAAAAAAAAAAAACAAAAAAAAAAAAAAAAAAACAACCTTTAGTCTCACAGGAATCCTAGGACTGGTATTTGTAACAACAGGTTTAGGGGAAATGTTTAAATTATTCTTTTGAAATAATGTCAAGAATGGCTTCATTAGTAATCAATCCACCTATCTTACAGAACTAATTAATCCTTTATACTGTGTCACATACACTGCAAAAACATGATGCAAGACTTCTTGAAATTTCAAAAATAACATAACTAGTTTAGAATGTTGTGCCTTAACCTAAAGCACTCCCAAATTACAGAAATACGTATCACCTGATACAATAAATTCATGATCAACATTAAATCAAGGCTAACCACCATTTTAGCACAGTGTGATGATGTTACAGAAAAAATGGTGAGGATGTTCACATTGCTTTTTAATAACTGCAGGAATTACAGCCTGCCTTTAATTAAGCATTTCCCATCCTCAATGTCCTTTTAATTAAAGAACAGTTCAAGTTTTTATCAAATGTCAGTGTGAAGCTTACTGTATAAAAATAGACTAAATAAATTTATGGGACCACCACTTGTGTACATGTGTCTATGTGAAAATGGGCACCTACGAAAATAGAAGCTTTTTCTTAACCTTTAAAAACAATTATGAGCCTAAAACCTTAAAAGAGTATATGATAAATTAATGGAATATATAATCACATTAAAAAACCCCAAATAATTGCATTTTACTTTTTTTTTTGGTCCAAAGAGAATTAGGCTGAAATACTAAGCTTAAGAAAATAATAGAACACTCACTCTCTTGTAGCCATAGAAACAAACTCAGTCTACGAGAATCTTGCACAAATTGAACTTAATGGTAATAAACACTAAGATGTTTATCTTTCTCTAGGTACTGCACAAACTATATTACTTTAAATCAATACCAGTAACACTTATTCATTACACTAAACTGTTATTTAAATCTGATAACTTGAACAAATTCAATAACTATGGTTAAATGTACAGAGAAAAGATAATTCAGCAGGGAGGCAATTATTAGATAAAAAAAAACAACCAAATACACTAATTAATTATTTAGAGCAGTAAATCTGTATGCTTGGGAAGGACGGAATATAGAGGGTTTTTGCTAAATAAAAACAAGACCACTGAATAATACTGATACGAATTATATTCTCATTAAAATTTATGTAGATTTAAAAATAGCATACATATAAGCTATTTCCACCTTATAATGTACATAAAATCCATATCGTTAAAAAATGAGCCAAGATTATTTTTAATTTAATTAGATAAAGCCTTTAAAAACCATTACGACGACGCATTTCAGAACATGCATTATGCTGATGCTTATAACAAAAGCACAATAGTATATCCTATGCACAAACAAGGCAACCCTCCCACAGTTTCTCCACTTAGTTTTATAATGCACTACAGTTAGACAACAATTGTGTTTCTCCAACATATACAAAAAATCTAAAGCATAAGAGCACTATAACTGCTTCTTTAATGGATATGGAAAAAATATGCCTATAATGAAATGCACTTTACATAACTAGTGAAAACTAAAGATTAATTTGATCATGCTGGTAAGAATTCCTGTGAATACATTCAGTTGGGTACAAGATGGCATACAGCCATTTCACTCTGGAAATATTTTTAATATTTTTGGTCAGTTTCTTCACGAATGTCTGACAAGTACAGTTAGAACTTGATACTTACTCCTCCACTGTGTTACATAAACACATTATGCAATAAGCACTAAACTTCCTACATGAAGGTTTACTTTATACAGACTTACAGCCTTACATAAAAAAAAAAAATTAAAAAAAAAAGAGGCCACGCTAAGATGTCAGTCTGAGGTCAGATCATTGCAGATAATTTTTAATACTTCTCTGTAAAACCTGATAACCCTGAAAAACACTGAAAGGAAGAAAATAATATGAAGTTATGCATACAAAATCTCATACATGAAGAATTATCTAAGACATTGTAAAAATACAAAACAAAGAAATTATTGCAACTATAATGAAGGCAACCACCTGATAAATAATCAAAGCAACAAACTGACTGTAAAAACAGATTTTAATTAACTGGTCACACTATCAAAAATATTAAGCTATATAATATCTATCACATAAAATTAAATATTTTCAATTGAACAAAAATTATAAAAACATGAATTCCAAAAAAGTAAAACATTATAAGAAATCCAGATAGTCACAACAAAAATAATTAGGCAAATGGCAACTACTGTACTACCTCAGAAAGAGAAACAAGCAAAACCCATAAAAGCTCACAGCATACGATTACAAAAATCAAGCCCAAGTAGCTTGGCTCCTAACTACAGTTGCATTACTTTGGCTAGTCATTTTTTTTTTAAATATCAGCATACCATAGTCAGTCATTGAAATTTTTTGACAAATGTGTTACCATAACATATGCAGGAAAACCGATAAGGTATACCTGAATTTGAAAATCAAAAAATGTTACATTTAAAAAGTATCCTACAGTATAACTTTCAAGCTACCATCAAACTAGATAAAACATCTACTGTACTACCTAACAGCAAAGGTGTTAGACATAGTACACTTAATTATGAAATGGAATAACTCTAGGCTAAAAGAAAACAAAAAAAAACCAGAAACCTCATTGCATAGTAGTACAGTATATCCATGCAGTAATGTGTGACTGGTTGGGACAAAAGTGAATATACACAACATTTTTTGAAAAGAACACTAAGCGACTGGCATAGTGATTAGCTTGGTCTCTCTTTTATTAGCAATAAAATAGTGTGGCAGGACACAAATGTCTACAATGAGGGGCAGGCAGAAGGTATTAGCTGGGTGTGTACAGTAGTTTAGTGGTACTTTAAATTAGATTACTCCTCTATAATACATTATAAAGCCACCTCAAGATTTCTGAGGCAAATGTTGGGCACTCATGTAATTTGCACTTAACTACTGGAGGAAAAAAAAAAAAACCACATAAATAATCTGTGTCTCTTCCACTCAGCTCTTTGACAGTACAAAATTGTCCTTTATTGTGCCAGGAATCATACTTTGTTGACTAAGAATCTAGAGAAAAAAATGTTTCTTACAGTTTGATTCTCACATCTGAAGTAATTAAAATATAAGTAAATTATTCAGTACCATTAAAACAATTTAAATAAAATAATTTGCTTTCTTCATGACACTGTTAAAGTTACAGTTAGATGAATGAAATAAAATGTTTAAAATAAGAACATGTATAAGTAAGTGTACTAAGACTGGTGAGAGAGAATAAAACATCA
The DNA here is from genome assembly GCF_016835505.1 of Polypterus senegalus. Classification (NCBI taxonomy): domain Eukaryota; kingdom Metazoa; phylum Chordata; class Cladistia; order Polypteriformes; family Polypteridae; genus Polypterus; species Polypterus senegalus. Next base: position 15,011,662 of record NC_053169.1, read on the forward strand.
CACAAAATTGTACTCAAACTGAGCTTTCATGCAAGGTAATCACAAAGTACTGAGCACATCACATGTCTAGGAGATGATGTTTCTACACTGCTTGTCATAACCTATTACTGCATGACCTATGCATTAGCAGTTCAGCAGGCACTTGTCATACACTTGCCAGTCTCTCTGCTGGGGATCATATAATAATTTTTTTTACACTTTTCAACAACTTTTTTACTATAAATCTATATATATATATATAATTCACTAAGGCAAGACGACCATGGAAAGCACGCCAGAAAGGGCGTGGATTCACTAAGCCGCCGACAAGTGAGACACCTATGGCGCACGCAGGAAAGAGCCATGCCCACCAACTCCAAGACCATTGGATATGACGACAACTCGCAGAGCCACGCCCACCAACTCAGACGCGACGACACAGAAAAAATGGCGTCATTTATATTCGTCTGTCGTAGAGGCAACGTGCAGCTCCGACCCACGCTGACTGTTCATAGAGGCATGTTTCTCGCGGAGGTGACTCGCCATATGCAGCGTGTAAAACGGTTTGCGAGGGGTATCCCATGGGATCCTTAAAACATTCCTTTACAACTAAGATTAGAACACAATGAAGTAAGCAGTCTTTAAAAAAACGAGTTTTCGGTTATGACGCACAACCGCGTGACCATAGCAAACTGTTTTACACGCTACATACAGCAATTCGCATCCGCGACAAACATGCGTCTTCTTAGATGTTCCTGCACTTTGTACACACCCCCCTCCCACCTCGCTACTACCGTGGTCGGGTGTCTTGGTGGATTATATATAGAAAGGCAGCCAAAACCGCACAGAGCAATGAAAAGTCTACGTGAGTCACAGGTGCATCTGAACTGTAGAAAGAAGACAACGACTCGAGTGACGAGTTGAAGGTGGCCACATCAGCAGGGGGGAGTACGGTTACAAAGCGGAAACTTAAAGGAATTGACGGAAGGGCACCACCAGGTATGAAGCCTTTCGCTTCATTTGACTCAACACAGGAAACTTCACCCGGCCCGGACACGGAGAGGATTGACAGATTGATAGCTTTCTCGATTCTGTGGGTGGTGGTGCATGGCAGTTCTTAGTTGGTGGAGTGATTTGGCTGGTTATTTCCGAAAACGAATGAGACTCCCGCCTGCCAAATAGTTACACGACCCAACAGCGGTCGGCATCCAAATTCTTAGAGGGCCAAGTGGCTTTCAGCCACGTGAGATTGAGCATTAACAGGTCTGTGATGCACTTGTATGTCCGGTACTGCACGCGCGCTACACTGAATGGATCAACGTGTGTCTACCCGGTGCGGTGAGGTGTAGGTAAGCTGTTGAACCCCATTCGTGATGGAGACCGTGGCTTGCAATTGTTCCCCACGAACGAGAAATTCCCAGTATGTGCAGGTCTACCCTTTGTAAACCCCCCGTCGGAACCGCAAAGAACAATGAAAATTCAACGTGGAAACCGACTGAGGCGGTGTTTGGAAAATTAAGTCAACGTGACTCACAGGTGCGTGTGGACTGTACACAGACGGAAGCGACTCAGGTAGGGAGTTGGGGGCGGGCACATAAGTGGGCAGTGCGTACTGAACGAGCATCGTTCAACCCCGTCCTTCGCTTTGAAGGCGCCCCTCCGGTTTTCAGTCACGGACAATTGTATGTTGGTTCGTAGCGTGCATCGTTGCAATGATACTTTTCTTGGTGGTTTATTAAATTACGGATTTTTCAAATGTTTATTTTTTTCCTCTGTGCTTAAAAATCATTTAAAAAGCGGCCTGATTATGCGGCGTACCTGTGTATGGAAAAGTGGTTATATACTGTGCACCTTTAGAATGATGGAAATATAAGACTGTCTTGTAATGGTGAAAATAACTAATATCTCTCATTGGCACCACATTCTAAGTGCGTACAGGCCAACAGATGTGTAATTACCTGTCAGTATTTAATGATAACTGCACAGAGAAAAGCATAAAGGTAGGAATTAATTAGTGCATCATTCCTTCTTCCTAACTAAGCAAAATCAGAGATATTTTCTTTCGAATTTCCTCCAAAGCCTCAAAATTCAGAAGTAGAATTGAAAGTTAGGCAGAGCCATTCTCTTTCATGCTTACGGTCAAAGGCATCTCTGTATTCTGAAAGAATTAATACAAAATGACAATTACAATTGTAAATGAAGGTACATTAGCATTGGGATTTTTTAGAACTGGTTTTGTTACCATACACTGAAAGAAGACTTTGGGAGGAAATTCATTATAAAGGCGAATAGACTAGTGACATCAATATAATAACCGTGATATCATTTCACAGCAAGATGTTTTTCAAAGAGCCATAATGAAAACGAGCAAGTTACGCTATTAAAAGATTAAAAAAAAAAAAAAAAAGACTTTTCTCCTTTAACAGTGTTAATTCTAATTTTTAATGTAAAAAATACATAACCAGTTGATAGTATGTTCTTTAAATCCATTCCATCATGTTGTTAAAGTTAAATTTGAATAGTTATGTAAAAAATTGTTCTTATAAATCTTATATGTTAGATACTGTAGTTAAACAAAACAGATCAAATTTAAAGGCTTGCAATGCTAGATACATAGATAGACAGAGAGATAGATAGAGATAGATACTTTATTAATCCCCAAGGGGAAATTCACATACTCCACCAGCGACATTCTGATAAAAACAATATTAATTAAAGAGTAATAAAAACGCAATGCAAGTTAAAAAATGCAAGGAGAGAGTGCAAGGCAGGTATAACAGTCTATAATCTTGTATAGTGTTAACGTTTAACCCCATCCCGGGTGGAATTGAAGAGTCACATAGTGTGGGGGAGGAACTATCTCCTTAGTCTGTCAGTGGAGCTCCAACGCACAGGCCTTCAGCAGTCGTGGTGATACCCCATCTGGACCCACTGCTTTGCTGGCACAAAGTCTCCTCAGCTCTCTGCTTACCTGGGCTGCTGTAATTGTGGGTGGGGGGAAACTCTCTCCTATACTGGTATCAGCAGAAGGATGGGTGGAGGATGCAGTACTCTGAGGTGAGAGTGGTTTAGGGTGGTCAAACCTGTTAAAAGAAGTTGTTCGTTTGGTTTGCTCTCTCCACGTCTCTCTCGATGGTGGTGCCCTGCTTAGAGCTGCAGCCAGTGATGATCTTCATCCCATCCCATACTTCCTTCATGCTGTTATTCTGCAACTTCTGCTCCAGCTTTCTCCTGTACTGCTCCTTCGCCGCCCTGAAATGGACTCGGAGTTCTATCTGCACACGGTTGAGCTCATGCTGATCACCACCTTTAAAAGCCCTTTTCTTCTGGTTCAAAAGGCCCTTGATGTCACTTGTAATCCATGGCTTGTTGTTAACATAGCAGTGTACTGTTCTATCTGGAACTACAATGTCCATACAGAAGTTGATGTAGTCAGTAGTGCAGTCAATAACCTCCTCAATGTTCTCACTATGTGACCCCTGCATGATATCCCAGTCCGTAGTTCCAAAGCAATCTCTCAGAGCCTGCTCTGCCTCAGGGGACCACTTCCTGAATGAGTGTGTGGTTGTACGTAGCTCCCTCACTCTTGGTTTGTAGTGAGGCTGAAACAACCAGATTATGATCTGCTTTCCCAAATAAGTAAACGTAAAATATAATATCAAGGGGTTTGATGATCATGATGGCAAATAAAACCAGTGTCTGGTTCCATGTTCTACATATAAAACAATCAACATTTACATTCTTCACATAAACTGGTGCCTTTCAGTTTGAGTATAACAGTTTAATCAATGTAGATAGGTTGAGCCCAAGCCCACTTTTTCAGAAGATCTCTCCATTATAAAAAAAAAAATCTTGGGAGGGAGACTAGGCTAGAATAGGTTTTCTTTTCGGAAAACAATTTGACGTCCCGTGAGACAAGGCAATGAGACATTTAAAACAAGTTCATGGACATCTAACCTAGCAGTTGTTGGAATGCTTTTGGCAGACACGCTTCATGTGCTTACAGCTCTTAAAACAACGACAAGCGAGAAGCAGTACACGCTGCTCGCCAAGAGCAGCAGCAACAAGCCAGCAGATGATCTGAACGCTTCTCCTTAATGTGCATTCAGCACCCCCACGAGCAGCATTATACGTCCTGCGATAAAGATTTAAGCATGCCCAGGGCCGGAAATAAAGGACAAGTATTGCTTTTACAAAAGTTTTAAAGTGAAAACAACGCATATGTAACAAGTCCCATGAAAATAACAATCACTTTAAATTGTATATCCGGTAAACCAAACCCGGGGGTGGGCGAGCAAAGCGAGCAGGGGGCAGAGCCCCCTAGTGATGAATATGTAACTCCAACTTATGCTACCAAAGGCTTTTTTCCCCTGCATGCCACCATACCACGGCCACTAGAAGCTCTGCGCTGCTGGAGCATACATCACACTAAACATATATCAAAAATTTAATTATCCATTGTCTAAATCCAAGACCTTGGATACCATTAAAGGTTTATCCATCTCATTTATCCATGATGCTTGGAGCTATGGAATTTGTTTTATTAAATAATATTCAATTAATGCATCATTTACTTTAAATTCTGATAAAGAAACTTCTTATATTGCTTCTAATGATTTTTGCAACAGCTTTTAATTGCTCTGTTTCTCTTGTAGTCAATAAGCTGAACTCTGTTTCCAAAGTCAGCCTTTTCTCCATAGAGCTTAGATGTGGCTGATTTTGTATATTCACTGTCAGGATGTGATTGTTTAATTTTATTGCCCTTCTGGTCTGCAATTTTTATATGAAATATAAGAAATTACTTATCTCCTTAGATATGATTGGTTTCCCAGTAGGTTCTGGCACATATTTCCAGAGTCTTAGAGTTTAGAGTAGTGATCAGTCTAAAGAAGGGTTTAGTACACAATTAAAATCTCCTGTCATGAAAAGTTTATGGTTATCCTGGGGACTTAACAAAAGAACATTCTGTACAAACTCCCTTATCATTCTGGGTGTGTGTATTCTAGCCTGATTTTACTTAGCATTCTCAATATTGTAACACAGCACCCTTCTGATTCAAATTACCTTTAGGGTTAATTTGTTTCATGAATTCATATTGTTGACCCTCTTATAATAAGACAATAATGGGAATGAAATAATGTGCTTGTCAATATCATTCGTTCATTGACCTAGCCTGATCTTTAATATTTAATTGGGTTTCTTCTAAGAAAGTTAAATTTCGATTTTATTTTTCAAGGACATATTCCCAGTTTGGTTGTAGGTGTAAACATCACACTAAACCAATTCTATTTGAAATTAAAATAAAGTTAAATATGTACAGTATAGCTACAGCAAATGCGTACAATACAATCAAAAAATAAAACAATTAGAAACACACTGTTCATAAAAAGATTGAGATCTTAATTAAAAAAATACAATATAGTACATCTGTAAAATAAAACAAAATTTTATATACATAAAGTAAATACATCACACTAACCTACAGGAGCATCCGCATCACAAAACCTTGTCACACTTAATGTTGAATTTTCACTGGGTGATGGCAATTTATTCTTAAAACAAAAACACAAGAAGACATTTTAAAGATTTAACAAATGTAAATTTTAAACTGGTAATTTAAAAGGTATTTTTCCAGCAAATGCAATTTTGTATTTAAATTCCACTACTAAGCATATTTAGGAGCCTCTAAGTTTAACCAAATAGATTACCTAAATTTCAAAGGAAAGTGGAGAAAAAGGCACAATAAAATATCCCGAATTTTATCAGCTATTCAATAATAATCATAGTTTAAGCAACTAATTTACTTCTACTTATCATATTTAAACATTTTATTGCACAGCAATTATTCAAGACACTTAATGCAATTGCTGCAGCATATAAAAAAAAGTACAATATTTCACCTATTAAAACTCAATATTATCCGATTTACTAATTCTTTTTTACTGAAAATTTGCCAAAAAAAAAAAAAAAGAAAGAAACATTGCATCCATTACCTGTAAAATGTAATTCTGACTACCGTACATGACATACTGCGGAGCAAGGCTGTATATCATGTAGCTAGTGTGAAGAACAATCAACAAGAGAATCATGCACAAAAAGAGGAGTGCTTGTGGTCGAGTTTTTCCTGGTCGGATCTTAAACAGCTGTTAATAAAATAAAATAAATAAGGCAAATTAACATAATTAATATTCCTTAACATAAAACGCAAATCATTACAAAATTATCATGACATTCTCAAACCTGCTTAATCTAATTCAGGGTCAGAACCTAATTTTGCAAAACTGGGCACAAAGCAGGAAACTGTCTTCAACAGGGTGCCAGACCACTGCACGGTCTACTTATGCACATACACTCATGATGGGAAAATTCAACCTGTAAGTCTTTGGGTGTGTGAGAGAAAAACAGTAGTCCCTGTAAGAAAACCCATGCCGACAAGTGGGGAATATACACACTTCACACAGACAACAACTTGGTGCGAGATTTGAACCCAAGAAGCTGCCACCATTGTTATCCCATTGAAACCGTGCCCTGTATTCCTATTTCAGGGACTGTAATGCATTTCAAATATATATATATATACATTAAAAAAAAAAAAAGTACAATCCCTCACGCCCAAACAAATATATTTCTAAAATTAATGATAGCACTTACAACTGAAACTCGGTGCCCTATGTTTTAGGTTTAAGTTCTGTAACTGCATTTACATTCAAGTAGAACTTAAATGCATAGCCAACAAACTACATATGTGGGTATACAGAAAACAATAAAATATCACAGTAGCACAGAATTTCATTGACGGGGGAAAGAAAAAAAAAGAAGGTCACATCATGCTCTTTAATTGATAGCTGTTGTGACGGGCAGCCATGGCCATCACTGGGCCAGGACACCAAGGATCAGGAAGGATCAGGGAGAGAGCATCGATGAATCAGTACCTCCCCTGGGATGGGTATAGGGAAGCCCTCCTTGGTGGCTCTATGGCACCACTGATTCCCGCAGGGCATTCTGGGAATTGAAGTTTGGTACAGCACTGGTGGGTTCCATGAGCTGCAGAACCCTATACTGGCTTCTCGAATGGAGTACTCCAGGTGGCTCATTAGTGTTACCTGGAATCACTCCCAGGTGTGATGGAAATCCAGTATAGAGTTCTGCAGCTCCCTCCGGCGGCCCCCACGGAACACAACAAGGCTGTACCAAACTCCAAGTTCCAGCATGCTCTGTGGGAATCCATGGTGCTACAGCCGCCCAAGAGGGCTGCCCTCTAGCACCCAGGGGAGGCACTGCTTCTTTGATGTTCTCTCCCCTGGTCAATTCCATTGGCCTCCTGGGCGGGTAATGGCCGTGGCCACCCATCACATATGCTCTTTGAAAACTGTATACAGTAACAAGACTTTTTAAAGTTGTTTTTGAAATAGTTCATCATTTTCTATTTTCCTATCATAAGTGACACTTTAGGCAAATGCTTCAGTGAAGAGTTATTAATATCCTTGATGTGAACAGACTTATCTGAATATAAATGCAAAGCTGCTTGCTTCAGCTTAGGGACCAACTTACTGGCAAGAGAAAACTGCCCCAGAGAAAGACTAACACACTGAAGTGGTCTGAAATTGAATCAGCTTTGGCCAACACAAATCTTAAAGTTAATCTTCAAAACTGTTTGGCAGCCAATTTAGCATAAGAGTTTCAAGGTGTGATTGATCAATGTCAAAGTAGTACCTTTGTTGCAGCCTTCATGTGCAGTGGTGAAACAAGTTAAAGTCCTTGAGGCCATACATATGGCAAATTCAAGTTTTGGAACAAAAATGTTAATATAGTTTTGAATCAAAATATGTGACAAGTTGCCTTCAGAGTTTAACAACTATAGTAATATGAATTTATAAGGTCTTTTAGCAACCACTGAAGTTACCTTAATTTCAGCACACTGTAGTACAATTTCAAAATAATTTAGATTTTTCAAGTAGAAAGCTGTGCCCTGAAGTTACATTTGTCCTAAAACAGAAGTTTACTCAGTAGCACAATAGTCATGAAAAGCTTATATAGTATGTACCTTGCTATAATGACTTTTACATGTTGTATAGATTCCAAATTAAAACAAAACAATTAGATCTTATTTTTTATTCCACGCTTTCGAAAGAATTGTGTAAGAATATCCCAGTATATTCTACTAATTTAAAGGTTCATGTCAGAAAAACAAAATCGTACTTAATTTAGACTTTAAACTAAGCTATGCAAAATTGAGAGCCACATAAACACTAAGTAAAATCTTTTGCTTTTACACCTGGTCAGAATTTGTGTACATAACTCCAAGAGTACATGCGATAGCTGGTTTGAATCTCAGTTTAGTCTTCAGCACATCATAAGGAGGAATACCTAAACAAAATGTTACAAAAATGCAGTGCAAACCTTAGACATATTCCCATCCAGATATTAGTAGGGATGTTCCAATCAATGTTTTTTTTTTTTTTTTTAATAGGGCAGATACAGATCACTGATTTCATGTTACTAGAACTGGACAATTCCAATTTATTTTCTTTATCTTTATTAATTCTATACACTAAACTCCTGTAAAACCAGCCATGTAGAAACCTTATATTCTATATGAAATTATAAATTATATTTAAGCTGCATGCCACAGGTATTACCTATTTGTTTTATATTAACAAAATGAAATTCTGTAGGTTCAATGGCCACAAAAAATCCTACAATACAATACACTTGCAATAAAAAAAAATTCTTGTTATAATTCCAAGCCACAATTCTAATAAAACATTTATGTTGATCAAGAAAATACAAAGCTAACATGCACAACCAGTTTATGCATACAATAGAACACATTTGGCTTTAAAGCTAAAAAAAAAACTACTTTTTACTAAGCAGAAAAAGAAAATTCATGTCTTTTTTCTAATTAAAAGTGTGAACTGCTTTACTAAACAGAAGCTTGCTCACCATCCACACACAGATATATACTGTCCGTTTTAATTATAGGAAAAAATGAAAAGGTCTGAATTTATTCTCTTAATTTCTGCTGACATGCCTCTCTTTTCTTACACTCTGTTGTTGTTCTCCATGCACAGCATGACTGCTCAGATTCCGTATTCTCAGTTTCTAACTTCCCTTACTTTAAAGAAAAAGACGTGATGGTGTGGCTCGGCTCCACACTCCCACTCTTGTTTGGGAGACTCTTGAACACGACACTATTGATAATGTAACTAGATGAACCAGCAGATGAGGACACAATACAATGCAAGTGCAAGAAGCAAAAAGTGCAAAAGTGCTTTTATTTAAAACAGTTAAAAGTGCCCAAAAAGTGCAGTGCTCAAATGTCTTCAATAAATAAATACAAAGGTGAAATCAATGGGTTAAAATCCAGACTTAAAACGAGAAACAAAATAACACAGGCATCAGGTCCTTAATGTGCAGTTGGATGATCCCAGCACAACTCCATCACTGTCTCCCCATCTCTCCTGTCGATCGTGTTCAGGTAGCTGGTGGAGATGCTAACAGACACGTTCCTCACCACCCAACCCCCATCTTAGCTACCTCATATGGCTCCATCCAAACCGCTTGGGGTTGGTTGTCCTCCCATCATCCTTCACGCTCCCGTAGTTGTACCTCCGATCTCTGGGGAAGACTCCACTGTGCTCACCCCCAACTCCACACAAATAGTAAGTTGGGCAAACCAGCCCCTGGAACGTCACTCATTCTTTCCTTAGCGGGGCCTTTGATCTCCCTGCCTTTGCTTCACTAGCAGGCTGGCCGGCCGGTCTTCTCTCTATCCAATGCTTGCTCTCCTCCTTCCACACCCCATTTCCATTCTCTCTCCCCATATTCTTTCTCTTTTTTAAACCTGGCTCTTTTCTTTTTAAAGCGAGGGCGAAGCGCAGCAATCACAGATCCAGTTCTAACGAGGGACACCGGTGATCCTGCATGTATCAACTCACACATGTTGTGCTGAAGCCACTCAGAGCACACCTACCATGCCCCACTCAAAGACACGTGTCAACTGTTACTTATTTAATCAAAACTTGTCAACCAGCCAGGACCTCCTTTTACCACACACCTCCTACCTTGAAGCTGCTAGCTGCATGGGAAGGTTCCATGACTCACCTAGCCCATTGCAACTAGTGGCTCAGGTCTGTGGCGTGGCCCTACATGGTACTAAAACTTGCTGCTTTCACCTGTCCAGTCTTCAGTCCTCACTGCCCTGGCTCATCCCACCGCTGGTTCTCTCTTGGGTTTTCCAGTACCAGTATACCATGGACCCCTATTGACACCACTCTGAAGTTACTCCATTATGCCAAATATTTAACGGGAGGGGATAGCTTTACCTATCATTTCACTGGTATCATAAAAGAGCTCTGGTGCACTTGATGCTTGGACAGAGACATCAAGTTGGCAAAAGGGTTGCTCAAATTGCTCCTACAAAACTAAATGTGACAAATGTGTTCTATTTTCATGCCCATTAACATGGATGGCAGTCAAGTTCAAATAATGCAGTAGTCATGCATCAGCTAAAACAATATTAATCCAACTGCCTAGTCTATTTTACTTTTCCTTTGACCAGCTTACAACTACTGACATATTATAGGTACAAACTCATACCCTTATCCAGAAGAACCATATGCCCATATTCTGTATTCCTGCCATAGATGTGAAGACAAAATACATAGTAATTACTGCAATCAAGATGTAATCCAAAGGGAAAACCTAAAAGAAATAAGAAGAAAGAAGTGCTGTTAGAATTCTGATAAAAAGATTGAATCTGCAAAACAACTTTATGACAACAAATGAGCAAAAATACTGTAAACTCAATATTAACATAAACCATTGCAATAGGTTCTCAAGAAAAATAAAATACAAGCATAGACAAATAACAGATAATCTATAAAAGACAAAATAATTTCAATATTAAGCAAAATCTGAGCTAGCAGAACATATTACAGACTAATCAATCCTATACACCGTATACTAATCTTCTTAATTTGATTTCATGCAAGTGCTTCAGCTGAACTTGAATGCATCTTTGATACACCCAAGTGCTAACCTGACTGGCTTTTAATTTCATATTAAAATGTTAGTAAAACTTACAAACTGTATTGACAAAGATACTCACACTAAGGGAAGGCATTCAAAATAGACTGTTTTGGAAACTGGTTCATAGTTTTGTGGTGCACAAATAAAATGTACATTAGATGTGGATGTGGGTGGTTAGTCTTTATTTATGTGGTTGGGAACATGTGTCCAGAGCCTAGATGGATGTCTGGGAAAATTACTACTTGAAAAATAAAAATAATTAAGGATGACCATCTCAGCAGCACTTCATTAAACAGGTTTTTATGGCAGAGGGGTTAGATAAAAGCCACTCTTGAGTAAAAGACATAAACAGCATTTAAATGAGCCTGAGGAAAAAAAAGATTTGTAGATCTGATGAGACAAAAACATTATCTCCGAGCAGAACTCTAGGATCCATATCTGGCAAGGTGAGGCATAGTGGTGGCATCATCATGGTATGGTGATGCATCTCAGCAGCAGAAATAGGGAGATTGGTCAGAATTGAGGAAGAAAGAAATGCAGTCAAATACAGAGAAGTCTTCGAAGAAAACCTGCTCCAGAGTGCATATGACCTCAGAATAGAATACAGTAATCCCTCCTTGATCGCGGGGGTTGCGTTCCAGATCCCACCCCCCAATCCCCCCCGAGATAGGTGAAAATCCGTGAAGTAGAAACCATATGTTTGTATGGTTATTTTTATATATTTTAAGCCCTTATAAACTCTCCCACACTGTTAACATTATTAGCCCTCTAGACATGAAATAACACCCTTTAGTCAAAAGTTTAAACTGTGCTCCATGACAAGACAGAGATGGCAGTTCTTTATTGCAATTAAAAGAATGCAAACATATCTTCTCTTCAAAAGGAGCGCCGTCAGGAGCAGAGAATGTCAGAGAGAGAGAGAGAGAGGCAAACAATCAAAAAATCAATAAGTGCTGTTGGGCTTTTAAGTATGCGCACCGGGATAAAGCAGCCGCAAAGAAGGGAGCAATGTGAAGGTAGTCTTTCAGCATTTTTTTTTTAGAGTAGCGTCCGTATCCTCTAGGCAAACAGCCCCTCTGCTCACACCCCCTACGTCAGGTGCAGAGCATGCCAGAGAGAGTGAGAGAGACAGAGAAAAGCAAACAATCAAGCACCGTGCGGGAAGCATATCGTATATAATTGAGGAGTTTTAGTTAATACGTTATACATGCTCTGATTGGGTAGCTTCTAAGCCATCCGCCAATAGCGTCCCTTGTATAAAATCAACTGGGCAAACAAACCGAGGAAGCATGTACTTTAAATTAAAAGACCCATTGTCCGCAGAAATCTGTGAACAAGGGAAAAATCCATGATATATATATTTAGATATGCTTACAGTTAAAATCCACGACGGAGTGAAGCCACAAAAGTCGAAGCGCGATATAGTGAGGGATCACTGTAACAGTTTACCTTTCAGTATGACAATGAACTGAATCATACAGCCAAGAAAATGCTAGAGTGGCTTCAGGACAAGTCTCTAACTGTTCTTGAGTGGCCCGGCCAAAGACCTGAACATGGCGGATTCCAGACACTTCCCATCTAAACTAACAGAGCTTAACATGATCTGCCAGAAAGAATGAGATATGTCCAAATCAAGGTGTGCAAAGCTTATAGGGACTTACCCAAAAAGACATGTAACTGTAATTGTAGCCAAAGGAGCACCTACAGTACAAAGTACTGAATTAAGGTCTAAATATTTACATGAATGAGAAATTTGCAAACCTTTCTGAAAACATGTTTTACTTTGTCATTATGGGTTATTGAGTGTAGACTGGGAGGCAAAATTATCATCTTTATTCATTTGAAAGTAAAGTGTTGCATGGACAGGAACATCCAGAAGTGAGATCGAAAAATCAATATCATGCAGAATTCACAGTTCACTCTGAGACTTAAGATACTTTGTGTTTTCCAAGCAAAGCAAAAAGGGGCTAAGGAGAAGAGAGAACAAACTGAAAATAATCCATGTAGAACAACATTCAGCTCCTTTCAAAATAAAGGCTGCAGCAGGAAGGAAACTTAATATGGCTAAAGAAAAAGGCAAAAAGTAGAATGCAGATGGAGAGCAACTAATTAAAACAGAAACTATATCACCCCTTGTTCATTATTTAGAACAGCGTGTTTTATGTCCTATCTAATTGGTTTCTCCATTGTAGTTAAAATTTATGTTTTTCTAACATTAGTCAATTTTTTGGTGTATTTGTTTAAACTTTTTTAATGGAGTTCTATTTAATTAAAAATTCTAAATTAAAAAAAATATATATATGCTGATCTGAGAAGAATCACTGCCAAAAATGAATGACACAGTGCCTAGTATTGCTGCATAACAGCTCTAGGGTGCTGGGTCTGACTGCATTTGTGGAGTTTGCACTTTCCTGCCAAAATATAAGCATGTTTTTGTGATTAACTGTGCATTTGTGAGTAACCTGCAATTGAGTGGCAGGCCATCAAATGTTGGCTCCTGCTTTGCACCAAGTTCTGTCTAGAAAGGCACTGACTCCCTGTGATGCAAACTGAATCAGCTTAGAAAATAAGGTGTCAGAAAATTAAGAGGGAGAACTAGCACTGCAATACATCCACTTTCAGTTCTCAGGGTTGTTGATTCTGGCCTAAATTATAGAACTTAAATTTCTAGAGACTGCTTCAAGTATTGGAACAACAAGGTCAAATCATTTGTTTTTGCTAAACACTAAAGACATTTGGTTTTGAGATTAAAAGATGAATATGAGACAAGGGCTCAGAATTTCAGGTTTTTTTATCCTGGTAGATGCATTTAACAATACAGAAAATAGCATCTTTTGTAGTTTTTTTAAGCAAGCAAAAATATAAGAACACGCGACTGACAGGCAATTTTGTGCTACCCGGGTGTGTCCTATTAAACTGATTGTGTAAACAATAATTAGCTCTTGTGTTTCCCATTTGAAGACCACATTTGTTGTTAAAAAGTATAAACCAAACTTAAGGCCAGAGAGAAGCAAGTCATTTGGAAGCTGAAAAAAAGAAAAGAGGGCAAAAATCACTCAGAGGAACTGCACAATCATTAGACATAGCCAATACAACAATGTGGAATGTCCATTCATCCATTATCCAACCTGCTATATCCTAACTACAGGGTCACAGGGGTCTGCTGGAGCCAATCCTAGACAACACAGGGCGCAAAGCAGGAAACAAACCCCGGGCAGGGCGCCAGCCCACCACAGAACGTGGAATGTTCTAAAGAAGAAAAAAAAAAACCATTGGTGTATTGAACAACACACAATGAACAGGTCAGAAAAGATTGATGGATCATAGAAATACTGTGAGAGCTGTGAAGAACACAAAAAAAAAAAACAATAACCTCCACAGGGCAGGTGTGAGGGTATCACGATCCACTGCTCAAAGAAAACTTTAAGAGCAAAAATATAGAAGCCATATCACAAGATGCAAACCACTATCCAGCAGTAAGAATCGGAAAGCCAGAATGGAATTTGCAAAAAAAAAAAAACAAACAGAAATTGGCCACAGCAGTTCTGGATTGAAGTTTTATAGATTGATGAAACCAACATTTACCTCAACCAAAATGATAGAAAGACTAAAGTGTGGACAAGGATGGGATCTGCTCATAATTTAAAACATAACATCTCATCTGTCAAGCACAGTGGCGGTAGTGTCACATCATGGGCTTGTATGCGTGCTTCTGGAACAGGCTCACTAATCTTTATTGATTATATAACTCATAATGGTAGCAGCAGAACAAACTCAGAAATCTAACAAACATTTTGGCTAACACAGAGAAATGCATCCAAAATAATCAGGAGAAACACGTGTTTGCTACGACTGCTTCGGTGGCGCAACGGTATGAACGGTTGACTGGTAATCAAAACTTCACGGGTTCGACCCCCGACGTGTCCGTTTTGAGAAGTGAGCTGTACCTCTGTAGCAATAGGGGCCCCCCAGCACTCAGTCTGAGAACCACCAATTTAGATCAATGAACTCATGATAAAGTCAATTTTACAAAGCAATAAAACAACAAATATGCACCTAAGACTGAAAAATCTGAAGTCAAATTTATACTTGATGCATTGTTTCATTAACACACAAACATGCAAAATACATATACAAATGGAAATGCAAATGGTAGGAGCCAGGGCAAATCATCTTGTTAATGAAACTCTGAGAAAATGTAATTAAAATTGCTTAGTTTAAAAGCAATGCCAAAACACTTTTAAGTACAAATCTTCAATTACTTTCATCTAAAATAAAGCTTGATGATTTCCTTAAACTGCAGCTGTGAACTTATTATACAAGCAGTTATCAGCATTTCTTTGTAACCTATGTGAAGCGGCCTTGACGTCATCATTCATTTTATTGAAGTTAACATTAATTGGTAGAAGCTCTGGAGCATGTGCTGCAAGGCTCATTAGTGATGATCCTGTTTGGAATAATAACGAGGCTTCTCGTCTTCAACCATAACTATTTGGTTTTGGTTTCAACCAAAAAATGTAGCTAACATGAAGTGCACAATGTCTGTAGATTCTTCTGCAATTATTAGTTATTAATATCTTTTAAAATACAGTTACTAGTATATTAACTTAATATAGTTTTTATGACACAGACAAGAATCAGTCTCAGTATGCAAAGCAGAATTGTTTTACAATTAATGGCCACCTAAAATACAGCACATGAAATATTCCAATAAGTATTCTCCTTTCTGGAGAAATACTATTAACAGAAGAGGAGATGATTTTAAATTACTTATGCTTTACTTGTTTAAATATTCAATAAAAAAAGTCTATATCCTACTAAATACTGAAATTATATCAAAATTGTTGATAAATTCATTTTTTTCAAATTATTAAAATTCAGTAAAATCAGTAAAATTTACTAGCATGTAACAAGGCAGATCAATAATGCTATACGTGAAATCTTACAATTATGAACTGGAGGAATTTAGAACAAAATAATTTTTTAAATGGTTCATTAAACATCTAATATAAAAAAAAAAGTTTTGCCTTTTTTTTTTTTTTTTAATACTTACGGGCTGCAAATGGAGTAGTATTTCATTTAGTGGATTGGTTATATTAGTCCCAAAGATGATAAATCCAGAGTTAAGCCCAGCAGAATGAAGAGCTTTATCAAGGCTGCATTAAAAAAATTAAAAACATGGAAAATAAAATGGGAAAAAAATGGTCTTCCTTCAACAGTCTGTTTAACATATTATCTTTAATATCAAGCATAATTTAAAATGTATCTTTACTGGAGACATGCACCTTTTCTATACAGTACCTGTATATGAATTCTTGTTATTATATCTCAGCTCACACAAATACAAGAGAAGAAATTACAATTAGCCAAGACATTGATAATATTTTAACACCACAAATGGGATTCTTTGAATACACAGCACTGTCTGCAACAATTTTAATAAAGTTTTGTTATATTCATCCACGCAGGTATTGGGAGAGAAAAAAAAAAAAAAAACAACCACCCAATTTTACCAGATAGTTCATAGTAATGGAGAATTCTACACTTGCATTTATAATATTTAGAATGTTCTTCCAAAACATTCACAAGACCTATTCAAAACTGTAGTAATTCTTGAAAAGGTTAAATGCAAAACATCAGACTTAGGCTATTTCCTAAAAATGTATTAACAAGCATTCTAAATTAAACCAAACTGCTGCTTATAAATAAAGAAGATCAATAGTCATCATTTAAAATAGGTTTAGAAATACTTAAATTACTAATATCTTTTCTTGTACTTAGTTGTGTTCTAAAACCAAGTTATTCATTGGGATAAAATTCTGCAATTAAAATAAGACCCCAAAAATTTCTGAATTCACAAGCAAGGTAACACTGGAATGGAGTACACTGCTGCACCTCATGGTGTTGGCCCGTTTATCATCTGTCATTCAAAATATATGCATAATCTCCTCTACTGCTCTCTATTCCTGCTACAGCAAAAAAACATTCTTCTGTATGAGATTTAAACAGCAACATCTACTAAGAAGCAGCTGAAACCGCAATCTTTAAAATAAAAATCACAAAAAGCAACAACTGTATATTTTTAGAAGTCTACTATTTGCTAGGAATTAACTGTAGTACTTGAAGAACGATGGTGTAATTACCTTTACCTATTTTTTCCTTTTGCAAATATATACTAATATAGCCCTTCACTAAGAACAGCAAATATATGCATTTATTGTACCCTGTGAGCCAGTGTGAGGCACAAAGAACCATCACTCAATCACCTATCAGTGTGGGGAGGTGCTTGGTCCTCCAAGATACAAACACAACACAGTATAGATGTAGAGAAACAATAATACTGTACCTGCATGGCAGTTAAGAAATGCACAGCACAAAACAGAATGCCACAATTGGAAAGTTCTATATGAAAGTACTCATTTATAAACTTTGATTTATAAATTCTGGTGTTCACAAATTTCTTTACGTATAATCTTGTAAATGTGTATATGTGAATGCTTCTCAAAACTCAACTTGTCATCACAGATGACTTCTGTGTTAGTGGAAAGTCACTGCTTAGGATTAACAAAAGCAATATGAGTGCAGTAAGGTGCACAAATAAGGTTAGGGGAAAAAAATAAACAACAGCTACAAATTGCCTTTTTATGCTGGCAAAATGGATTGAAGATTGGCAGAGATATTACTAACCTGTCAGTCAGTTCCCTGAGAAGTGACAACAGGTAGCCTATATAAACTGACAAAAAAAACAAAACAGCTCTTTGAAGCAAATACAGAGCATTGGCCCTCTTAAAAGAGAGCCAAAATACAGTTTTGTACATCATATTCATCACTTTTGAGGTTTAATGTGTTTGCCACATCAATGCACATTGAAATAATGACTCAATGATAGGAAGTATTATATAGTATTATACATATTATGTGAATTTCCCCTTGGGATTAATAAAGTATCTATCTACATGTGAGTTTTCATTTAGCCAGTTTGGCTGCATTTACCTACTTTATCATGTGCATCTCCAAGATACCTCGTTATACAGGTATATATTCTGGTTGTTTTTGCAACTTCTCTCATTTTGCCAAGTATCATAGTTCGCTTGCAGAAGCAATTTATTCATGCTAATCCGAGGGGAAAGGGAAGCATGACGTTAGGAGTAGGGAGCCGGGCAGGCCGCTCCTCACTAACGACTCAGCCTTCATTCGAGTTTACTTATCGCCATGTTTTGGAGTGTACCTTGCCTCCGCTTAGCTAGCGATACCGGTTTGTTTATAAACAAAAGTTTATTTTGTTGTCTGTTATGCGAAAATACACAACGAAAGAAGGAAAAACAAGGCAATGACTTCAAGTACAGAGCATTTTAATACAATAAAATTTAGAATGGGAATAAAGAAATATAAATGGTTATTTTATCCTTGATACAGAGAAGAGAGTATAATTTGAATTTTACATTAAGCTTATAAGAAGCACATATTTCCAAAACATACAAGTCTTATATGTAACAAAAGTAAACATTAAATATTAAGAAACGCAAAACAGTCTAGCATGAATTGCCTTTTTTCCCTCTTCTGTACTGGCTAACAGAATACATATACATAATAAGCACTTACTGTATCAGATTCTACTTACTTTGAAATAAATAGTGCTATGGTAAACAGGAATGCCACCAGGATAAAACATATTCCGAACAAAATCTAGAAAAAGAGATCAAAGATTTTTATAGTGTCCACTTGACTAAAACATTCACTGAAACATTTTTTTAACCAATTTAGCATACTTAAATAATTATTTCACTTTAAATTAACTTTACCCTATTAGAAAAAGAATTAAGGTAAGATACAATTTCATTATCTTTCTGAACAAATACAAAAAGAGGTAATAATCAAAAATCCAGTGAAAGGGGCAATTGCACTATATTTAAAAAATAATTATGCCTAAATTTGTTGGTAAACAACAAAGTCCTTGGAATGCACACTGTTTCGCACTGAAATGTATTTATACAGCTGTTGACTTAACTGCTGTCAAGAGTCTCCATCAGTCAATCAAACATCATTAGCTACAGATGCTGCATATCATAAAGGACTCGAATGTCAACAGGAAGAAATAAGCTGTGAGAAAAATAATAATAAACAGAAGAAAAACAAGAAACACATTACATATTCTTATGCTATTATGTATGGACTGAAACTTTTACCACAAGCACTGCCAATTAGTGTTAACAAAGATGGATGACTTTTTTTTTTTTTTACTTTAAATAAAGATGTGGTCGATTATTTATTATTAATTTACATGTTCATCTTTGTTGAGTTTTAATGTTATGCTGTTGTCTCTCTGTAAAACTTGCTGATAAACCAAATTTCTCTCTTGGGACAATAACATTGAATTAAACTAAATTGTTCGGTTTTACTTTAATTGACCCATGAACAGAATGGTGCTAGTAGCTAATTTTTGTGATACCCATTTAAAAACATATATACTAGACAACACCACAGTGCACTGTGACAGGCAATGGTCAAACAGATAAGTTTTAATTTTGGTAATATCAATGGGAACTAAATACATCATTTTTGTTTTTATTATTCCTCATCTCTGATTTGTACAAACTGAAACATTTCCTTTTTGTTGCAACTTGGCCCTTAGCTTGCCAAATTTATAGTGCAATATGACAACTAGAAAAGGTCAGAGTACTACCACCCCAGTGCAGGTGCTTGAATAAACTGCACACAGATAATATCAGTAGATGAATAAAAGTGCAGTTGGGTAGGTAGAGTACAAGGCCCAAAGGACTGATACCAATCAATGTGGAGAGAACAGTTACAGCCAGAAGGAGATCATCGAGACCCAGATTATATTGGTTGTGTCTTCTGTAGTGCTAACAGCAGGAGAGTGGAGGAAAATGTCATGGTCTGCAGGACAGAGTAGGAAGTTATTAATTAGCTAGTAGCAGGACCCAGAGTTGCCCAGGTAAGTAATTTTAAGGCAGAACTATTTAACTTCTATTTGGCAGCAGAAAACACTTTGCCATTGCAGTCCTTTAATTTACTTGAGGCCTCAAAATCTGGCAAAAAGCACGGTCCTTAAAACTCAGTAAAAATTTAAAAAGGTATTCCCAGAGTCAAAATTTTGGGTCCAAAAACCAAACTACTGTCTCTTGTAGACAAAGTGGGATATGTTTGCAAAATTTTGTTGAGATTAGACCAAGGGTATGGAATTGCATAAAGAACGAACACATACACACACTGAGCTTTACATATAAGATACTTTAAGCGTCCTTAATCCCAGAGTTAGTCACAATTTTCAAACTAAAATTAATATTGATAAATTCTACAGAATATTATATACTGCTCAAAAGAATTAAAGGAACACTTTTTAATCAGAGTATAGCATAAAGTCATTGAAACTTATGGGATATTAATCTGGTCAGTTAAGTAGCAGAGGGGGTTGTTAATAAGTTTCAGCTGCTGTGGTGTTAATGAAATTAACAACAGATGCACTAGAGGGGCAACAATGAGATGACCCCCAAAACAGGAATGGTTTAACAGGTGGAGGCCACTGACATTTTTCCCTCCTCATCTTTTCTGACTGTTTCTTCACTAGTTTTGCATTTGGCTACAGTCAGCGTCACTACTGGTAGCATGAGGCAATACCTGGACCCTACAGAGGTTGCACAGGTAGTCCAACTTCTCCAGGATGGCACATCAATACGTGTCATTGCCAGAAGGTTTGCTGTGTCTCCCTGCACAGTCTCAAAGGCATGGAGGAGATTCTAGGAGACAAGCAGTTACTCTAGGAGAACTGGAGAGGGCCATAGAAGGTCCATAACCCATCAGCAGGACCAGTATCTGCTCCTTTGGGCAAGGAGGAACAGGATGAGCACTGCCAGAGCCCTACAAAATGACCTCCAGCAGGCCACTGGTGTGAATGTCTCTGACCAAACAACCAGAAAGACTTTATGAGGGTGACCCAAGGGCCCCATGTCCTCTAATGGGCCCTGAGCTCACTGCCCAGCAGCATGCAGCTTGATTGGCATTTGCCATAGAATACCAGAATTGGCAGATGCACCACTGGTGCCCTGTGCTTTTTACAGATGAGAGCAGGTTCACCCTGAGCATGTGACAGAAGTGAAAGGGTCTGGAGAAGCCATGGAGAACATTAAGCTGCCTGTAACATCATTCAGCATGAGCAGTTTGGTGGTGGGTTAATGATTGTCTGGGGAGGCATATCCATGGAGGGTCACACAGACCGCTACAGGCTTGACAAAGGCACCTAGGCTGCCATTAGGTATCAGGATGAAATCCTTGGACCCATTGTCAGACCCTATGCTGGTACAGTGGCTCCTGGTGCACGACAATTCCTGGCCTCATGTGGTGAGAGTATGCAGGCAGTTCCTGGAGGATGAAGGAATTGATACCATTGACTGGCCACCACACTTTCCTGACCTAAATTCAATAGAACACCTCTGGGACATTATGTTTTGGTCCATCCAATGCCACCAGGTTGCACCACAGACTGTCCAGGAGCTCAGTGATGCCCTGGTCCAGATCTGGGAGGAGATCCCCCACAACACCATCTGTCATCTCATTAGAAGCATGCACCGATGTTGTCAGGCATGTATACAAGAACACAGGGGCCATACAAAGTGCTGCGTACAATTTTGAGTTGCTGCAATTAAATTTTGGCAAAATGGACTAGCCTGCCACATAATTTTTTCACTCTGATTTTTGGGGCGTCTTTGAATTCAGGGCTCTGTAGGGTGATCATTTTCATTTCCATCAAACGATGTGGCATCCTTTCGTTCCTAACACATTACCCAGTCTATATCAGTATAGATATCCAGGAGGATTTCTTTTTCCCATTGAGATCTGTGTTTTCAAAGTGTTCCTTTAATTTTTTTGAGCAGTTTATATATATATATATATATATATATATATATATATATATATATATATATATATATATATATATATATATATATATATATATATATATATATATATATATATATATATATATATATATATATATACATATATATATATATACATACATACACAAGTGATTGTACTGAGCATATTTGCTAAAATGGAAATCTCCTTATTGTTTAACACATTTTAGTTTGTAAAAGTTTTTAAACAAGGAGTATACTGTTTAAACATAAAATAAAAAAAGTTAGGCAATAGCCATCATGTAGTAATTAAATCATTACTGTATCTTTCAAATCACTGTTTTATTTATGAACTCACAATGCCATATTGTAATCTTAAAGTAAGCAGACTACAACCAAATACAGTCAACCCTTGTTTATCACGGTTAATCCGCTCCAGACTCTGCCGCGATAAATGAATTTCCGCGAAGTAGGATTCTTTATTTATAAATTGAATATTTTCGCAGTTAAGAGCATAGAAAACCTGTTTACGACCTTCTAAATACATTTTCTAACATTATTAGAGCCCTCTAAACATGAAATAACACCCTTTAGTCAAATGTTTAAACTGTGCTCCATGACAAGACAGAGATGACAGTTCTTTCTCACAATTAAAAGAATGCAAACATATCTTCCTCTTCAAAAGAGTGCGCATCAGGAGCAGAGAAAGTCAGAGAGAGAGAGCGAGAAAAGCAAACAATCAAAAATCAATAGGGCTGTTTGGGCTTTTAAGTATGCGAGGCACCGCCGGACAAAGCAGCTACAAGGAAGGCAGCAATGTGAAGGTAGTCTTTCAGCATTTTTTAGAAGAGCGTCCGTATCTTCTAGGCAAACTGCCTCTGTGCAAACAGCCCCTCTGCTCACACCCCCTCCGTCAGGAGCAGAGAATGTCAGAGAGAGAGAGAGAGAGACAGAGACAAGCAAACAATCAAAAATCAATAAGTGCTGTTTGGGCTTCCAACTATGCAAAGCACCGCACGGGAAGCATATCGTATATCATTGAGGAGTTTTATTTAATATGTAATACGTGCTCTGATTGGGTAGCTTCTCAGCCATCTTGCAATAGCATCCCTTGTATGAAATCAACTGGGCAAAGCAACTGAGGAAGCATGTACCATAATTTAAAAAGACCCATTGTCCGCAGAAATCCAAGAACCAGCAAAAAATCCGTGATATATATTTAGATATGCTTACATTTAAAATCTGCGATAGAGTGAAGCCGCGAAAGTCGAAGCGTGATATAGCGAGGGATCACTGTATATCAAATACAAGTACAAACAAAAATAAAGCAAATACAGAGAACCTCTCAGAAATGGAACACAATATGCTTCTACATACTATAAGCACATATTCAAATGCACATGTGTGTTTTACTCCAGTTTCACTAAGCTATACCATCATTTTTCTTAAGGGTTTTTCCACATGAACTGGGAGCATAACTAAACATCTGGCAAAATGATGTGTGTTTTCTGTCCAATAAAATTAAGCTCATCATGGCAAATGGTTGTTCAGGCCGGCAAGTAAGAATTTCACTGTGCTCTGTATAAGTGAAAATACTACCTATACTGTACTACTATTATAACTTAATTTAGGCAGTGATAATACTATGAGGACTAAGATTTCAAAAATCAAAATTAAAAGTACAAGTCAAACCAAGAGTGTGCATTGGTAGGAACTAATGGGAGAAAAAGGTGACATCAATAACAATGAACATTTTAAATGTCAAAACAAGCTACAGACACAGTATAGTTAAAACATTTAACCATCAATGGACTCGCATGAATAACTGTCACAAAAATTAACATTGAAATACTTGACTTTCATTTTA
Source organism: Polypterus senegalus (assembly GCF_016835505.1). Classification (NCBI taxonomy): domain Eukaryota; kingdom Metazoa; phylum Chordata; class Cladistia; order Polypteriformes; family Polypteridae; genus Polypterus; species Polypterus senegalus. Next base: position 15,035,416 of record NC_053169.1, read on the forward strand.
TTATATTTATTCTCCAATACAGCTTCCCTCATAATTAAAAAAGCATCCTACATATATGATAAAAGGCAGTTAGTTTAAGAAATTCAGATGTTGAAATTTTGTGAAACATGAGATTTTTTTTTTTTTTTTTTATTAGATGATATATACTTCAAAATACCCAAAAGCTTAATACATTAAAGATGTGCTCTTATAAATAGTAAACTCAACTGACTTATATTTAGACTTGTGGCACTTTTTTCAAAACAGCAAAACTTACACGTTTGTGTGAGAAGATGCCACATACTTGAAAAAACACATGAAGTCAAGACCACAATTTTATTTGCAATACAATAAAACGGATGCATTCATAGAACAGGCTCATTCTGCAAAATAAAAACCATGGAATAAAAACACACATCTTTCTTTGACAGTCTGCTGCTGATTAGGTTACGAAGGTACTAATAAACCTTTTATATAGTTCTAAATGGTAATACAGCCATTTAAAACATAGATAAAAGCCCATTATCAGAACATTCAGATGGCCCTTAAAAGTCTGACTGCTTTACACTATTAAAAAAACACAACGATTCACCTAAGTAGGTCGGGCCAAAAAAAGAAAAAAGCTGTCAAGCAAGTCTCATATTTGGATATTTTTCCTGGTGTTAGAAGTTCCACAACTGTCTAGCAGTGGCCCTTGCTTTCATCTAAATGTCAAAGTGCAGTGACAAAATTTCATCCTCCAATGCGGATGTACCCAAGTGGAATAAAAATACGATTTTGGAGATCAGCGCATCAACATCTCCTCCTGCAGCAAATGAATGCTACAATAGGTTTAAGTAATGCAAAATCTTGGAAATTTTTCTAAAGTTTACCAAGACTTTCTGAGGTTGGACTATGCAGACTGCCCTGCCCTGTGAATTTCTGCCCAATCCTATCTCTGATTTTCTAGCTCTGAGGTTGTATAATATTCTATCTTTGAAGTCAGTAATTCTAACATCCACTAGAGTCATATCAATGACATTACTGCCTTTGCCTTGCAGCTCTAAACTGAGGTTGCTCAGCATGCCAGTCATGTCCATTAAAAATGTAAAATCTGGGAGCCACAGTTCATCCTACAGCTGTTTATGATCAGGGATTGAAATTCATTTCTGAATTTAGTTTGCATTTTTACATTTATGAAATTTAACACAAGTGGGGATTTCTGACTCTGGGTTTTCTGATAGTGTTTAAAAAACAATTGTATATTAATATTTTACTCAAATCTTAAAAGTCTCAACTCACTCCAGATGCTTACAGTAGTTTATACAATTTTCAGAAGATAGGTATCAGCCAATCTTTCAAATAATGTAATCTCTATTTATCTCTAAATATATATTTTTTTTAATTTTGCAAGTAGAGAATTTCACTCATTTACCCAAAAATCCCGAGTAGCTGAGGAAAAATTGCATTGCTACAGTAATACAAAAAAATCTAGAGATTGTAAAATAAAATATGCTGAGAAAAATAAACATTTTAATCTATACAATGCTGCTTTACTGTCAGAATATAATGGTTCTGCAGTTTTAAGACAATGAGCAGTCAATATATGGCTGTAAAGGTGAATGCTGTTAATTTCTGAGATATTACTTAAATGCAGTTCTTAGCCTGACTGGCATAGTAGTGAAAACTGATTAGTACTGTCACTTTCTAGACCTAGCATACATTGCCTGCGTGGAATTTGCATGCACTCCGTGTGAACTGTACTTGTCTTTTGGGTAGTCCAGTGTTTGCACCACATTTTCAAAGCCTTGTAAGGTCTGACTAAATGATCCAGTGTAAAGTGGACACAGTGATGGACTGGTACTCTGTCCAGGCCCTTTTCTTGCATTGTGCCATGTGCTACCAGAATAGGCTCTTCTGCTCTATTCCTCTGAATTGGAGAAAGTGGGCTTGAGAATGACTGACTATTATTAGCTTGCCAATGAACATATTTCAAGAAAACATGAAGTGTTGCCAAAATCAAAGGACATTTGTAAAAGACCATAAGAGAATGTAAACTATAGTATCATAAGGAAAGGCCTTTTATAAAGTCCTCAATTTTCTTCTGAAATGTCTGTCTTTTCAGAGTTACAAAGCAGCCTTAGCCACGAGTACATATAACACCACTGGTCTTCTGGAAAGGTATACCTGAGCACTGTATAGTGAGAAGTTAAGCAAAATGACACCTTTTATTGGCTAACAAGAAAAAATACAATATGTAAGCTCTCAAGGCAACTCAGGCCCCTTCTCATTCTCTCTCTCTCTATATCTATATCTATATCTATATATATCTTATATCTATATATAAAAACTATATACATATGTAATGATTACTATGGGATGTCGCAGAACCCCAAACGTTAGACAACTGAACCAACTTCAGTCCCAGGAGCAAATAAATGTTTTTATTAAACAAAATACATTTCTACGGGTCTCACAACAACCAACTCTTTCTTTCTGTTCTTTTTCCTATCCTCAATCCTTCACTCTTCCAGGCAAGTGTTGTCCAGTTTCTCCTAACTCCATCTCCAGTCTTTCTTTTTGCAGGACCCAGAAGTACTTCTAGTGTTGGAACACTGTATGGAGAAGCACTTCTAGGTAAGATGAAAGCCCCACAAAAGTAGGGACAGCCAATCACTGTATATCCATGCAGTAAAGCCCACAGAACCCAGCAGAGCTGCCCCTATGGGACAATTCCCAGAAGATACTTCAGGCATGTGTACAGTGGCACAGGAATGCCTCCACCTAGTGTATAAAAGTAGCATACTGTCTTGGAAAGCTCTCTCCCCATGTCCATCCATTACACTGGCCTCCTGATCAGGTAAGGGTCTTTTACCCAACACCACCAGGATGCCAGTCCATCCTTTTCTCCTTCCATTCTGGCAAGCCATTCCAGCATCGTGGTTGAAACAGAGAATGCCTTGCGTCTAACCACCCATCCCATCGGCCTACAGGCCAAGTAAGGGAATAGGGCTTATCTCAGCCAGGACATTAATCCACCCCAGACGTCCATCACAATATATATATTAGGGAATGGGACTGAGTGTGTATTATTATAACAGAGGTGTTCAGCATCTATGCCCAAACATAATGTCATCTGGTATCCACTAAAAGGGCTAGAATGTGTGATGAACAAGTCAATCAAAGAAAGATAGAAATAATGGCTAACGTACCTGGTGAAAAAAGGTTGCTAAATGAACACCGTGTTTGAAAAATATAAAATCATTTAATCTTTTGTAAGTCTACTACAGTGGTAAATGTGACTACATGGAATTATAAGGCGCAAATTTCTACCAAAAGGCAGCCAGAACACCACCACATCCCATGTCTCCCTTTCTCCTTTTTAAACCACACAGCTATAATCACAGCACTGTCTAGATAAAGCAATCAAACATTTTCCTTTAGCTACTGAAACATTTTCACAAGTTTCAAACTGCAGCCAAAGGGGGAAACTCTAATCAACTTGGATGAAAGTAAAATTCCTACAGTTCATAAAACTCATACCAGATGAATGAAACAGTAGTAACTAACAAAGTAACTAAATAGTTTCACAAAAAATTAAGTACCTTTAAAGGACGTAAAATACTGCAGACTTTTAAACAAACATTCTTTTCAGCACTTTCAAGGTGTCTGTCTCTTCTTTTAAGCACTTGCAATTTTCCTTCTAACTTGTGCAGTGTCCTTCTATCCCTTGTGGACAACGGCCTTCCATCTGCACACTAGAATATAGGTAGGGAGATAAAGGAGGGACAATATTATTAAAAAATGAACACTAAAAATGTTCTCCTTAAATTAACAGAATGATTGCTTTTAGTAGTAGTAAAAAAATACCGTACAGTAAAATTAACCTTTTAAATGTTATACAGTGGTGAGAAAAACTATTAGTCCGCTTTCTGATTTCTTATTCCTTTGCATGTTTGTCACACAAAATGTTTCTGATCATCAAACACATTTAACCATTAGTCAAATATAACACAAGTAAACACAAAATGCAGTTTTTAAATGATGGTTTTATTATTTGGGGAGAAAAAAAATCCAAACCTACATGGCCCTGTGTGAAAAAGTAATTGCCCCCTTGTTTAAAAATAACCTAACTGTGGTGTATCACACCTGAGTTCAATTTCCGTAGCCACCCCCAGGCCTGATTACTGCCACACCTGTTTCAATCAGGAAATCACTTAAATAGGAGCTGCCTGACACAGAGAAGTAGACCAAAAGCACCTCCAAAGCTAAACATCATGCCAAGATCCAAAGAAATACAGGAACAAATGAGAACAGAAGTAATTGAGATCTATCAGTCTGGTAAAGGTTATAAAGCCATTTTTAAAGCTTTGGGACTCCAGTGAACCACAGCGAGACCCATTATCCACAAATGGCAAAAACATGGAACAGTGGTGAACCTTCCCAGGAGTGGCCGGCCGACCAAAATTACCCCAAGAGCGCAGAGACGACTCATCCGAGAGGTCACAAAAGACCCCAGGACAACGTCTAAAGAACTGCAGGCCTCACTTGCCTCAATTAAGGTCAGTGTTCACGACTCCACCATAAGAAAGAGACTGGGCAAAAACGGCCTGCATGGCAGATTTCCAAGATGCAAACCACTGTTAAGCAAATAGAACATTAGGGCTTGTCTCAATTTTGCTAAGAAACATCTCAATGATTGCCAAGACTTTTGGGAAAATACCTTGTGGACTGATGAGACAAAAGTTGAACTTTTTGGAAGGCAAATGTCCTGTTACATCTGGCATAAAAGGAACACAGCATTTCAGAAAAAGAACATCATACCAACAGTAAAATATGGTGGTGGTAGTGTGATGGTCTGGGGTTGTTTTGCTGCTTCAGGACCTGGAAGGCTTGCTGTGATAGATGGAACCATGAATTCTATTGTCTACCAAAAAATCCTGAAGGAGAATGTCCGGCCATCTGTTCATCAACTCAAGCTGAAGCGATCTTGGGTGCTGCAAAAGGACAATGACCCAAAACACACCAGCAAATCCACCTCTAAATGGCTGAAGAAAAACAAAATAAAGACTTTGGAGTGGCCTAGTCAAAGTCCTGACCCAAATCCAATTGAGATGCTATGGCATGACCTTAAAAAGGCAGTTCATGCTAGAAAACCCTCAAATAAAGCTGAATTACAACAATTCTGCAAAGATGAGTGGGCCAAACTTCCTCCAGAGCGCTGTAAAAGACTCATTGCAAGTTATCGCAAACGCTTGATTGCAGTTATTGCTGCTAAGGATGGCCCAACCAGTTATTAGGTTCAGGGGCAATTACTTTATCACACAGGGCCATGTAGGTTTGGATTTTTTTTCTCCCTAAATAATAAAAACCATCATTTAAAAACTGCATTTTGTGTTTACTTGTGTTATATTTGACTAATGGTTAAATGTGTTTGATGATCAGAAACATTTTGTGTGACAAACATGCAAAAGAATAAGAAATCAGGAAGGGGGCAAATAGTTTTTCACACCACTGTATATGTTGAAATTGTGCTTTTAACAAACAGCATATACTTGCACAAACCTTTGATTTAATCTTTTCAATCTGATTCTCAACATCTTCAAGGTCTTCTGTGTTCTCAAGTCGCTCATATGCTAGATTTCTTGTGCCCTTAATGAGATTGAGGGGCAAAACTGACATGCCATAGGCCTAAAAAAAAAAGCACTATTTTAAAAATTATACAGCATTTGCTTTGAGCCTGAACATAAATAATGTGTTTAGTGCAAGACAAAAAATGCACAGATAAAAATAAAAATCTTAAAAATAATTCCCAGGTGTATATTAAATGTGAATATTTGGCTAATGCTGCCATCTTGTGTTATACTCTGAGAGCTAGCACATTTCACAGAGACTTTGGTTACAAGTATCCAGTCTCCATGATGTATTAACAATCAAATGTAGATTGGCTAAATATATATATTTCTTGCATCTGTGTACTTCTGCAATTAATATATTCCTATTATGTAGCTTTCAACAATGTACACTTTCAAAATACATTTGAAGTTAAAATTACAACACACATGAAATGTGTACTCTATGAAAACTATTTTGAAATAAAATGCTTTTAATCAGTAAACATAGATAAATAAAAAAATTCTACTTTTACTCAAGGCTTTGTTTAAAAAAAAAAAAAAAATGCCTTTTTTGCCAAATCCATAAATGGAATGGGGAATTAATAAAACACTACAGGAATGTAGGAGTCATTTCATGATAATTTAATAAAGTACAATATCTGACTGATAACCCAAAAAGATGTCTCTGCTTGTAAAAATATGTGAAAAGGCCAAGGGGCACATTAGCTAGACTATCAAGGATTAGAAGAAATCTGTCTTCTTGAATAGAACATTTTACCTCATTTGAAGCTTAAACAAGATGACTTCTCCCAGGAGCATATGCAAATTGCTGATAAGTACCCCAGAGGACAGATAAATGTACTATATTTCTTTTGCAAAAAAAAAAAAAAACGCAAACGTCTTTTAAAAAATTTCAATGAGAGCTCACAAAACTGGTTTACCCAGGAGAGAAAAATAATAAGAGAAAGGCAAAGTAACTGATTTGCTAATTGTTTACTAGGTCACTAGGTAATTTGTAGATGCATTACATTTGCCTTATTGTTTCTATCAGTTTCTTGTTTCTATACTGAAAATATTTAACATCTGAGGAAATATGAATTGTGCACATTAAAAACAAATACATTTCTAGTAAAAAGATGCACAAACAATAGTAACATATACATAATCCTTACTTAATGTCATTGTTTTTATATCATTTAGGATTCAGATTGAGAACAAGGGTTTGCCTTTATTTTACTTTAGGTTGTTACAGCGAGTGGAAACATTAGTCAGGTTGACTTTCAGTGCTGGTTACTTGATACCTCGAGGTAATTTCTAGTGTAAAACGGCAGATATCAGACACACAAGCCTCTCGTCTGTTCCTTATTCCTTTTCACTAGGTTAGATACACATAATAATCTCTTGCAGGTTTTGTAGCTCCAACTACTTTTTAAAAACAGAGTTCACAATCATGATGTATAGCATTGTGAACAAAGCACCAATTGCCATGAGTGGAGAAGCTAAAAAACAAATTGCAGCAAACATCCCTCTCTAAGTGGTTTTAGTTGTTCTCATTACACAGCTTATCCTGGCACAGCTCTGCTGCTCACATGGGATAGAAGCTGTCAGAAACTCTGATAAAAGAGCTGGTTAGAAAAAAAGAGCTAGAAGTGAAGTGATTATATAGTGCTCTGCCTGCCGGAGGGAGCGCTCTTGTTCTGTAAATTGCCACTTTTAGGTTCTGCTAAGTTGCATCTGTTTTCCTGTGTACTTACGTTTCTAATTACACACACTTTTCACTTCCCTCTCTTGAGTTTGAAATAAAGTGTTAGAGTGTAAGCTTTCAAAATGTAGTCACACACAGAACCCACAACAGTTAACACATAACACAAATACTGTATATAAAGTATATTTTAAATAGGATACTTTTATACTTTGACATTTTACCAAAAGCAAATACCTTAGCCATTCACTGGAATAAATTTCTGATTTAAAAATGTATTTTTAAAATGATTCTAAAAACAAATACAATAGAAATATTAATTTCTAAAATGTTTAACAAATTAAAAATACGCCTTTTACCCTTTACCAACAAATTAAAACCCCATAGAAGTGGGCACTACAAGGTTTTTAGTCAAGCATTGCCAAGTATAAAGAACAAAGAATTCCTTAATATTACACAATGAACACATTTTAAAATATTCAAACATTAATTATTTCAATATTTATGGCTACCTTTTTCAAATACAAAGTTTAATTAAACACATGCAAGTGACTGTTACTTACAGTGTAGGTGATCACTGACAGCATTCCAATCAAGGTCAGAGAACTAATGGAAAATGACAAGGCAGATAATCCACCTGCAAACCAAACAACAAAATTCACATGAAAGAAACATATTGAGAGAGAATGTACAAAGATTCTCTTCCAAAGTTAAAATGGGGAATAAACTGTAATGTTTTTTCCCAAAAAATATTAAGCATGCTCAAATATTTAGTTTACTACATTAAGTGAAAGGGATACATGTCCTTTATCACACTCTTCATAACTCATCTGAACTATGGTAGACCTTCTAGAGAATCTGGTGTATCTCATCCATCCACTAAAGTACTCTTTTCTTTATCTTATTCATGTTATACATTGGCATTGCCTTGGTATCATTTCAATAACTCTCCTGTATCCACTATACAACCTCCTGCAAAAATACAGTACATCTTCCACTTCTGGCCAAAATATCCTGCTTGCTATAACAAATGTAATTTGTACCTTTATTTACTTTTATTACCAATAGCTGTCACAAAACATTACATGGCATTATCAGATGAGCAGAAACCTACAAATAAGACTGCTCTAGACACAGACTATAACAATTTAAGATTTTACAACATATTCACCTCTCCAGGATCACTCAACATTAGACCCAATCTTTGGGAAATATTGTATACTCAGTCACCTGCCTCCAATTGGCATACATTTTGACGCTACCCCTCAAATGGCACCGAATTAAAATTTTCATCTACTATTGGGTGTCAGTACATCTGTAAACTTACACTGGAATCTTCAATGATGAAAGTTGTGCAAATTGATAGCACAGTGACTCATTTCTCACTTATACTGTACTGTCTTAAGCATGTCACACTAAATAAAACAGTGCAATATATAGCTGCAGGTGTAAAGATAATAGCTCACATCGCCTATCTTAAGAAAATCTGCAAAATGCATATTTTGCACACATTCAAACACATTTGTCTATTATATTTTGGGTCCAGGAGGTGTAAAACATTGACAATATAGTACAAAGCACAGAAAATATGCACTGTATTAGACCGCATAACTAACTACATTTTCTTCTACCATAATCTAAAGCAGTGCCCCTCAAAGCAAATCACCACAACTATTTTAAGTAATCATTCCATGACCAAGATCTGATCTCTTTTTCTGCAGGAAGGATATAATTTTTTTTTTTTTTTTTATTTTGTTTTGGTTTTCTTGATTCCATGATTGAGCCTGAGGTACAGTCCCCAGGATCCATGCAAAATAGATTATTTGCATTATCAAAGGATTTCTGACAATACTTGAACAAAGTAAACAGTAGGTAGCACTCAGCTGAGAAATTAAAAAAAAAACAAAAAAAAAAAAACTTTGTTCCATTGTAGACAGAAATCGGCTCAAATGATGAAATCTTCCTTGGACTCGAATCAGTTCTCTGAATGACATGAAGGAAATTGCTCTCTGTTTTTTGTGCGAGTGTACTTTGAAGAGAATCAAATTCCTTTTACTGCATTAGGACATGTTGATATTTCATTGGCTGAATGACTGTTTGGCTTCATGTTCCCCAGTAATGGCTTCTTATCCACTGCTGATTAAAGGTGCAGGTCATCATTTATAGTGGAATTATCGAAAGTGAGTTAAAAGTACAGCATTTACTTTGACATATCTTAAAGAGACATTGGTCATAGAAATGTAAACAAGCCAAACCTCAAATTTTCTACAAGGGAGACATACCCACTTGACCAAGGAGTGCTTGTGGTGTGCTCCTTCAGCTGACATGGCATTATTAATCACCTGCATTTAACACTTCAAAAGTTGCATTTTAAATTTAGTACCAGCTAGCAAGATCTAGAATGCTGTGTCAACTAATTTTCCTATATTATCTGAACGCAGAATGACAATGCAGTGGCTACTGCTATGTCTTTTGGACTTAATTTGCATAATATAAATAAAATGCATTATTATTACTAATATGTATGCTTTGTTTCACTGATAAGAGAAAATAACATTAAATATTTCTTTTAACATTCATTCTGGCTACTGTATTCCAAAGTTTTCAAAATAAATGCATGGTTGATGTGCTCACAAGAAAAAAGCACCACGGATACTGAAAGATAAAAATTATTCCATTAGAACGAGCAATTACAAAACTGTAAAATGACTGCTGTTGTTAATTGTGGCAATTACTTCGAGACAGACAAATGTCAAGGCAACAGTAGTCAAATCAGAAAAAAAAATGTCCGTAAAAAGTTATAAACCTAAGACAGGTACAAAAATGTTGCACTGTTAATGTCCATTCCAGTTGTCCGAGATGGAATATAAAACACAGCGTTACAAAATTATGTGCAGGTATGCATCATCTCATGGCGACTCCTGCTGGATGACTTCATTCCAGTCTCACCTACCCCGCTTTATTATCCTCCTTATTGTCCAACGCTGCGCCAACATGAAGTCTCTCTATTTACCTGGGGTCCAAGATAACCCCTTCCACACCACTTTGCAACTATCCCCGATTCTAGACCAGCTGGAAACCACACATTCAAACCAAAGGATTTTTGTGAAAAAGAGCATCTTAACAGGCGAGTGCTGCCTTTCTCAACCAAGAAGAAGTTTGCAAAGTGTCTCTCTCTCTCTCTCTCGCTGAGGCCCAATCCGCCAGTATGACTATATGTTTAGTTTTGTAATCAAATTTTATTGTACCATCATATTTATAACATTTCTAAAAAAATATAATATTAATGCAGAGGAATATAAAATAAGAATCAAAGATAAATGCTAACAATTATTATAATAAAACCAAATATATAAAAGCATTACATTGTAGTGTTTAAAATTAATCCGCAATAGAGTTATTGTTTTGGGCAGAATTGCGAATGTTCAGGAGCCCTCATTCTTTCTTATAAAATAAATACAAGAACAGGGAGAACCTAAAGGCTATAGGCAAGAAGCAGACACGGCCTGCACACGAGTCATTTTGCTCTTTTTTTAACCTGAAGTTGGATGTAAGTTGTGAATACTAACTTTGATCTAAATTCACATGTAATTGTAAATTTTTTGCATTTTTAAAGAATGAAAATATTAAACTTTCAATTTTTACATCATCTCAAAGCACTCTATTATTCTTGTATAAACATAGATTAATTTAAAAAAAATAATTTGTCTTACATAAGAAAAACTAGAAGACAAACACACATGCACAAAAATGATCAGAAATCACTTGTAAAAATCTAACCTAAAACACAAGATTAGGATATTGTTTAAGAAATACCACCTTTATTTATTTGTGCTTAACCAGGGTTCAGTACTTAACAATTTAATTGTGGCATTTTGAAACATTCAGTTCCTGGAGGAGATATGTCAAGAAAAAAGGTTGAGAACCCTTGACCTTGAGATATCAAACAATGTTTGATCACACAAGTGTCTGTGGTTTACTGCAATTACGCATTTACTTTGCTTTTGAAAGGCCTAATGTTTTCCCCAAATCATGCCATGTTATTACTGTTAGCAGTGACCGATATCCAAGATCATGCTATACTTTGCAGCATTGGGCATATACACTCACCTAAAGGATTATTAGGAACACCTGTTCAATTTCTCATTAATGCAATTATCTAATCAACCAATCACATGGCAGTTGCTTCAATGCATTTAGGGGTGTGGTCCTGGTCAAGACAATCTCCTGAACTCCAAACTGAATGTCAGAATGGGAAAGAAAGGTGATTTAAGCAATTTTGAGCGTGGCATGTTTGTTGGTGCCAGATGGGCCGGTCTGAGTATTTCACAATCTGCTCAGTTACTGGGATTTTCACGCACAACCATTTCTAGGGTTTACAAAGAATGGTGTGAAAAAGGGAAAAACATCCAGTATGCGGCAGTCCTGTGGGCGAAAATGGCTTGTTGATGCTAGAGGTCAGTGGAGAATGGGCCGACTGATTCAAGCTGATAGAACAGCAACTTTGACTGAAATAACCACTCGTTACAACCGAGGTATGCAGCAAAGCATTTGTGAAGCCACAACACGCACAACCTTGAGGCGGATGGGCTACAACAGCAGAAGACCCCACCGGGTACCACACCTCTCCACTACAAATAGGAAAAAGAGGATACAATTTGCACAGTTGAAGACTGGAAAAATGTTGCCTGGTCTGATGAGTCTCGATTTCTGTTGAGACATTCAAATGGTAGAGTCAGAATTTGGTGCAAACAGAATGAAAACATGGATCCATCATGCCTTGTTACCACTGTGCAGGCTGGAGGTAGTGGTGTAACACTTTAGGCCCCTTAGTGCCAATTGGGCATTGTTTAAATGCCACGGGCTACCTGAGCATCGTTTCTGACCATGTCCATCCCTTCATGACCACCATGTACCCATCCTCTGATGGTTACTTCCAGCAGGAAAATGCACCATGTCACAAAGCTCGAATCATTTCAAATTGGTTTCTTGAACATGACAATGAGTTCACTGTACTAAAATGGCCCCCACAGTCACCAGATCTCAACCCAATAGAGCATCTTTGGGATGTGGTGGAACGTGAGCTTCGTGCCCCGGATGTGCATCCCACAAATCACCATCAACTGCAAGATGCTATCCTATCAATATGGGCCAACATTTCTAAAGAATGCTTTCAGCACCTTGTTGAATCAATGCCACGTAGAATTAAGGCAGTTCTGAAGGCGAAATGGGGTCAAACACCGTATTAGTATGGTGTTCCTAATAATCCTTTAGGTGAGTGTATGGCATATTATTTTTTAGGCCCTGGGCTTAAAAAAAAAAAAGTTTGGGAACCTCTGCAATAAACTATTTTCACTTAGACAAATGATACTCATATTACTGTAAACTAAGTGAATGTATTAGAACAGAAATTATGGCTATGTTATTTTCTTAGTCTCAGAAGTTTCACTTAGAAGTTTTTATTCAGACATTTTAGTTATACTTATTTAAAAAATAAACTACACAAGATCACTTAAAAACAACTTGTAACAATCTTAATCAGATGAAGCCATATTTTAATTATGCTCTGAACAAAAAGTTAGTCATCTGAATGAACTTTTGGCTAAACATGATAGCAATATTAATTAAAGATCTTAAATATTCAAATTTAGATTTCTGTTTCAGATGGTGAGAGATCTGTGCGATATAAATAGTGGGGTTGATTTGACAAATACGCTGCTGAAATTTATTGTCAAACACTGCAAAATTCTGATAATATGCCATTCGGGGTAGAGCTTTGTATTTTTACAAAGAGATCAGATCCAAAATTAACTCCAATTTAAAAGAAACTGTACTATCCAGTACTGATCTTACTCAATAAAAAAAATAATAAAAAAAAAAGATAAAAAGAAAGCATATACTGCATACTCTATGGCAGATGAGGCTATGCCACCAAAACAGGGTGCAAAAAAAACACAACACATGAATAAAGTTTACAGATATGTGTTTGTGTTATAAATCTCCTCTTAGCTACCTCGGAGATGGAAAGTGTATTTTGATGCAAGGCTCAATCCAAGGTAGTAAGAAATAAATTTATCGTTGCAAGCAAGATTTTACTCTCTTCTGAAGCTGTTTATAGATTAATCCACTTCACAGCCATCAAACAACTATGAAATTCACAGCTTATTTTGTGATAGTCATAAATGCATATTACTCAGTGGAAAAAAAAAAAAAGTATATGAAAAAAAAAAATTCAAAGATTCCTTAGTTGGCAGGCTAATCATTTGCTTTGTGATTCCCAGGAACACTACTGTCAATCCATAAAAAAGTACACCTAAAATTCAATCCATCTATGAAATGGACTTGTGAATTCTGATGTAACCTCTCCAATTTCACTGTTCGACTTGAGGGATTATGTGAATTGTGGCATGATTGCTTAAGTTCATAAAGGTTACCTTAGCAGGCTTTAGATTTTCTATGTGTATTATGAGAAGTAAAGCTGATGATACAGTTGTTTACAAATTTATTGCCAGCTTTCAATATTGTTAAGGGAACTAATATTAAATGAGAATTTTTTTTAGTTTACAGTCACTCTAAAATGTTTAATACGATCTTCAATAAAGACCTAATATATAAAAAAGGAGAAGGAACTAATAACTTGAAAGCCTGGTATTTTATTATTTTATTTATTTAATAAAGTTACACAATACCCAGTGTTTCATGTCTAAAAGTAAAAAGCTACTTTGAACTAAGTAGTTGGACATCTTGCCCGATGGATATGTCAAATTATTTTCTCATTTATTAATTTTTTTTTTCCCCCTGGGACTCTGGAGACCAAATGGCCTATTCATCCATTCAGAACTATTTCAACTTTGGGAATTTCAAATAGAAAAAGACTGCTTAAAGCTCTTCCATATCGCCACAGAGGAGTTAGGTTTGGAATGTGTCTAAGCCATTTAAGAGATTTTCTTTTGTTTCATTGTTGGTCAGACAGCTTGATCTTCTCTTGAATTACAGAGCAAAAGTAAAAGTTTCTTCACTGTTAGAAGGTCAACATGTCTTGATGCAAAAATGCACAACACACACACAAATGCTTAAATGCTGCCCTGAACATTTCCAATTTTAAACATGAGCTTTTCTCACCAATAACAAAGGCACTGTGGTCTAAGAAATGGTCAGCACTACAACCTTAAATCAACTCTGCAGCACAGCAACCAAGCTCTGAAGGTGATACGCGGAAAGGCTACTGTCAGTGCCAAACAAAATTACTTTGCAGATCAGAATGAGCATAGCTGTGATAATGTCATAGTCTGACAACGGTCAGAGGTGGGGGGGAAAAAAAAAAATACAAAAACAACTTAATTGTCTAAATCCCAAAAGTAGGCAAGCAAGCAGTCAAACCAGCACATCTAAATTAATACAAATGCACAAGGCAATGTCAAATTCCCTACATACATATGATAACGTGGGTCCAAAGGCTGCAAGGTACAATGCTGCAAGCCTGGCTTAACATTTAGTGTTCTTTTTTATTTCACCATTCTCTCCCATCACATGATTACTGCACGGCGAATATTACCATGCAACAGAAAAAAAAATGGGTAAAATGAGTTATTAGCAAACACCATGTAAGCAGCAGTTTTCCCACCAATACGTTTCAATTTTGACCTTGACTAACAGAAAATGGTAAAAAAAACTGCTGGGTATAACCTAGGTGCTGAGTACCACTCAGGTTTGAAAACCACCTGAGGCAAGTACTCAGCGTTTTTATTAGTGAACACTGGTTTCTGCTTCACTGTTTTTGCCATGGAAACCACTACTGTTTCGAGTCTTTCTGATGCAGAAATCTTCAACACTGATCATAACTGAGGAGGCTTGCAGCTCCCAAGTTATTTTTCTAGGTTTTTGAATGCAGTTACAGTATATCTTATTTTCAAGAAGTTTTTCATGACATGGTCACTCCTGTGCAGACAAGACTTTTTTTTTTTTTTTAAATATATACACCTGTAAAAATACTTTCTCAGTTTGGTGTCACAGAATTATTAAAGAAAACTTAATAACAGACCCAATTTTTTCTTTTAATGTGATGAATTCACCAGCAGGGTCATAATAATTCCATAAATGAAGACTGATGTAATAAAACATGTCAATAACTAAATAAGGATGACCAAAATGTCTACTACTTCTTTGGCCATCTGTGATTCTTCTCGGAGTGTTTTTTTTTTTTAATTTAGCTGAAGATAAATTCAATATGAAAAATATAAAATAATGTCAAAGGGTAATCTCTTTTTTGTATTCGCTGTTCTTTATATGTTTTTATAACAAAAACATCTCTGTTAAATCTAAATTTTAGAGATCATAACCTAAATGAAAGAAAGATAAATCTAGTGTTGAGTTACTTTTCAACTGAATGTCATTTCAAACAGCAATGAGACAAACAAAGGAATCACTTAAAGATGTCAATTATAAGTAGTTCATACCTGGTTAATTGGCAGGCAGCAAACTCACTACAGAAATTTAAAACACCACTGGAGAATCGCCACAGAATCATGCAATTTGTCATACCCCTACAATTCATAATGGTGTCATCAGACATCCTCAAGACGACTGAAGTCATCAAGTTTGACATCCCCTCTTGACTAGTAGTTATGCAAGGTGTCGTCAACTTTAGCAAAAATGTAAGGGTGCTAATGAAATTCAGCAGTATGATCTGAAACTGTCTGCAAACTTAAGCCTTTTGAACTTACCGTTAAATTTCAGCGTATGTGGCTTTATTGTATTTGACTATTGCCTGTCTAAGCTATCTTTAAATTTGACAGGTAGTGGTGGTGGGTTGTAGAAATAGACATGAGTATCCTTGCTTCTGTCTTTGTCCTTGCAATCGGTGATAAACGTTAAGCTGATCGAACTGTAAACCATATGCTTACAATATGCTTCATGCTAAAAGAAACAAAGTTACTAAAGTGTACACATCTCCTTCAGTAAAGAGTGCTAAAATCCTACCCTGGAATAGATCCTACCTGGAAGAGAAGTGTTTTAGCTCTAACTGGTCGTGACCACATGTTTTGATTAAGAACCTGGGCTTCATACTCTACCCTTACAATTTCCCATTACATATTGAGTAGCATTAGGGTTAGCATCCTGCAAATTGGCTTAATTCAAAACTAAATCCAAGGATAGCTGGTTTTAATTGAGCGCACACAAGTCTGCAAAGCTGCATGCTTATTTTTGGTAATTAACACGAACTTGAGAAATGAAATACTCAAACAAATATGGAGGCTAGACATAAACAACCATTTTTACTTCAGCACCATCTTTTTACAATTTGTTTTCTTTTTTACTGTTTCTCTATACTTACGACTAGTACCAAACTCTTCAAACAAGTGTTTAATTTTCTCCCACTCTGTTGTGTTTTGATTAGTTGGTGCTGCCAAGGGTACAAATGCTCTGTAAAAGGGGAGAAAAAAAGGGGGGAAAAAAAAATCACTTTTCCTGCCAGGTGTAAAAAAAAAAAATGCTTCATTAGGCTGGCTTGTTAACTTATATGGTTAGGCAAATAGTATTATGTAGTACAGATATTGATGTTCTACAGACCCACAAACACAGTTTTTAAACCTAGGTGAGGGATATTTCAAATTTATTGTGTGTATGAATTCATTTACTGTAAAACCAATTCTTACATTTGTTTACTAGATTGAGCAATGTGGTAAAAGTAACATTAAAACAGACAGCAAATAAGTACTCATGGATTTACAATGATCAATTGTGAACTATAAACCAATTATTACCAAGTCATTATCACACTAATAAGCAATAAATTCTTCAATTCCATATAATGTATTTTTTTTTGCTTCTTCCTCTCACACCTGACTAGCCACTTAAATGTTCTCATTCAAAAAATGGACCTATATGTTGTACTTTTACCTACTGAATAACCTGTTGTAAAGGAATACTCTATCTCCAAAACAAAACATCCTATAACTTAAATCAGACAATCTACCAACCATTGAAAAATGTAATTTATGTTTGCTGAAAACAGAAACTTGACCTCTTTTTTACCTCTCCAAGATGCTCTAACTAGGGAGATTAATAAAATAAACAATACTAACAGAATTGTTTTCCAGGCAAATGCTTATTAAGCACAGCAAACTACAACACTGGCATATAATAAAATCATGGCCCAAAAGAGACAATACCTGTACTATAAAACTATATACTTAAAGCTACTGGTGTAATGGTGTACCTACACTGCTGTATTTCATTCATTGTTAAGCAAAGAAGAACTAACCCTCTCACTAACTTAAATTTTACAAATTACAGATAATTGGACAAAAAAAAAAATACAGTTAACTTATGTACAGATCATCCTAATAACACTAATTTGTAGAAGACAAAACATATCAGGATAAAAAAAAATCATAATATTGTGTTTAAGATGTGTATATGCAAATATGCAGAACAGTCTAGAAAAAGGATCATAATTATTATAAACTAGAATAAAAAACAAAGAATGAAATGTCATTGCTATAAAAAGTTAAAATTATATACAAATACAGAGAAGCAACTTGTAAGAGGAATGTTCGAATTTGTTGAAAGAATTTTAAAAATGTTTTAAAGGATAAGTTAATCGTTTTCCAAGTTTTTTCTTCACAATCCTGGTATATACTGTATTAATTTATATCACATAAAATTGTCTTCTAAATTGAAACCAGCTTACAAAGGGACTGAAGAGCCCCAGGGTCCAAAGATGAATGAAAAAAGCCGTAAAAATAAACATCCATGTTGAAGGGACAAAGGTTTAGATTTAAGAAAACATGACTTCTGTGTTTATAAGGCATCCCTGTGATAAATAAAGGAAATCAGAAATCTATTTATCACAGATTCTTGGATCTATTTTTCTTGAGGTAACAGCACATTTCTTGTTTGCTTATCTGCTCACAGCTGCCATTGTGGATGGAGTTTAGACTTAAATAAGGAAGCTAATCAGCACAAACCAAACCTGTCTGAAGCGGTTTAGTGCAATTGTGTCTTTTGAGGAAATGGTTTGAAAAACTGCATATGAATGGAACTTGGTATCTGCAACTAAATATCTATGTATTTTAAAATTAATATTTAAGAATCTGTTTTCACATAAAATTGTATAGACCTCACAAACACCTTTAAGTCATACATTCAATATAACTGACGATTATAGAAGAAAACAAACATCATCACTGGTTTAACAGACATTTGCCAAGTTTACTAAGGCTGACCCCCAAATCTGTTTCCTTCACTCTCTGCAGAGCTAGGCATTCTTTGGTGTGAGACCCAATGCTTTATTTAATGAAAACAATATAAAGTGAAAAAAGGGAAACAAATATCATACAGAACAGATGTCATTACCTAAATTAAGAAATTACAAGTAATGCTGAAATGTAACAGACAGTTATTGGACAGCTTTGAGTGGTTTTTGTCCTGCATGCAAGGCTCATGAACACTCAGATCCCAGTGAAACATTTTAAAAAAATAAATCCGTTCAGAAACAAAAGCTCTACACCTGCTCTGCATCATAGGCTAGGGCAGCCAACAATTTTACCTTGCAATTTCAACAGAGATGATAATTATGCATCGAGGGGCAATTCAAAAATGTTATGCTTAAGAAATTTAAACTACAATTAGTCAGAGACCCTCCACAAAGAACAGCATTTTCATATTACATGAATTAGAATCTGCAGTCTATGAAAGCTCCACTAAAGATTTTAACTACACAACACTGTAAAGCCCTGGTAAAATTCATGCATTTAATGAAGTCTACTGATGCACGCAACTACATTCTAATTTAGCTTTTTTTTTTAATATATAATTTGACTCATTGTTACAAAAATGTTTAATAAACAAAAGTGTGGTAACTGACTCTTTGCCACTAGTTAAATAACTTCCCAAACACAACTGAATGTTACACTATGCGTAGGTTTTGTAACTTGATATTTCTGATGTTGCTATTTACCTTTTAACAATTAATATATTTCTCTCTCTCTATTTTCCATCTATTGTTTATTTAGTCTCTGACCTGAACGATATGTCCCACACAACAGTACACCCTTTCTCCCAGCCCTCCTCCACTTTTCACACCACACTCTTAAACAACTTTAGACTGTTTCTCTTGATCACAAAACAAGTAATCTGTCAAGGTAAGGACTAACAGTTGTAATGAATTATGTTGTTACCATATCCATTTTTAAAATATTCCTTTCAATACCTACAACTAAAAGAAAGATATTTTTTGTCTTTATATGTCAACAAAATTTAGTGTAGCCAAACATCCAAATGAAAATTGGCAAAATTATTGAAAATTAAGAATACTTACCCTACTAAAAGAAGCGCAGCACACACAACAATAAAACCAAAAGTGTACTTGAGTGCATTTTTAACTTGCTGTAAAGGAAAAAAAAAAAATTAGGATGTGTGTGTATACATATTTATTACATCCTTCAAGCCAACATGGAAAAAAGGAACTATATATTCCATATGACACAAAGAAATCAAGCTATTTCAAAAGAAAAAATATATGCATTAAAACAGGAATACATTATTTAAGTTAATTTATGACTTCTACTAAATAACATCCACTTATCTTTCTTAATGCATTCTTGTTTATCTGGCCCTAAAGAGGGGTGACGTGTTGCATATTTTTTGGACATGCAAGTATGAATTTCAAAATAAATATCTCAATTCTACTACTACTAACTACAGCACGCAAATATATTCTCATGAATGTTTTATTATTTACTATTGAAATTAACCATTTTTGTACAGGAGTGACCAGAATCCAAAATAATGAATCTCTCCAAGATTGCCTATGTAGGGCTGTAACCCCACGAACTATTACAGGTGTCTGCTCTTAAATACATAACTCATTATTTAGGTATTCTATTTTATAGGCATATTGCATCATAGGACATCAGCAAGAAAAAATGGCATTAAAAAAAAGTTAAAATGTCAGATCCAGCAATATTTTGAGGAAGAAAGCAAGTGTTGTGCTAGATCTGTAAATGTTTGCAAAACAGTTGAACCAGATGAATGTTGAATTATAGTGGTGCTTCACAGTTAGTGAACCCTTCAGAAATTTCCATATTACTGCATAAATATGACTTAAAACATCAGATTCTCATACAAGTCCTAAAAGTAGATTTGGAGAACCCAGCTAAACTCATGAGACAAAAATATCACACTTGGTCATTTATTTATTGAGGAAAAATCACCCAGTATTACATATTTGTGAGTGGCATTTAAATGTATGTGAACCTAGCACGTAGTTTGCAGGTGAGATTAGAGTCGGATGTTGTCAATCAGATGTTGGCTCCCGGTTAAGTTTAGGGTGGATTTCAAAATCCTCCTTTTAACATATAAAGCATTAAATGGCCAAGGTCCGGCTTACTTGTCTGAACTTATCATGAATTACAAACCAGAGTACACATTAAGATCTCAAGATGCCTGTCTGCTTAGGATTCCAAGAATTAATATAATAACAGTGGGAGGTCGAGCTTTTAGTTACAGGGCCCCTAAACTGTGGAGTGGTCTGCCTGCTACTATAAAAGAGATGCCCCTTCGGTCTCAGCTTTCAAATCCCAGCTGAAGACTCACTACTTCAGTTTAGCATATCCTGACTAGAGCTGCTGATTAACTATACAGACTGAATTTCTGTTGTTAGTCATTAGCACTAAAACATAAGTAACATGATAGTTAGAATTTGTTATGAACCCTCACCTATTCCGTTTCTCTTCTTGGAACTCAAATGTGGCACTTGGTTCCACGGCCCACCTGCCGAGTTGTTTTGCCTGCCTAAAGTAAAGTCGTTTCTGATGGAGGATCGCAGGAATCGTGGGGTCCTTTCATCAGATTGGCTGGCCCAGTGTCATTTCAGCTGTGGAATGGCCAAACAGGGGAGGCAGCTTGATGGCTGAGGTCTCCAGGACTCTGAACAAATCCAAATCATATTACGGGATATCTACTGTTAAATTCTGCTCCGCACTTGTAAAATCTGTATACTGTATTGAGGACTTGTTCTGTTCTGCGTATTGTATTGACCCCCTTACCTGGAAAGGGGACTCTTTTTGAACTGCCTTACGCAAGGTTTCTTCCATTTTTTCCCTACAAAGGTTTATTTGGGAGTTTTTCCTTGTCTTCTTTGAGAGTCAAGGCTGGGGGGCTGTCAAGAGGCAGGGCCTGCTAAAGCCCATTGTGGTGCTTCTTGTGTGATTTTGGGCTATACAAGAATAAATTCTATTTTGTTGTATAATCAGTGCGAGTCACATTTACGCAGGAATATGGAAAATTCTGAAGGGTTCACAAACACTTAAGCAGCACTGTACTGTACATGCAACTTAAATATTCTTCAAAACCCGTCAATTCAACAAACAGAAGAATGCAAGAACACTTCCAATATTTTTTCTCCCACAGGCAGTACATGAACAGTGAGAATAAGGAAGGATCATATCTCGCTGTCTCAAACACTGCCTTCAGCAGGGGTGAATGTAAGATATTAAGAGTCTGAGAGGCACGGTTTTCTTTCTCATCACGGGGTGAGTGGGGCACAAGGGGAGTATGGTAAAGAGCATGTCTTTCTTCTCACACTGCTGTGAATGAGACAAGCAAGCATGCAGGAGACACACTTCTTTCCTGTGTCACTGCACATCATAGTGAGCGGCACATCATAGTGAGCGAGACTGCCCAGGAGTATGACATACAGTAATCCCTCCTCGATCTATGGAACGCAACCCCCACGATAGAGGAAACTCTGCGAAGTAGAAACCATATGTTTTTTATGGTTATTTTTATATATTTTAAGTCCTTATAAACTCACCCACACTGTTAATATTATTAGAAACTCCTAGACATGAAATAACACCCATTAGTCAAATGTTTAAACTGTGCTCCATGACAAGACAGAGATGCCACTTCTTTCTCACAATTAAAAGAATGCAAACATATCTTCTCTTCAAAGGAGCGCCGTCAGGAGCAGAGAATGTCAGAGAGAGAGAGCGAGATAAAAGCAAACAATCAAAAAATCAATACGTGCTTTTGTGCTTTTAAGTATGCCGAAGCACCGCGATAAAGCGGCATTTTGTAGAGGAGCCTCCGTATGCTCTAGGCAAACAGCCTCTGTGCAAACAGCCCCTCTGCTCACACCCCCTCCGTCAGGCACAGAGAAAGTCAGAGAGAGTGAGAAAGAATGAGAAAAGCAAACAATCAAGCACCGCTCGGAAAGCACATCGTATATCATTGAGGAGTTTTATTTAATATGTAATACATGCTCTGATTGGGTAGCTTCTCAGCCATCTGCCAATAGCGTCCCTTGTATGAAATCAACTGGGCAAACAAACTGAGGAAGCATGTATTTTAAATTAAAAGACACATTGTCCACAGAAATCCGCGAACCAGCGAAAAATCCGTGATATATATTTAGATATGCTTAGATTTAAAATCCGCGATGGAGTGAAGCCGCGAAAGTCGAAGCGCGATGTAGCGAGGAATCACTGTACTTCTAGAGGATTATAGGAAAAAAGTATATGACACGCAATTTTTAATTTGTCTTTTTTATTTCTATTGTATTTTATATTTCAATGCCAGCAAACACAAGTTATGGTGTTATTGTATATTTATATCTGTCTATTTACCTATATAGTTTAATATAGTTAAGCAACTAAGAATGTAACTACATATTGTACTGTGTCTAAAATTTGTGTATGACAAATGCAATTCGATTTGACTGAAGTCTGATTTGAAGAATTGCTGATGCATCAAAATGAAAATTCTTGGCCAAAATCGAATATAAGAAACCAGAACACTGAATGGCAAATAAGTTTCTTCAGTTATTTTTGGCTCTTTTCTTTTTGCCAATTGTGTAAGACCTAAATTAAATCAATTTTACTTCTGATATATTATTTTCAAAGAAACTTAATTATAAAGCTGCAAGCTGATGAAAAATATGTTTTTATTATTTAAATTAGCTTTTTCAAAGAGGACATATAAATAAAATTAATATAGATACAATTTTTTTTTTTATTTTTACTTAAATTGAATTTGCTTATTGGGTTGCTTTGACAGAAGGCCTTTATTTTTCTTTGCTACCAGGAAGTTTCATGGTCATTAAATAAGGTAGAGTGGTAGCACTTTGGCCAAGGATCTGTGCTGGTATCTAGAAGATTGCCATTTCATATTCCATTACTGCCAGGTGCAATCCTACTCCATTTGGTCCATGAGCAACGCCCTTAACCTGAAAATTGCTCCTGGAGCGCTGTATAATAGATGATCTTGTGCTCGGACCCACAAAGGTCATGTGAAAAGACATTTTCCCCTTGGGAATTAAAGTATACAAAAAAATAATAAATGTTTTGTAGTAAATTGTAAATGCTTTGAGGGAAAATGGCTGTCTCAGCCTCTGAATTCACTCGGTGGTGTTGCAGATAAGCACTGCTTGTCAATCATTAACCTGAGCCTTTTGAGTTATATAAAAGCTGTTGCATCTTACTAAACAATAGGAGACCACCCTTTGTTGTGGATAGGACAGCTTCAAAACTTCAAACAGCACACTTGTGTGTGTTTGTCCCCGGACTCTAATAAGAAACTTTAATAAACATAAGCTACACAGGAACATAAAATGCATGCAATGAAAGTAACTGTTGACAAATTATGAAGAAGGCGTCATTTCGTATATAAATTGTGAAATGATAGATTAACAGTGCAAGAGTACAGCTGCTACAGATGCTGTACTGAGTGAAGCAACTATTTCCGAATGAAAAGTATGTATTGCCAATGCTATTCAAAGTATGAACTGCTAGAAGGGAGTCCAGCGTCATCACCTTTCTTTGTGAGACAGCATGAGACACTAATGCTGTAGAACAGAGGAAAAAATGCTTGACTTTCTTAAAAGCCTACCCAGTGGACCAGTTGTTAGAGAATCAGTATTAATCATCTTTCCCACGGGCAGACCAAAGTACAAACAGATATTTGGATAGCTAGAATTGTCCTTTCCTACTATAAAGATCCTGCACATTTGGTGGATTACACATTACTACAGGTAAAGGGTACAACTGTATCACTGAGCAGTTTCCTCGAACAATTTTATAATACATTTGGCATAAAAAGAAGATCACATTTAAACAATAACGGCCAATGATGGACATTAGATAGACATCACACTGTAATTCCGTCATTTAGCAGTCTGTAATGCCATCTTATGATGAGGTACAATAAGCAGACCAAAATTTTGGTCCAGTTATTTGTCAACATTTACAGTTAATAGAATAGTATGTATTTAACCAACACATATGTGAGGGCAATAAAATAAAAATAATCTCTCTGCGTTTGCTCAGCTTGCTGTTAAGCACTGCATAGTCTTTACTTTTCACAATAAAAACAACAGCATCTTTTAAAATGATTTTACTGGAGTGTACTGCCACAATAATATGCTCTTTAAAGTATGTGATTTCTCGTAACTTGCTGTTTGCCGACTAGAACTAGGTGAATTACACAATTTTTTTTTTTTTTTAATTTAAGATGAGAAAATACTAACATTACATGCATATATTATATTAATAATCTGCATAAAGCAATGACAGTAAAGTATAAACTGAAAACTGCCCTTCCCATTGGAAAACATCCTAGTATTTTAATGGCTTCTTCTCAAGGTGAAATCTGGTCATAACAGGGTTTATTGTGGCCGAAATACTATGCAAGCATTTCCCTGATGGAAGTAACGACAGAGACATGCTGTGGCAAAATATTATTAGCAATTTATCAAAGCAGACATTTCTGTGCTTGTGTGAAGGTTGCTCCACCTTGTGTTTACAAATGAACATATTTTCATGGCAGGGTACAACACCCATCATTATTAGTAACAGATGTAGCTGCCAAATCACGCCACAGGTTAGATCATCTGAACACTCACATGTGTATTTCTAGCATGAACATTTAATAACAACAAAGACAGGAAAACCTTCACACAAGAGGTAGGTCAGAAGCATCTGCAAACAACTGTCAGCACAAGTGGATTTCACTATGGTAGACTGAATGGATCGTCAATAAAGGGATATAAAACTGATTGAAGTAATTAAGACACTTTTCTTATAAACTTACTGAGCACTTATTGAGATTATCATCATCCTTTTCTTCATAATAGAAGTAAACAAAGGGTATCCAGAGGAAGACACAAAACAGGATAATGGAATATAAACCTGCAAAACAAAATAACAAAAAATAAAAAAGATTAAAAACATTTTGTTAAATTTTACCTAACTTTTTAAAGTGCAATCCTCTTCAAAATTTACTGAACTAACTTGGGATTAAAAAAGAAGTATCTATCTATTAATATAGACATCAAGCCTGAAGAATCACAGCAGTGTGGAGTAGGGGGTTTGACTGTCTGTGACAATAGGGCACTACCATTCATTTATTGCCTCCTCTGTAAGTGGTGTGATTGATCTAATCACAACTGAATTTTATTTATTTATTTTAACTTGGTAAACTGCTATCCTGTCACATAAGAGATAGAGAGGTTCTGTGCCTTGATGAGGCGATAGGCTTACTGTGATTGATATATATTTGGGAGAGGCATTTTATGTGAATTGTGTTAAAATGTAAACCATAAATTACCAACAGTAAAGGCACAGCAGGACTGCCACAGTATACACAAATTTCCCCATAATGCATAGTGTTTCCCAGAATTAGACTGATTCCGTGTTGGATAACATTTCTTATCATTTTTGCATGGTCTCAGTCTGGCTGTTTTGGTCTGCACCAGGATGCAAGTAGTATGTTCAAGTCTACCAAAAAAAAACCTATTGCAGGTGTGAGAAAACCTTAAATCATCTCATTAAGACAAAACAAGCCCTTTAGACTAAAATCAATCATTTGCAGAGCATTCATTTAGAGTCAGATTAATTGTCTATGCTCCAATTCCATCATTGGTTAGGAGACAAAAGGCTGTGAATGAACCGGAGCTGAAAAACAAACAAACAAACTACTGACTGAACTCGTAATTAGATACAATGCCTACAATAACCAGGAGTATAATTTTATTTAGGTTTAATGGACTACTTTTTTAATCATCAGAAATAAAAATATACACTCATTGCTTTAAACTTTACAGTAACATGTGACAGACCTTAACTAATTTAGTAATTTCTAATTCAGTTTTTGATAATGCATTAGATATATAGAGTGGTCTTAAGAATTGATAGTAAAATAAAAATGATCAAATTTTACTGAAGAAAAAAACTGATCCTTCTATATAAAAGCGGTCGGGATTGTCCTTCCGACCCGTGAGTGCTACGCAGGCGCGGAGTTTCACACACCCGTCCATTTTGCAATGCACGCGATGGGATTTGTAGTTTCGTTTTTCCAGGTAAAAGATGATTTTCTACTCCAGACTGTGCGATATCATCTTCTTCTTTCTTACTGTATAAAAGCAGTCGGGATTGTCCTTCCGTCCCGTGAGTGGAAAGCATAGCGGTATTCCGCTTATCACAGACTTATTACTTGTGGCTTTGCGGTACGAAGCGACATGATGTGAGCAGAGTTCTGGTGCTCCCATCGTTCCCTTGCTTTTGTGCGCGATGAGCTGGAAAAATAGACAAAATTATGTCTCTGGAAATAATTAATGTTGATTGAGTACAAACGCCTCACCGCGTAGTAAATATCAGGGGGGTTCAAAAGGGCGACCTCAATATAGAAAAAAAGTTAAAATTTCATCACAAAAATAACAGAAACTATGAGTATTAAAGTAATACCGCTCAAATGCAATACAGTGGAACCTCGGTTTGCGAGTAACTTGGTTTACGAGTGTTTTGCAAGACGAGCTAAATTTTTTAATAAATTTTGACTTGATAAACGAGCGATGTCTTGCAATATGAGTAGTATGGATACACTTTGTCTGCTGAGCGTCATGTGATCACAACTGAGCTGATGGTTTCTCTCTCTCTCGGGCAATCGTCTCCTATTCTCCGTCTGAGTCAGTGTGCCACACTCATATAGTCAACATCCATACGAGCGTATACTGTTTACTACAGCACTGTGACTGTGTGTGTGTGTGCGTGCGTGCGTGCGCGTGTGTGCTGTGAAGTGCGAGTCCTCATCTTGCACCCCAAAACACGAAGCTGAGTCTCAGTACATTAGCAACACCAGTTTTATTCAGCTTGAAACAGCAACAGCATGGTTATTTATTGTAGCGGGATCTTTATAATGTTCCTTGTATCACCCATTGACGGCAGGCGCTTCTAGCATGTCTGCGATCTTTTTGGATGCGCTTATACGGCGAACTGCTACAGCGCTGGGAGGCTACGATTGCTTTGGGACACTCTTCCACGTGTCATCCCGTTGGGTGGAATCCCACAAGAGTTTAGAAACTCACTCACACCAGCCATGATTCTTTTAAAAGGTAAAGTGCAGGTTAATTTGTTTTATGTATTTTTACATTATATTTTGTATTAATCATTTTTATATGAATAGTTTTGGGTTGTGGAACGAATCATCCAAGTTTCCATTATTTTTTATGGGGAAATTCACTTTGATATACGAGTGCTTTGGACTGCGAGCACGTTTCCGGAACGAATTATGCTCACAAACCGAGGTTCCACTGTATAACCAAATTAATGAGTTTGTATAAAATATCAAATTGATCTACATATTGAATTGCCTTAAGAAGTGGTCAACTTAAAAGTCAGTCGCCTTAAAAGGCGGGTCAGCCTAGTATATGTTATAAGTGATCATTACTCATAATAATTTGCATTCATTCAACAGCTTTGCAAAAATAAAAACAGTGAAAAAGAACAAGCTTGTATTATATTTATTTGTTCTGCAATGCCATTACGTATCCACCTTTGGGGATAGGGATAGATTTTTGCAGTCATAACCCAGTGTATGTGGGTAGAATTAAATGGTTTAGTACAAAAACATGGAGCCAATATGCACTCAAAAATGAGCGGAGCCTGGTTACAAAAATCTAGGGCTCCATGAACATTAAATCCATTTTATCAGATATTAAGGCAGAATGTGTAATTATGACTTTATATTAAATGTTACAAATCCTTCACACAAAGAGTGCATGATGAGTACTAAAAAAAAAAGATTGGAAGGGGTCTCCCGTATACTCATTGGGGGGGGATGGATAACTGAGGAGTAAACCACAATACAATGATTATATTTTTATTATATATACACATTAAAGAACCATCAACAACAAATCAAATTCAATAATATATTGAATAATTTTTATAAAAGTAAAGTTGAAAAAAATCTGACTCTGCAGCTGCATGAATAAAAAAAAAAGTACCACTTCCAGTTAGCGGAAAAACCTCAAAAGTTGATAGAAATCTACGTTTTGTACCTAATACTTATAACCAAAATTTAGTTGACTTAACTGAAAGCGTACTCAAGTTATCATGTTTACATACACACACAATTCCAAAAATGGTATTTTCTGACTCATGTTGAGATTCATCAAAATCTTCAGGTCGAATTTTTGGACGATTACAATACTTTACCTATACTTCAATTACAAGCATCTCAAAAGCAGAAACAATCGTGTCAAAGAGGAAGTGGAAAAATATGTATATATAACTTATTTTGCAATAGAATCAATAAATGGCCAAAATTAGGCAGCTGTGTAGTTAGCTTGCAGAGATAGATATGAGGTTTAATTGTTTTTCTGTTAAATATTAGAATACTAGCTGTGTGTGGTCTTCAGGACAAAAAAAAAAAACAACCCGAAGACTCGCTAGCAGTTTTACCACACTGGTGCACTTGCAAGAGGCATCAGCTAAATGGGCTAAGACAGGTCACATCCTATCTGAGACGGACATGTGCAGCTGTGGCACAAGTTGAGTGGGACAGGCTGGAAACTGTCTCATGCAAACATATGGTAGCTCATTGTGTGGTCATACAATGTGCATGTACCACAAAGCCAACTTTGTCTGCTTAGGTTGAACGAGAAATGAGGTGCACACTCACACTGTTTTACCAAGCGCAAGCCACACTTGTATAAGCTCCTACATCTTCTGTAGAATTCATACCTACTCCTGTGGCAGTGGTTGAGCATGAGCAGAACGGACTGTTCCATACACACAAACACACACACACAAACACACACACACAGGTCTTTCGTTCATATATGTCTAATGCAAAGGTAAGATCTAAGCAGCTTTGATCATGGTATGACTGTTGGTACCAGATGTGGAATTTCCTTCATCTTTCAAACAGCTACTCTATTATTTTCATTCCATAAAGTCTTTTACAATTTAGACAAAATGATTTGTTAAACAAAAATATCTGGAACGTGGCATTCCTGTGGGTGAAAGCACTTTGTTAAAGAGAGGAGTTAAAAGAGAATGTCCAATCTAACAGAAAGACCAACTACAAATACTCAAATAACATCTCTCTGCAGCATGATTATCTCTGAAAGCACAATGGATTAGTCATTGAAGTCTCAATGGACATTGGGTCATCAAAACCAGATAACAAAAAATTTATCAGTTTCAGCTACAAAACGTAAATGTTAAGGTCAGAGTTTGATGTAAACAGCATGAATTGGTGGGTCCATAATGCCTGGTGCCCATGGTAAATACTACTGGTGATAGTGCAATGATGTGGGGAAAACTTTCTTATCACATATATGGTCTGTTTATAATCAATTTACTAAAACTTAAATGCCACAGCACACACTTGTCATTTGCATCCATTTATGGCTAGTGTGTCTGTCTTTTGGACAAGTTGGATACTTTAACAAGGCAATGAAGTGGTGCTGAGGTACAAGTGCCTGGGGGTTCACATAAACAACAAACTGGACTGGTCTGACAACACAAGATGGGCCAGGGCAGACAGTATTTCCTAAGGAGACTAAGGTCTTTTGATGCATGCAGTTAGCTACTGGAAATGTTTTACCAGTCTATAGTAGGCAGTGTGATGTTCTATGCTGCAGTCACCTGAGGAAGCAACCCGAGCTCAAAAGAAGCAGAATGTCTAAACAAACTTATCTCTTGGATCACTTTTTGCCAAAGGGTCATTCAACCACATTGTGCTAAGAAGCACCTCTGGGGATCTTTTCTGCCCACTGCTAACAAGCAATTCAATGCATTCTCCCAACGTACTCATTAAGTTCATTTTGAATTCTGCAGCACATAATTAGTTATCTGTTGATTGATTGGCTGTATTATTTGCCCTGTGAGTCTATATCCCTGTTTTATATGTTTAGCTGCTGCATGCATGTGAATTTACCCTTGGGGTTAATGAAGTTTATCAAATTTAATCATTTTGGCTATTGATGGAACTGATCAAATACATGGAATGGCTGGGGTTCAAGGAGAGATTTGAAAACCAAGCCTGACATATTCTTAGCCATCTCACATGATTAAGACATTTTGGAAAACATGAGAAATTCTTTTAACTATGTTATAATCAGTGCATATTTGAAATTTTCCCCAACTGACGAGGAGTCCTGCTATATTAAATCTAATCTGAGAGTTGATCATTACAGTAATGAATAAATATCACGTTTAAATGTTGTAAAATGCCCAGAGATGGCTAGTTGGTTTTTTGTTTTTAAAACCGCTACAATTTTATTTTCTCTAGCACTGTCAGCTAGTTTGTTGTTCTCTCCTCCTTTGCCAACAGAGCAGATTATTGGACTCTGTCTTGCACTAATACTTAAACAAGCACAGCAATAGTACTGTCAAGTTATGCTTAACTTTTCTTGTATATAATTTTTGCTTGCTTATTTGTATTGTGATTTTTATTTTGCAATTACTTTGTGTACAAAAATGTGCTACATAAACATTGCTCTAATTTTATGTAGTGTTTCACAAATGAATACTTACTGTCCACATAACTCACTAAAAAATATATATTTTTAGGTGTGTTAAGTATTTTAGCTGTATACAGTATCTATCAATCATACCTCTAACAGCTTTTAGTCTGAATTTCACAACCACCACAGCACAGAGGTATCTTTAGTTCATAACATTAATGATCTCTATGCTAATTCAGTCTAACTTACCAAAAAGACTATTAGACTCAAAGGTGAGGCAGAAAAAAATTTAAATAGGAACAGGGTGTGCAGAGTGGGGTGTAAAATACAAAATGATGCAAAACTACACTGGCTAGAAGTAAAATCGGTAAATGAAAGAATCTTCATCTCGTATACAAAAAGGGAAGAGCATGGAATAGTAGAAAAATATATATTCCCCCCCCCCCTCCGGAAAAACGAGGACACCAGGGGACTTGTGTCTAACACTGTGTGTGGAATTCAAACTAAAACACGGTGTACGGACAAAACTGGAAATGTGCATAGGCACAAAAAAAAAATCCAGATGCCTAAAACTGTGCGTAGACATGTTCCACACACTTCCCTTTTATAAATCACAATGAACATGAAATTTAAACACATGTACACTCACCTACAGCCCCACCCTGACTCCTCCCAGAATTTTGCATATTTGAATATGCAATATAAATAGCCCCTTCCGTTCAGTGTTTGCACAAAAGACAATGGCAAAAGCATGAGGAAAAACAATTTCAGCAAATGCAAACTGGAGGCAAGTGGTCAGATATAAAAGTGGACATAAAAAGGAGAGTCACAGCCCACAGTCTGTTTATTCTGTTTCAGACGATATTACAAAAGCGGACCTTCATGCCAAGGACGCAAATCCACGCAGTGATGGTGCTCCTGACGGACGCTGTTCTGGAGTCACAAAATGAGGGCCGTACTATCTGATATTAATCACTAATTAAATGAAGTGGTTAAAAAAATAAATGCTACATCTGATTAACTATTCTCACATTCTGCTAATTACATTCAAACAAAGTTGTAACACTGTCCGATTTGGCTGATCATTTGTTGGATCAGGTTCATCATTCCGCATCTCTTCAGGTAGGGGCAAGTCACTACTTTGTGCCACATTATGCGCCACACTTCATGCTTGCACAATGTGACACACTTTCTGTGGGCTATAGAGCAGCACATTAATTGATTGGAAATGCTTTCTATTTA
Source organism: Polypterus senegalus (assembly GCF_016835505.1). Lineage (NCBI taxonomy): Eukaryota > Metazoa > Chordata > Cladistia > Polypteriformes > Polypteridae > Polypterus > Polypterus senegalus. Next base: position 15,067,688 of record NC_053169.1, read on the forward strand.
CATAAGCAAATTCATTCTTTGGAGGTGCCTTTATAGTGTAGCGTTGGCACCAAGCACCATAGAGGATACATTCTCTGCTCTTTATGGTGACTCACTATCTTTAAAAGGACTGCTTGCCTTTTGCTGCACTAGTTGGAAAAAGCACCTGCGACTGTGTGGTTATAAGCTCTCCTGCTACAGATGATGTAATGCCAGCTCATTCTTTAGGCAATTCATCCCTGATTGGTGTCATTTGTCCAGTGTCATTGCAATACCAATGGAACATTTACATTTAGAAAACCAGACACTGCTGCAAATTGCACTTTCATGTTTGCCAGTTGAACCACAGCGTAAGCAACTCGTATATCTAGATGACAAGCAAATAATACCACACTATACAGCTGGCATGGCACGACTCAGTGATGTTTGTGAAATACCCGATCGGTCAGTATAGTCACACTGAAAAGCTCAAGCAGCTAAAAATAGAGTGGACTGAACTTGTGCTCTACCTGCTCCTTTCAATTCCCCAAATTCTGCCTTTCTAAAGCCAGAGCCAGTTCAGCAAACCGCTCCAGGAGGATAGCTCTTGGAAATCGAAATTGACTTAGACACCAGTCTCCCTCACCTATAAATACGCTCTCTCCTTGAATTCTTCCAACAACACTAAAGCAGCTATGGTTATTGGAATAGTTTGGCCATTCTGTGCACCATTATATTGTTACAGAATGATTACAATCAATTGAATTAAATTTGCAAATAATATGCAATTAATTTCAGTGTATTTTATAAATTCAGAGTCATTGCAAATCTGAAAAAAGGAGTCCATACAGAAACAGTTTGCACTGCTTTGAAACCAAGTGCCGCCAGTTTGCAAAACCGAGCAGAAACTTATGTACATACAGTGTGAGGCTGCCGTGGAAATGTGCGTGGCTTTACGTCAAGTTTAGCTTTTATACATCTCAAAGTGTGCGTATAAATGGGTGTATGCAGCATTTTTGTGTGTACACACCATTTATACATGAGGCTCCAAATGTGTAAAATAATTCCCCATTAATCACATTGCACTCATGTAGGATTTAACTTATGTATTTGACCTTTGAGATCATTCAGCGTTATTCCATATAGAAAGTTTAACTACAACTGTCACATATAAATTTGAAGTTAATATTAAATTTATTTTCAAGAAGTATTTAACGTTTGAAATAAAATGAAACAAATTTCTCTACTTTACATTATGTTAGCTGGAAGACCGACCTGTGCTGTGAGATGCACCAAATCTCACATGTGTCACCCCCGTTTTCATTTTTCACGTACTGAAGTTAGCCTAATTTTGTCACTGCTAACTACACTATATTGCAAGACACACTTATACAAACATACATTAACTAAATTAAGGTCAATTCAATGCAATTCAATTAAACAAGCATAAGCCTGTCAGATTTTTAGGAAATCCAGACCACCCTAAGAAAAACCCTTTTAGATAAGACAGCATATTCAAATGCCATATAGCCAGTGACAGGGCTAGCCCAATCACGTCACAGTGGTTAACCGTGCTGCCTCACTGCTTGTCTAGAAAGGATTCTTAAGGGTGACTGAAATCGTAAAAATATAACCCTGTAATATTTATAAAAAAAAAAAAGGTTTGAATAAACCTATTTGCTTCTATTTAGAAAGTGTAGAAGTACATTACTTCCCTCTACTGGCCAAAAAGCAATAAGTCATGAAAACACAAAATCATACACAAGTCTCTAAAACAATTAAATCAGACAGCATTATATTTGTCCCAAGACTAAAATTTTCCTTTTCACAGAAGCTCAATGAATAACTAGTAAAAACACAAATTGAACAATCAAACAAGAATAATTTTTATTTTTTTCTTTGAACCCTTCATCTACAGGAACTTTCTGGTCACAAGTGCAAAACACAAACTTTTCCAAATTCCAACTATTGTGGGACAGACATTTAATGAATTGCTCAGGTTTATAATGCAAAACATCATAGGGTTTTACAGCAAGCTTGTGCTTTACAAATAACATTCAAGAAAACTCCATGATGCTCTTTTCGTACATATCTTATGCAAAACAATAAACTTGTTGGATTTTTCATTTAGATTCTTCAGGATGTTGCGACTATTACATACACAGCAGAAGTTTGAAATGTTTTTAAAATGTTTCAGTAGGAGAATATTTATAAATGAAAAACATTTTTTGTCAGTGTGTCATAGTGCAGGGGCGGCACATTTGCGCAGTGGGTAGCGCTGCTGCCTCACAGTAAAGAGACCCAGGTTTGCTTCCTGGGTCCTCCCTGCATGGAGTTTGCATGTTATACCCCGTGTCTGCGTGGGTTTCCTCCAGGTGCTCCGGTTTGCTCCCACAGTAAAAAGACATGCAGGTTAGGTGGATTGGCAATTCTAAATTGTCCCTAGTGTGTGCTTGGTGTGTGGGTGTGTGTCTGTACCCCCTGCGGTGGGTTGGCACCCTGCCCGGGATTGGTTCCTGCCTTCCGCCCTGTGTAGGCTGGGATTGGCTCCAGCAGATGACCCTCCCCCCCCCCATGACCCTGTGTTCAGATTCAGAGGGTTGGAAAATGGATGGATAAATGGTGGCATAGTGCATCTCGCATCACCCAGAGTAATTCTTGCTAAGAATGTACTCTGTGTACAAGTTACATGTTTGCCACCTGTTTCATCAAGCTCAAGTTTATAATGTCACGTGTACATGGTCTAGTGCAGTGTTTCCCAAACTCGGTCCTGTGGACCCCCTGTGGCTGCAGGTTTTTGTTCCAACCAGCTTTTGTTTTTAATTGGACTCCTGGGCTAATTAAGTGATGTGTTATTTACCAAGTTTTGTGTTTTGGGAACAATATAGAAATTAGAAAACTAAGTTTGGTAAAAAAAATATATATATATATATATCTATTTTAAAATGTACCAAGCAGTTATATAGCAATAATGTATTATTTTCTCTTTAACAATATTTTCATCTTGATTTTCATTCTACTTTAAGGTGTTCTAATTGTTTAATTAATCCATTATTTACTAATCAGTGGGTCTAACACTAAAGTAGCAGCCTTTGATTATTCAATGTTATTTGCCTGCATGTCTACTCTGCTCATTTTTAATTGTCATTAAGATACAACGAAGGTGTAAAACTCCACAAAGGGCAAAATATAATGAAATCAACAAAAGAGAGTTAAGCATTTAAATCTATAGCAAAAGCAGAAATATTTCTAAATTTCTTATAAATGTAAATATATATATATATATATATATCTCACATGGCTGTGCTTTTCTGAATGTAGAAGAGAAAAAAACATACCAGCTAACACGGTTAAGAAAACTAACCAGGCACAAAGCTATAACCTTGGTTGTGTACAAGCTATGCAGTTTCTAGGGGTAATTTAGAATAAGTTGTTGGACTAGATCAGCAAAAACTATGATTTTGTTTGTTATCAATAATCATTGACCACAAAACTTCACACCGAAGTGGTTTATTTTTCACTAGAAATGCTGTTAACTGGAATAAACTGTGTTATACTTCTCTGTACTGGTCAAACCTAAATTTGTATGTTAAAGAAGATGTCACATGAGGCAACTTCTTGTCATTGTGTATGTAAGATTTGCTAATGGTAGTTGCTGATCTCATCGCTGCACCAGGTCAATTTAAACAAATGAAAGCAGTTGCCCATGTCCATTTTACCAATTGAGTCCTGACCGTCCAGCTCACTCCTTTATTGAGATAGTCAGTAGCATCCTGCCTGGGGGGCCTAAAGCTGTATGAAGGGTTAACATTTACAGTGTGTTCAGTCACAGTGTCTGCGTTTTTTTTTTTTTTTCCTTTTTCCATTCGGTGGTGGTACATAAAACATGAGATAGAAGATAGCCAACCTTCAAAACACCTGCACTCCTAATCCTTTGTCACTGCATTACAATTGCATTTGAATTGCATGTCCGGATGAGCATACATTGGTTGTTAACTCTCACACAAACAGAGCCCATCCCTAAAACTAAAGACGACATCAAACCTGTTTAATTTCACCAGAGTCAGTCAGTGACTAGTTGGACTAAGTCAATGGAGATGTCACATTATGAAACCAGCTTCACAGAAGCCCACCACCAACTGCCTCTGACACTAGGATTATGTAAATGAAGGATACAACTGAATATTGCTTGTCAAACACATACACGAGAGACATCTGCTTTGGTCATGGTAATTACCCAGTGGCTGACACTATGTTCTAATGCCTTCTCTTCTGTTCCCTTCTCAGAAATGAACACTGACAGCCACTCCACCGCGGACGCCACTTCCGTTGTCCATCCACTTGAAGTCATCCTTTTCTGCCACATGACCACTTATCCTAGTAACCAGCCATCTTGTTTCAAGTTCAATAACAACTCACATCTGAGAAGACATCTTTGCAATTGTTGGGTGCCTTTTGTTGTTGTGATTCGTTCGGTTATATGGGATAACCAAGGTGGTGCCCCAATTGTTTATCTTGGTCGGTGTCATTTTTTACAGCTGGAAAGTCATGTAATGTGGCCTAGCCTTAACAAGAATTTGTACTACTATGACTTTTGTTTAAATTTAACCATTAATATTAATTTCTGATGCACTGTTTACTGTATATGTCAAAAGGGTTATGTTTTGTACTTTACTGTTATATTGAAACTGCAAATATGGGTAAAAAATGAAAACCCACACTTAGTGAAGACTGACATACAAGACAAAAACATAGTATTGTGTGAAGTTAAAAGGGGGGTTACCTAAGTTGAGTGCCATGTATGATACTATACAGTACTCAAGAATGTTCTATTAAACAGCATTAGTCTAACATGATTTATGGTAAATCTTTCATTTATCTTCTATATTATCGCTAATCAATTTAAATATGTAAAGTTCTTGAATTCTTCAACAGTTACATACTCTGCACAAAAGAAATACACAAAAATGCATATAAACTAACAAATTCCCTAAATCCAGCATGTAGCGGAAAGATCACATTGCTTTTAAGCTAGCACAAACATTGCAATTTTTAATCAAAAACTTTAGCGTCAGCAATTTGACACAAAAAAAAAAAAATATCACATATGACAAAAATAGCACTGTAGATGGTATATTCTGTATTATAATGCATTATTTACAGTAAATTATGGAGAAAAAATAAAAGCATTATTTCCAATAGCGTCTGTGATAGCAGTTGTAACATCCCTTAACCACACATTTGCATGTATGTCACATTTCTTGCAAGGTCTCTGTGAAAGGTTCTACATTAAACGCAAATATCACCAGCACCATTCGAGTCTTCGTCTTTCTCTTCAGAAACAGAAGAAAGTGGTCCAAAGACTAGTAGGTCTATAAATAACACACCGGGCCATGTATATGTGTCAAGAGTGTGGACTGACCCGCTGATATGCAGACAAATACACAAAAAGTATAACAGATTAAAGTATTCCTAATAATTCAGAAAAAAAATCCCCAAGAGACATATCACTTAAGACGTTCTTTGTATTAAACCAGCAAATTTTCGAAATGACACCGATTTATTCAGTAAAATATTTGTTATTAAAAAACATACCTTTTAAAAATAGATTTAAAATAGTCAGATACTTACTGTAATATGCATGTAGCACTGAGTCTTCAACTGCCAGTCTCGTCATATTATTAGATGCCCATTCCTGGAAAGAAGGAAAACGTCACCATGAAAAAGATGTGTACAGTGCTATAAAAAAAAGCAACTGTAAGCACACCCCTTTGAAACATACAGTGCCTTATACAAGTGCTCGTACCCTTTGACACACTACTGGATTACAAATGATACTTCTATATCTTGCTGCAGTCTGAAATGTTATAGCAAATTCACAAGCTCAAGAAATAAAATGAGTCTCACTATCAAAATCTGAAATATGCTGTCTGCTTAAGTATAAAGATCTCACAAGTTTTTAATTTTGCATGCATATGGAAATCCAGCCATCATTTTATTGTTTAAATTATCCCAATCCAAGCAGTACTACGGTGTTGTACCATGTTAGCCATTATGGATGTAGTGAGAAGGCAAGCAAAATGACACCTTTTATTGGCTAACGAAAAAGATTACAATATGCAAGCTTTCCAGGCAACTCTGCCCCTTCTCAAAAGCTTGCATATTGTAATCGTTTGTTAGCCAATAAAAGGTGTCATTTTTCTTGACTTCTCACTACACCCAATCCAAGTAATAACCCTAAAATATTTCATTTTGCAATTATTGTGCATTTTCAATATAAAACTAAACACTCAATTTCCTATTCCCTAGTGTCACAAAGTTGACTTAAATCACTTCATGAAACCATTGGCAGCTTACATAAACAATCTTCTCATTTCACTATAGGAATACAGCTTTGTATTAATTAATATTTTCTTGAATTCCTCCCCACCTTCAAGCATTACAATAAGAATTCAATTTTAGAATTGTTAGGCTTTTGTAGATTGTAATTTCTTGCAACAAAAAAAATTATCACTGTTAACCAGTATCTGTTTTTTTTCCCCTAAGGATTTCTGTGAAAACTGCTTCTCAGAAGGTCACCTGAATGACTAGAAAACATTGAAGATATCTGCATGGTTAAAGTGTAATGTAATTATAGATTACTATCTTAGAAGATAATCTATTATAGGCACTTAACCTTCCTGTTCTAAACTGAAATATCTCCCTCAATGTTTTTGCTTAAAAATATTTTTCAAAAATTATTTGTAGTCTGCCTTTGACCAGGGGTCTTTAAAGTCAGTCCTAAAGGGTCGTAGAGGCTGCAGGTTTTTGTTTCAACCCAATTTCTTAATAAGTCAATTATTGCTGTTACTACTCAAGCAGCATTGTTTACGTCATTTTAGTTGTCTCACTTATTAGGATTCCCTACCCTTAATTGCTTATTTTAGTTTTAAACAGCTGCATTCACTGTTTTAATAGCTTATTATAAATAAGAGGCAAATGACAAAGAACCAGCAGTCCACCATCTAACTATGTGAATCGTGAACAATCTGGTTTAATAAAACATTTAGAAGAAAATTGAACAGAAAAAAGTGAAGAATCTGCTTCAGGCTATACATTATTTGGATGATATTCTTGGAAAGTAAAAAAATTAGAACAATGAGTTGATATAACAGAATTAAAATACCAATAAGCCATACAATTAAATAAGATCCGTTATTGGCAAGGATTGGTTTCAAATTGAGCAACTGGGTTGGATCAAAAACCCTAAGCCACTACAGGACCAACTTTGCAGACCTCTGACTTAGACCTTTAACAAAATGTGTCAGAATGCACTGCATAATATAAGATTTTGATTGCAGCAGTTGTTTCTGGTTCATTGTTCCCTGAAAGGACCCAAGGTCCAGGGTTTGGGAGTGATTTAACTGCCAAGTCCTACAGATTTGACACCTACATTACAAAAACTCTTTTTTTGCTTTGAGCATTATGGTGAGGCTGTCTCGGAGCATTTTAGATCAATGGCCTATTGACTTCTTGGCAGCAAAGAGCCCAGGTTCAAAAATAAAACAAACAAAATTTTACACTGTTCAAAAGCAAGTTTGATTTCTGCAAAATATGAAGTGGGACATTTTATAGTACAGTCGACCCTTGATATACGACCGGCCTGACATGCAAACAACTTGATTTACGACCAAAATTTTTGTTTTGATTTACGACCAACATCTTGCGATACGACCCGAATGTGGTCACATGTATCCGCTTGTGTGATTGCAAACAGCCAGCCGAGAGCGTTCATAAGCGTCAGTCGGAGCCCAGATACATGTGTTTGTGGACGTAATTTCGGTCAGTGCAGTGATTTATCTGTATATATAATTCACTAAGACTATGGCAAGCAAGACGCATAATTGCCAAGGAAGGAAGAGAAGGTAACAAAGGTAAAGAAAGCGATTGTTAAGGGATGTTAGCTAGTAGGCTGGTGCGGCACATGACGATGTCATCAGGCTGAGTCAGCACCGGCTTGCTTTGGAGTGTATTATTACAGCAGTTCACAACACGACCAGCTTTGAACAGAGTGCTCGACTACTGTCATTATTAACTTGAGAAACCGCGATCGCAATCAAAACGAAGAAGGAAATTGTACGGAAATATGAGAGTGGTGTTTGTGTGACCGATCTCGCTAATATGTACAGCATGTCGAAATCCACCATCTCGACAATTTTACAAAGAAAAAGATTTACATAAGGAGGCTCCTTCTAAACAATAACCACCTTCCGTTTCTTTCTCCTCCTCCTCCTTTCCTGCAGCCCAAAGATGTCAAATTAAATGGTGAGTACAGTATGAAATTGTTGTTTCTGGTAAGCTAGACACTTTTTATAAGTTTTTGGTTAGTACATTAAAAAAATTATTGGTGTTTTGGTAAATTATGCGCATTACACAACCCTTTTTTATTATGAAAAGGTTAAGTAAGTGTTGCTGTGGGAGGTTCGGAGCGCATTATGGGTATTTCCATTATTTCTTATGGGAAAAATAGTCTTGACTTACAACCAACTTGAGGTACAACCAGCCCTCACGAACGAATTGAGTTCGTAAGTCAAGGGTCCACTGTACAATGAAAATGTATTTGCCCCATTTACTACTATGTACTATAAAACATGGTCATCTTTAGATTGTAACAAAAAATGAGAGTTTGGTACCTCTTTAAAAACTTATTTACTGGTTAATGTCATGTTATCAAACATTCAGTCTCCAGAAATTTAAAAAAAAAAAAAAAGGTATTACTCTCTTTAATTAAAGCAACTAAAAATCACAGAAGTAATTAAGGTAAGCCATATAAAAATTAATCAAGAATGCCTTTTAAAACACCACTTTTAAACCTTTATGCTGATAATCAGGCCTGTTTCATGTCAGCCCACTACAGACCAAATTGATGACCCATACTATCTGAGTGAACATACATATCAGCTCAAGGTTAGACTTGGTCGTGGTGCAATGATCAACAAAAAAACTTCAGAAAACCCTGGATAAACTTAGTCAATGTCTGTCAGTGTGAAAAGGGATTTAAAATAACTTTTAGAGCTCCAAGTCACTAACAAACAACTATAAAAACCATACTGACTAAAATTTCAGACAGTAATCAATACTGTAGTTATTCTGCCAAAATCTCTCTTAAGTGCAAGGTATAAAACTGTTCATTAAGTTGCAAAGAACCGCAGAATAACATAGTATTATGTAGACCTCACTCCTTTGTGACTTCATTATCATAGGAGTCACTGGGCAGGGAAACCATTTCTCTTTAATGTAATTAAGAGCATGTCTCAAGTATGCCAAGATTTATATGGATGGATCTTCAGGACTTCTGGAGCAAAGTACTCTACATAAAATGAGTAAAAAGTGAAATTTTAGACAAATATATGCTCTTCTCTATTTCTGGGGGAAAAAAGCTGAATACACTATTAAAATATAACAGTATCAGAGCATGAGTCAATTATGTTAGCATTAATAGTCTGGTTATGAAAGTCCTCATTAAGGCAAGACTATGACAACTTGTCATTAGGCACAAAACAAGTTTAGCTCATGCACAAACACAATAACTCAAAATGCAAATGAAAGCCAATATTAGAATAGTTACAGATATATAGATTATTGGAAAATAAAAACCTTGTTGAAGTCACCACTTAACCCTTTGCTGAAACAGAACCCAAAATGAGGAATTTAACCAGCCACCTACACCACATTTTCAATAGCTGGAAAAAAATACAATAGTGTAATTTGACAGACAGCCGTATTTCTCTAAAACTTTAAGCGATGGTGCAGCATTGCTTTTTAAACAGTAAAAAATTAACCCTCATCCATCCATGCCATTTTTATAAGGTTTCCATGAATGGGGGGGTCTTGCAGACCATTTTAAACTGGTTAAATCTGCCTAAAAAGCAATACAATAACTTCAGGATTTTTATTACCTCTGAAATGAAGTAAATGTGATGTAAATTTTCAATGGTTTACATGTTACCTTTGTAATAGTAATGCGTGTTTAGTGTTCACCAAATAATGTAAGATAACCGTCATAGTAGCACTAAAACAAGACGTCAGTTACACGTCTGATTCGCATACAGAACAGTCACTCATCTTCAACTTGTTTGCAGACCAGACACACAAGGGAACGCTCTGAATGTTCCTGGCAAACCGGAAGTTTGCACAGGGAGCAAGTGGCCTTTATCTTTCTCTCCTTTGCCCTTGGGCACATGAGATAGCGTTGCTTCTTAGCTACATTTGCTGCATCTCCACGGGGCTGTTTCAGTGGAACAGCAACTCCAGTACTCTCAACAGAACGTTTCAGACTGTGTCGTAGTGCTTGTTGCATTTCAGAACGACGCTCAATCAATGGCTTCGTCAAAGATTCACGTAACTCGCACAGGAAAAGTCGACAACGATATTTCTTGTTCTGGATGGACTCCGGAAGCTGGCATTCCCATTCGGTTGTCACGGACAATGTTTCAACTTGGCGTTCTTCTGTTGAAAGTTTTCTTCATCGACCATTTGATTCTGCCGTCATGCAACATCATTTCAGCAGATTCCTCATCGCTTGTTGATGTTATCATCCTCTTCCTCCTCCGAGTCACTGTCACCAGAAAATAACTCCATTTCAATGTCACAATGATCATCATCAATTTTTGTTTCCTCATCACTTGACACAGTGTCACTTCCATCATCATTGTCCTCTTCATTTGAGTTGCCCGATGTATCGAAATCCGACAACTCCATTATTTCAGCCAGGGCTTCACTTGCATTGAATTTCTTTGTTGGTCGTTGACTCATTGTTCATAAACACATCAACTGGACTTGCTCCTCAACAAACTATACACCAGCAATGTCTCAGGCAGGACTAAGAAAATCTAACCAAAGAAAATACAAATTTAAATAGAAAATTCAAATATAAAATATAAAAAAACGAAGCAAAAACGCTCATACAAAAATGGTTACGTTTCCATGAATGGGGGTCTCTGAGACCCCCAACTACTTTTTGCATTAAGCTATTAAGAAGCATATTTCTGCACATTTTTCAAGACAACACAAAATGAAATGTCAGAAAATTTCACGGCCATCGTATTACCTTGAAAGGGAAAGAATTTGAAAATCTGCGACTGGGGGTCTTGGAGACCGCCCCATTCATGGATTAGTGTTAATAGAAACTAAAGCCCACAATCACACTACCAGCACTTCAGAATAGATAATCCACCTGAAGCAAAGTACAGTAGAGTACAGTAGGCCTAGCCAGCACTTAGATGGGAGACCATCTGGGAAAAGTTTAAGTTGCTGCTGGAAGAGGTGTTGGTGTGACCTCAGGGGTCACTTACCCTATGGGCTGTTTGTAGAAATCAATGCCCACGTGTGGTGATAGGGACACTGTACTCTCAAAAGTGGCACCATCCTTTGGATGAGATGTATTAGCAAGGTCCTGACACTCTATGGTCATACAAGATCCCTGGCATCTTTCAAAAAGAGGACAAGGTTTCCAATGTCCTGGCTAAACTGGCCACCACTGCCTGGTCATTCTGACCCCCTTATTATTCCCCCTGTTCCTCACTGACTGACTTTCTCTTTTACTCCTTCATCACCTAATAGTTAATGTGTGGTGAGCGTACTGGTGCAAAAATGGCCAGGTGGATGCTACATATTAGTGGCAATTAAAGTAGTTCTCCACTATAATGTGCTTTAAGTAGTTTTTTTTTTTTAAAAAGGGCTATATAAATGTAATTAAATATTGAAGCCCACTAGAATGGGGTTACTTTACCTACCTTCTTTTCAACACACAAACTTAAACTTCTTCAGCAAAATACACCAATCAGCCACAATCTATGCAAGCTGATGCATAGACCCCCACAAGACCTCAGAAGGTGTTCGGAGGTATCTAGCACCATCACTTTAGCAGCAGATCCTTTAAGTCCTGTAAGTTGAGAGGTGGGGACCCCATGCATCGGACTTCGTTTTCTAGCACATCTCATAGCTGCTTGATCAGACTGAGATCTTGGGAATTTGGAGACCATGTCAACACCTTGAACTCTTTGTCATGTTCCTCAAGCCAATCCTAAACAATTTTTGTAGTGTGACATGGTGCATTATCCTCCTGAGAGGCCACTGCCATCAAGGTATACAACTTGCTTTGAAGGGATGATGCCCAGAGTATCACACTGCCTCTTCCAGTTTGCCTTCTTTTCATAGTGTATTTTGCTGCCATTTCTTCCCTATGTAAATGATACACATGCACCCAGTCACCCACATGATCTAAAAGAAAACACGATTCATCAAACCAGGCCACATTGCTCCATGATCCAGTTCCGATATTTGTATGCCCATTGTAGGTACTTTCAGCAGTGGATGGGGTCAGCATAGACACTCTTTACAATCTGCGACTACACAGCCCCTGCTGCGATGCAGTGTGGAGCACTTTTGGTAGACACTAACCACTGCATACTGGGAGTGACCCACAAGACTAGTCTTTTCGGTGAAGCTCTGAACCTGTTGTCTAGCTATCGCAATCTGGCCCTTGTCGAAGTCGCTGAACTATTTTTCCTGCTTCCAACACATCACCTTCAAGAACTGACTGTTCACTTGCTGCCTAATATATCCCACCATTTGACAGTGGTTCTAATGCTGTGACTGATCAATGTAAATGTACTAAAACTTAGCATAATAATTTTTCACCTTAAACTGTCCACTCTGTATTCTTGATCCAGGCGTTTTCAAAGTAGTACCTGACTGAAGTGTCAGACATACTCAACTATTTAACAGATTCTGGCATTTGTCCCAAAATCCTTCTAAAACTACAGTAGTATAAACTTTGCTGAATAACCTTTATTGTTCCATTTTGGGTAAAATTTACACTGCTCTCTAACCTACTATTTTACGAAAAAAAATCTTGAAAAGAACCAGTCAGATTTCAGACCAAATCATAGCACTGAAACTGCTTTGCTGAAAGTAATTAATGACTTGTTGCTTAAAACTGAGACGAAAAATGTCATCTGGCCTATACTTGAGCTTTACTGGATATCATAGATCTCATTAACTGCTTTACTGGGTTGGCTTTCCAAGTGCTGTGCTAAGCCTCTAAAATCATACAAAACAGGAAGAAAGTTCTTTGAAAACCTTGGTCACTGCACATTAACAAATAGAAGATAATAAATTTGGTATGCCTCAGGGATAATTTCTAAACCCTTTACTATTCCCATTTTATTTACTCTCTTCAGGACTGATGATTTCTAAACATAAGGTAACTTACCAAAGCAATACGGATGACACAAACTATATAAATCTATCATAAGAGATGCACCCAAGGCTCTCAACCTTCTGATTCACTGCCTTTCAAGTATTACAGAATGTTTGAGCAGTAATTCCCTTTAACCTAAATAACGAAAAAACAGAAACCAATTACTGGAAGCAGGTTAAATAAAAAAAGGATCTTAGGGAAGCCTTGATCATCTTGCCTTGCAAATTAAGTCAGAAGTAAAAAGAAAAAATCTGGGTCTTGTTGGAGATTAAACTTAAAATTGCACATAAACCATATTACAAAGACTACTTTTTCCATTTAAAAACAATACAACATCAGTCTTTATACTGTTGCAATGAATGCATGCTTTTGTTTTTAGCTGACTAAACTACTATACTGCATTCCTGTCAGGGCTGCCAAGAAAAGATATAAATCGACAGCAGCTTGTACAACACGCAGCAGCAAGAACCTTAAACAAAATGATAAATTCTGAAGACATTTTATAAATATATCAGTATCGTTAACTAAACTGCCTTTGTCCTTTGTTATAGATTTTAAAATACTCTGTCTATAAGGCTTTGATCAATCTTGCACCTTTCTATATTTTGGAATGCCTGTCCACCGACATCACTCTCCATAATCTCATATCTGCAATCACTGGTTTACTATATGTTCCTAGAATGAAGCATAAAGATCTGGTGAGGTGGCCTTTGCATTTTAGGCACCAAGAATCAATATTTTATCAACAGAGATAAATCAAACAAGGAGTACTGAATATTAAATATACTGTACATATATACAGATTCTTTTGCCCTAACTTGTAATAAATCTGTTGTTACAGATTGAAACTAGCAAAAAATATCTGAAAGCTTTACACCTAATCTAAGAAATTTGTCTAGAATTTCATAGAATTACAACTGTTGACACTCTTTATTTTTCAAAATTTAAAAATACCCAGGTACTAATCATTATTTTTATTTCTCTTTCTGGTTTGCCAACTCTACCTGGCCCAACTCTATTCTTCAGTGGCCTTAGATGAAGAAGACCCTGCTATTTTAAGATCTGCAGAATTTCATTGTCTAGATTAAACATTTTATATAAATAAAATGTATTCTTTAATTTAATTTAATGTATTATTTAATCTGAAGACCCAAAAAAAGAAAATCAATAGCATACCGTGACCCAAGAAGAGGATTATTATCCTAATGACAGGAGAGTCATACATAGACAAATTATAATGGCCATATAAAGTTCATTATATGTGAATATTACTAACTGTAAAATGGACAAGTACGACTGGGCAGTTACTTAGTCTTGGAATCCCAAGAGGTTTATTTTCTCCAGCACTCATGCCAGCTGGAGTTTTGTCCTCTCAAATCAGACAATGGTGTTTCCCATTATAACCATTAAAGATCAAAAACTGCCTAAGTGATCTTATAATTTAATCTACAATCACCTCAGTTAAGGATTTTAGCAGTTATTTTTTTTAATTTACATTTGTAACTTTCATTTTTCTTTTAAAGATTTTAAAGCACTTTGAACTACACTCTTTGTATGAAAATCCATTCTTCCATTTACAAACTCGTTCATCCAGAGGAAGGTAATGGGGAAGCTGGAACCTATCCCAGAAAGCACAAGGTTGGTAAACAAGACATCAGTGAATCGAAGGATGAATACACACAGACACACACACACCCCTGGGGATAATCACACATTAGTAATCCACCTAACTTGCACGTTTTTTGGAGGAAACCTGAGCACCTGGACAAACCGCTTGCCGACACACGAAGCACTCTGGACTTGAGCTTTGATCTCCTTATTGCAAGGCAGCAATGCTACCACTATGCTGCCATGACAACCTCTTTGCATGAAAGCGTCATATAGAAAAAAATATTGTTGTCACTGTCTACTGTACTTGCAGTTAAAAATGTATAACCAGTTAGTTATTCACTCGATGAGGGCACTTAGTTTTTTCCTCACAAGGCAGGTACTTAATACTCTTCACATTTTAATCACCATTTACAATCTTCCAATAACTTTGCCAAATCCTTGTAAAAGAATTCAAGGTTGCACAGTTCTAAAGTCTATGTCCAAAATGGATAGTGATAGGACACAGGATTCCAGTCCAGTATAATGGGAACATGAGGCAGTTGCACAAACTATTGCAGCACCTTAAAACTGACTTTATTTTTTATGTGCATTTAAGGTGCTCTAAATTTAAAAAAAAAAAAAAGTCAAGCATATGAGAAGTTTACCTATAAATCAAATTAAACAAAATGGGTAACATGGAAACTTTGTTCTGTACATTTTCTTTAATAAATAAGTACTATTTCAGGAAAAGACAGTTTGCATCACTTTATGGTTATTAATATTTTATTAGCAATTACCTACCACACTGCTTATTAAATGTTTAGTTGTAAGAAATCTAAATATTGCACTTCTCCTTCATTGAAAAGTTACTGAATAAAAGGCATCTGTGCAAAATCAGGAACTAGCATAAAGGATACAATTCTGAGCAAATGTCACAAATGAAGGTGCCCATCACTACTTAATTCTTAAAAATATTTTTATTACAACTCCCTTCTGTCATACATCTGCTTTTCAAGTACATGTCCAAAAGTCTAGAATTACCAAAGTACATGCTGGTCAGAAAGAAAGCTGGAATGGCCTTTGGCAGATTCTCAAAAAACTATCTTAAATCATTGGTTCTTCCTGCTCTGTGTGAGCCTGTCAAAGCAGGGCAACCAACTTCAGTCAAAAAAGAATGAATATACACTTGGTCTTTGTAACATATTATTAAATGTAAACTACTTTTCTATTATACTTGAAAAACTGACCTAACAGTTCAAAATCAATATATTTATTTCATACCTTATAAGTTCCATTTGGATTTTTCATGTAGGACACTAAAAAAATATCCACTGGAAGAAGAGCTGAGGTTATTAAGGCAATAGCCAATGCACATATGGCCGTAATTGTGGAAACCACTTCACTTTCTTGACGACTCTGATACTTTCGGATATAAATCCAACAAAATGCTAAAATTACCTGAAAAATTAAAAAGATATGTATCAATTGTAGGCTGTTTGAAGGCATACACAGGTATCCAGAAAAATAATAATAATAGTAAGAGCTTCCTATATCATTAAACGAACCCTTGGCAAAGATGTACTAAACTAAAAGTCACTATGCTGTAAAAAATCTATTTTAAAAAGTTTTGTGACAAAACATGTTCCAATGCATAAAACAATTATCAATGAAGCAAATCAGTCATTTATTTCATACAAATACTATTACTTTGATGGTCAACACAGTTTTCAAATTTCAACACATTCTTCAGCTATAGATTTTCTGTAGGTTACTGGCCTGTACCCTTTGGCTCTCAACTAATTTGTTTAATTTTGGTTTCACTTAGCCTCAACAAAATCCCATCTACCAGAAAACACTCATTAAAACCAGTCATTAACAACAGAAGTCAGTCTCTCCATCTGTCTCTTCCATAATTTATCAATAAAACAATTTACAATATACGAGGTACAAATATTAGAGTTATAATATTGTATTTTTGGCATTTCCCACTCCTAAACAGAGAAAGGGAGAGACAGATGGGGAATGCAATACATACATGGCAGAGATACACCACTTTTATGGTCCCAGAAAAACACATTATATCTAATACATAAAGCTCAGTGCTTTGCTTGTTCTTTATACAATTGCACACTCTTGGCCAAAACTCAACAAAAGATTCAACACATACCTCAATTTATCACAGAGAGACAATAAACTACTTTTGTACCCAAAAACTTGCACCCCAGAGGTACTGGGGGTCAGATTGTTTCCTACTACAGGGAGACTTTTAAGGGAGTGCCTTTTGAGCCCTGAAATAAACTAATACCATTTAAATGTGTCTCTCGGAAGGTACACTTTAAGAAACACCATTTGTGTACGTTATTATGCCTTAAAATCGCTTACCCTGACAGCAGTAGGTGCTGCAGCTTGTTCTAATTAACCTGCTCCTGAATACCACCAAAACCAAGGAGCTCATTGTGGACTTCAGGAAGAAGAAGGGAGACACCCACTACCCCATTCAAATCAATGGCATGGCTGTCGAACGGGTTTCCAGCTTCAAATTCCTGGGGACACACATTTCGGAGAACCTGTCATGGACAAACAACACCTCGAGCCTGGTCAAGAAGGCCCATCAGCGCCTCTTCTTCTTGAGGACACTGAAGAAGAGCCAACTGTCTGTTGTCATACTGGGCAACTTCTACCACTGTGCGATAGAGAGCATCCTGACCAACTGTATCACAGCCTGGTATGGGAATTGCTCTGTTGCTGACCGCAAGGCACTGCAGCGGGTGGTGAAAACCGCACAACGCATCATAGGGACTCCACTTCCGGTCATTGAGGACGTTCACAAGAAGAGATGTTTACGCCGAGCTCGTTGCATTCTTAAGGACTCCTCTCATCCAGCCAACAAACTCTTCCAGCTCCTCCCCTCCAGAAGGCGCTACAGGAGCCTTCCGACTAAAACCAGCAGGTTTAGGAACAGCTTCTTCCCCACAGCGGTCACACTTCTGAACTCAGTTCCCCGTTGAACCTTCACATCCACACACACTTAATCCTCTACACTACTCCTCCTCCCTTTCCTTGTACATACCTGTACATACCTGTGCACACACAGCACACCTGTACATTGTACATCATATATCATATATTGTACATCTGTATATATTACAATACTCATAGTATTACAGCACATACATAACACATTATCATATATATATATATATATATATATATATATATATATATATATATATATATATATATATATATATATATAATAGTACTTATAGTATTACTGCACATACATAACACACCTGTATGTTGTACATCTGTGTGTGTGTGTGTGTGTGTGTGTATATATATATATATATATATATATATATATATATTATATATAGTACTTATAGTATTATAGTATATACAAATACATGTATAGGTACATACATGTATATTGTACATCTGTATATTTGCCATCCGCATTTAGAACATCTGTATATCTATCTATATATATCTATTTATCTATTCCCATCTTCACTGTGCTCTTAACTGTACATATCGTATTTAACTGTACATAATATGCACATACTATATTTATTGCACTTCTGCTCTTTGCACTTCTGATTAGATGCTAAACTGAATCTCGTTACCCTGTATTTATACATGTGTAATGACAATAAAGTTGAATCTAATCTAATCTAATCTAATCTAATTAAAACTGGTTACTTTTTACTGTTGAATAATAATATGCCGGAACTGAGATGTACAAGGCCCAACTCAAACATGAACAGGATTATGGTCCACCGCAGATCTGACCTCAGTAAATATAGTAAACTTCATGTGTCACTAAGGTGCTGTTTGTCAACAGTGGCACGAAAACCAGAGTCATCCTCTTAGTTTTTAGTTTTGTTTAACTTAAGTAGCAAAAATTTACCATTCCGTCTACATATATTTAATTTAAAATCTCCCAGTATTGGGATATTGGGGTGCAAAGTCTAGCCGAAGCTTAGACAAAATCTACATGTCCTTGGGCATGTGGTAAGAAAATACAATACAATACAATACAATACAGTTTATTTTTGTATAGCCCAAAATCACACAGGAAATGCCGCAATGGGCTTTTCTATGCAAAGATACAGAGGATGTCAAAAACTCCATAGGGTTCAAAGCTGCTTCTTCACAGACCCAAGATCCTGTTGTCAGTTCATAACTCAGCGAATCTGTCTACTCAAGAGTTTGCATATACCATATATATCGGCATGGCTTTTTCATTTGACACTTCAGTTTACCTACCAAATCAAGAATATGTACACTATATAAGTATTAATTTGGCCCACTATAAATGAGTTAGCTCTGCGATGGACTAGTGTTCCATTAAGTCTTAGTTCCTGTATTGCACCTGCTGCCAAAATAGGCTTTGGTTCCTTGCAATCTTAAATCTTGGTAGGAGCAGGTTTAGAAACTAAATGGATGCACTTCTATACTTTTGACAGTTAATGTGCAGAGTTAATTTCTTTTAAAACATACATTTTGTGATAAATTTGACATAGGAAGCATGTGTGCACACAAACCCATATATGCACGATTTTCAAATAGCAGAATAGTTATTTACTCTCATTCTGAGCAAAATTATATATTTACTGTATTAAGGAGTAAGTTTAAGCAATACTCTGCTTTACAAATGAAAAGATGGATGTTAATCTAGAACAGAAAGATGCAACTCCAATCTTTTTGGCAGATGGAACTGATTCTACAGACATTTCAACAGATGCCCAGCTAAGTTCCACAAACATATTATTGTTAACAGTGGTATTATTTTGTATCATCATTATCCAAAAAAGAGCTGTAATTTTACTGTCAAATTTATACAGAAGTACGTAAGTGCTCAATGGCCTGGAATCATCATAATACTCCTCCTCCAAATATACATCCCCATCTTGCAGCCTTAGCTGTAGGACATGTATATAACAATTAAAAACTCAACTACTCCTGAAAATGCTTTGTTACTCTTGAAGATAAATTAAAAGGACATGAAACCTAAAGAGAATTATATTATGACTTTATATAATGTTTTTTTTTGAGTTCCCAGAAAATTACTTGACAAGTAATATTCTGTTTAATTCAGGGTCTGGACTTCTGTGCAGGATTGTGGAAATCCCACCTACTGTACTATTTAAACATCCACACGATGCACTACTGGTCAAAAGTTTTAAAACATCTCAGTTTTTTCCAGTTTTCTTCAAATTGAATCCATTGAAATGCAACGAATTACCTAAAAACAGATTTAAATTTGAAGTGAAGGTTAGCAAAAATTGAAAAAAGGAAATTTCTGTCCATCTTATTCTTCTTTCGGCTGCTCCAGTTAAGGGATGCCACACCGGATCACCTTTAAATTTCTGGATATTATATATTCAGTTAAAATCTTTATGTTGGAAAATATTTGCCTCTTGGTCAGAAAGGAATGCACTTGCAAATGATTACACTACTGATCGACAGTTTTAGAACACCTCCGTTTTTCTTCAAATTTAATCAATTCAAATGCAATGAATGACCTAAAATGGTGAAAAGGGAAGCAGTAAACTGCCAGAAGTTAAAATTCAAGGTTTAGGTTAGCAAAAGCTGAAAAAAGGAAATTTCAGAATATATTAGAAATGGGCCATCTTCAAGGAAAAACTACCATGTTACAACCTACAGATGTTCTGCAGCAATTAAAGTAAAATTACCGTAACTCTTGCAAGTCGAAGCAAATAATTTGCACAGGTGTCCCAACTTCTACTGATTACTAAAGAACAGACCGAGTTGGTGGTATTGCTTGAAAAGATGCCTTTTTGTTTTTTTTTACCTTCTGTGTATTTTTAAGGCTTAAATTAAAATCTTTTAAAGGAGTGTCACTTTTGGCATTCCTCTTATAACATAAATCAATTCCTTTTCAAGTTCTTAGTTATTATTTAGTTTTAATAAATTACTGTTTTAACTAATATTAATAATTACACTGGGAACTTAATGCATGTGCTTTTCATTCATGGACTAATGCGACTGTATACTTGTATTGCTAATTTTCTTATATTTATTTTTGTTTTGGTAATTTCATTTTATTGCTGACACAGTACAAGTTTGCTTTTAGTAGGTAACCGAGTAGTGTGGTATTACTGGGGAATGCATTCACTGCACTAAATATTTGTTGGGCGATTAATCTGGTTATTTTTGGAGGGGGGGGGGGCACCTTTTTGTTATAACAATACTACAATTAGTCACAGACCTTCCACAGCTATTAACATCAATTCAACTAATGCCATTTTACACTTCACTTGAAGTCAAATCTTGTGTGTTTGAAAGCTATTGGGCCACCATAAGCCTATCAGTGCTTCACTTTTAACAACATCATTACAATGTAAGGTGCTGTTAAAATGCAGCCTAGCATATGTCAATTACATTATCCGTTATTTTTCACTATGAATTACTTTTAAATATTTTATTAAACAAAAATGTGACAACTGACTCTTTGATATAGTAACAAAAAATGTTAAATATACCAACTTGAATATCAACTAAAGAAGTCCCCGAAAGCACCTGAATGTTACGCCATTTCTAACTTGTTACTTCTTCATGCTTTGACATGCGTCTCCCGATTGCAATGACACTCTGTCCCAGAAACCCCTAAAACACAAGACACCACCGCGTCACTTGTTACCTGTCATCAGGCAGCATGACACGTTTAAAGGACAGTTCTAGACAACTTGAAGCTCGAGAAAATTGCAATGAGACCCACATTGTCGACATGTGTACGATCATTGTGCTAGGCAATTCGCGGCCTCATGTATGCCTATTAAACACCAAAATTAATTTGAACCAGTAAGCAAAAGACTGTGTTTAAAAACTTTACATTTTACATTCCCCAACTGTAAAACGGAGACAACAATGCAACACTCTGGGTGATGAAAACGCATACAGCACCTCCTGAACAAAATGTTTAATGCTTTACTAGCCGAGAATTATTTGAAATCTATCACAGAACTATTAAATAAGACGCGCAGCTTTTGAAATCAGTTACGGCATCGTAAAAGTTGCCCTCTACGTATAAACCAGCTATCCACTTATAAAGAGACGCTTGCTATAATTAGCGACTTGAAACGCGAAGAGACAAACACCTACCAGTAGCACAATCCCGAAAATTGACCACCCGAGGATACTCTCGGAATAAAACGAGGACGCAATAGCTAACGCCGCCATCTTCACTTCCTGCAACAAACCCAGTGTGAGGAGCACGTGGTGAATATGACGTCACTGTCGGCGTGCTTATATACAACAGGCGCGAGGCGTCAGCTAGGTCTTGCGCAGCTCTTAGAGGAAGTGGGGTGGCTAGTAGTGGATTGATTGATTGATTGATTGATTGATTGATTGATTGATTGATTGATTGATTGATTGATTGATTGATTGATTGATTGATTATTAACCGGCCAAGGAGCCGATCTAATAAAATATGTAAAGAATATTTTAAAAGTCTTGGGACATCGTATACGTAAAATCATCGTGGAGTGGCGGCTAACGCAACCACCTGGATACGAATATGTGCTCGAGCATTTCGCACATTCTTTCAATTTCCGTCAGTTTATTTATTTATTTATTTGTTTGTTTGTTTGTTTGTTTGTTTGTTTATGTTTGTATGAATGTATTTATTTATTTGCGCCATGGAAGGTGGAGGGTGGTGTTGGTGTAGTGGTGTTGTGGAATTCATATGAGATCCCAAGGTTGGATCCTGCTTGCATTACACTTAAAGATGCAAGGACGTTTTTTTGTTTGTTTTTTTTTTACATTGAAATAGACACCCTAGTGTGATTAATGAATGAATGAGATGCCGTGCTGTAGGGAACTAGCGATTAAGTACAGCTAGCAATAAACCAGCATAGTGATCATCAGAGGTGACTGTGTGCAGAGGGTGCAGACATATAAATACCTGGGAGTGCAGCTGGATGATGAATTGGACTGGACTGCCAATACTGATGCTCTGTGTAAGAAAGGTCAGAGCCGACTATACTTCCTTTAATATGTGCAATAAGATGCTGCAGATGATCTACCAGACGGTTGTGGCGAGTGCTCTCTTCTACACGATGGTGTGCTGGAGAGGCAGCATAAAGAAGAGGGACGCCTCACGCCTGGACAAACTGGTGAGTAAGACAGGCTCTATTGTAGACATGGAACTGGACAGTTTGGCATCCGTGGCAAAGCGACGGGCGCTGAGCAGGCTCCTGTCAATCATGGAGAATCCATTGCATCCACTGAACAGGATCATCTCCAGACAGAGGAGCAGCTTCAGAGACAGACTGCTGTCACCGTCCTGCTCCACTGACAGACTGAGGAGATCGTTCCTCCCCCACATTATGCGACTCTTCAATTCCACCTTTAAACGTTAAAAGTTAACATTATACAAAGTTATTGTCTGTTTTACCTGCATTTTTATCACTCTTTAATTTAATATTGGTTTTTTTTTGTTTTGTTTTTTTATCAGTATGCTGCTGCTGGAGTATGTGAATTTCCCCTTGGGGATTAATAAAGTATCTATCTATCTATCTATCTATCTATCTATCTATCTATCTATCTATCTATCTATCTATCTATCTATCTATCTATCTGTCTGTCTGTCTGTCTGTCTAGTGGGATTCCCTGCCATAGCACATATACACCAAGAGCGGCGTTTGGAGGTGGCAAGTGGGATGACCAACCCAGGCCCCACACCTAAGGGCCCCCCGCTTTTGAGGCCCTGTTGACACAAGGCAGGTTGAGTGCATGAACACATGCAGTTGGTGCCAAATTTTGACCCTGCCTCAGAAAAAATCAAGATTCATAAGACCAGGCTACATTTTTACAGTCTTCAGTTGTCCAGTTTTGGTGAGCCTGTACCCATTGCATCCTTAGCTTTCTGTGCTTGGCTGACCAGAGTGGAACCCCAACATGGTCTTCCTGAGTTGTACAATACAATACAATTTATTTCTGTATAGCCCAAAAATCACAAAAGGAGTGTTGCAATGGCTTTATATATGCCTTGCCTTTTGACAGCCCAACCAGCCTTGACTCTCTAAGAAAACTCCCAAAAAAATACCCAGTAGGAAAAAAATGAAAGAAACCTTGGGAAAGGCAGTTTAAAGAGAAGCCAATTTTCAGGTAGGTTGGGCGTGCAGTGGGTGTCAAAAAAAGGGGGTAATAACGATACAATATATAGAACAAAACACAAGTAATCCTCAATACAATATAATGGTGCAATAGAAATGTTACAAGCACAGAGCAGAATTCAACAGTAGATGATATCACATAATACGATTTGGATTTGTTTAGAGTCCTGGAGACCTCGGCCATCAATCTACTTCCCCCTATTGGCCAATCCAATGTAGCCCATCTGCCTCAAGGTTCGACATGTTGTGCATTCTCAGATGCTTCTCTGCTCGCCACAGTTGCACAAAGTGGTTATCTGAGTTACCATAGCCTTTCTGTCAGCTTGAATCAGTCTGGCCATTCTCCTCTGACCCCTTTTAACAGTGGGATTCTGTCTAAGTCATAACCTTAGATCTTCAAATGAGTGTCTGCTTATTATTCCAAGAGCTAAACTTAAAAGAAGTGGTGAGGTGGCCGTCTGCTGTTATGCACCTAAAATCTGGAATTGGCAAATCTGGAAATCTCATCTGGAAATGCCGGGCTAATATGGTGGAGCACTTTAAAAAACTGCTAAAATTACATTATTGTAACATGGTTTTCTCACATCTTCATTTTATTGTAACTCTGATATTCTGTATATGCATTTAATTATCTTTTTTTTTTCATGGCTCCGAAATCCGTACTAACCCCTACTTTCTCTGCTGCTCTTTTTCCGGTTTTCTGTGGTGGCGATCTGCGCCACCTGCACCTGATCAAAGCAATGTGCATTCCCTACATTGATGGATTGAAGGCCAGAGGTCCACATGACTATCATCGTCTAATTCTTTCACGTGAAGTCTAAAAACCATGAGGACTGATTTAGAACTTTAATGTTAGGTAGAATGCCCTGGGGGTGCTGGCCAGGCGGGTTCGTGGCCTCAGAAACCCTGCAGATTTTGTTTTTTTCTTCTACCCTCTGGAGTTTTTTTGTTTTGTTTTTTGGTCCTCCTGGCCATCGGACCTTACTTTATTCCTTGTTAATTAATATTTCCTAATTAAATTATATATTTTTCTTATTTCTTTCCTCATCTTGTAAAGCACCTTGAGCTACATCATTTGTATGAAAACGTGCTATAGAAATAAATATTGTTGTTGTTATCCACAGAATTCACACTTACTCGATTCTTTCTGTTTGCTTTTTGCACCATTCTGAGTAAACACCAGAGCTGGTGTTAGCAATGTCAGCCTTTGGCGATGCAGGTTCACTCCATGCTCCCATCTTCCTTCTGGGAGCTCTTGAACCCTACACCGTCAGTAATGTCACTGATGAGCTAGGCATTGAGGCACAACAAAGCAAGTGGATGGTGCAAAAAGTGCAAAGTGCTTTTATTTAAAACCAATAAAATCAAAACGAGGTGTTCAAAATAAATAGTGCAGTGCTTCAAAATCTTTAAAAAAATAATCCATACATTAGGTGAAAGGGTGGAGGTTAAAATCCAATACAAAAAGATCCTTTAAAATCCAAGGTTAAAACAATGGCATGAAGCAGTCTCTTTAAAAATTCCAAAGCACAGTGCGACTGATATCCTTCCGAGCCCCGCAACAGGGAGTCGCCCAACCAGCAAAATGCAGCTCCCTCAATACAGGCCCGGTATCCCTCTGATCCCTGGCTACGTCAGGCTTCATTCGGACCGAGACTTGGGTTCGTTCCCCAGCGGCCAGGGCGCTCACGTTGGGGCTCAACCAGCCCAAAGCCTCCACGATTGCTGCTGCCTTTCAACGGCCAGTCGTCTTCATCACCAGTCACTCCAGCTCCTTGATCGCTTAGCTGGAGCGACCGCTTCCTTCAGCCCCACCGATTGTCAGCCTAACACTCTTTCTCGGGGCTCTCCTTCCAGCTGCCTCTGCTGCATCGAGCCTGTTCTCACTCGCTCACTCATCTGCACCGGCTTTCTCCTCGCTACTTCCTGCCGCCTTCCTCCTTAACCTCTGTTTCTTTCTTTTCTTCTTTCTCCATTTCTTTTTCTCTCCCTTGCCACCTCACACTTCTATTTATTACGGGGACGTGGATCAAATGTGGCAATTAGCATATCCTGGTGTTGTGATGTAAGATTTTGCATATAACTTGATAAATGTTTTGTATGTCTTTATTTATAATTTAGGCAAACCAATGTAATTTAGTGGTACCTTGGTGAGAGGCATTCTTGTTTATCCCCCCCATGTTTACGACTTTGTAATTTTACGACAGGATTTGGGGGATGTGTTTTAAACCAGTTTGATGAGCATTTCTTTGCTGAAGTCTTTTCCCCCATCCCCCACACAAAGCCAGGTTAGCGTAATATATGGTCTTGGGGGGGCAGGAGATAAGATGTTCTATTTCACCCATTGGTCTGAGGTATGGCTGTTTGGAATTGGCTTGTCTCAGAGGCCTTCAAGTACCATGATATCCTATTCGCTGTAGGGAGTTGGACAGAAAACCTATAAATCTGCTTGCTCAACCACATTCTCTCTGACTGACCCACATATGATGAAGAAGCATCTTTCTCTCTAACCAACATATGATGGAAGAAGCATCTCTCTTGCTAACCTGTGATGATGAAGACAACACAATGAAGAGCACAGCTCAGCAGCCATATTGAACAGACATGTGGCTGAAAGCTGAGCACCAACGATGCCTTAACTAGAGACATTAAGTAACTACAAGTCTGTGTGCCACCTGAATTACACATCACCATTTTATCAGGTTGTATGGTTGCCAATATTCAAATGTACTTTGCATTTTGTTATTATTTATGAATATTATCAGTAATACATTATTTTATGTGTAACTTAACTCCTGCTTGTCTTTTTACTACATCTAATTGCCTGAGGTTATAGATATAGAAGGGAAGGTGGGGATAAGTTATATATTATAAACAGTGGTAAGTCTGTGAGGTTAGGCATTCTAAGGCTACATATTAATAATACAATAGCGGACAGTAGAGCAATATATATTACTCTACCAAGATAAAACACCTGGGAACAATTACGGATACAAACGACTCCTCACCTGTGCACTTAAGCAAGGACTGCCCGCATCACCAATCACCCCGGGAACCACTTCAGTCACACAACCACGCCCCCTTTCTAAGCCGCGAAGGTGGAGATTATTTATTTAAAAAGTGGCCTTTTTGATGTGAGCTGTGGACCCGCTACACCACATAGCCCTGGAGGACCACAGTGACTTCTGGTTTTCGTTCCAACCCAATTTCTTAATTAGAAACCAATCCTTGCCAGTCTCAGACCTTATTTAGTTTTATGGTTTGTTAGTCTGTAATTTTGGTTCTTATATTGGTTCTTTCACCTTGCAACCAGTACACCCATGATAGGCACTGTTTCCCTGTGACCCTGAACTGGGTAAACAAGTTGCCATCAAAGGGCACTTGGCCAACCAACAGAAAAGCTCATGGGAGAAATTTCCAATCATAACCATGCTGGCAAACATTTATTAGTACAATACAATACAATACAGTTTATTTTTGTATAGCCCAAAATCACACAGGAAGTGCTGCAATGGGCTTTAACAGGCCCTGCCTTTTGACAGCCCCCCAGCCTTGACTCTCTGAGAAGACAAGGAAAAACTCCCAAAAAAAACCTCGTAGGGAAAAATGGAAGAAACCTTGGGAAAGGCAGTTCAAAGAGAGACCCATTTCCAGGTAGGTTGGGCGTGCAGTGGGTGTCAAAAGAAGGGGGTCACTACAATACAATACACAGAACAGAACAATCCTCAATACAGCATAAAAATAAAAATTTTAGAAGTACGGAGCAGAATTTAACAGTAGATGATATCACATAATAAGATTTGGATATGCCTCCCCATTTGGCCATTTCATGGCTGAAACGTTGCTCGGCCAGCCAATCCGATGAAAGGACCCCTTTTTCCCATGATTCCTGTGATCCTCCATCAGGGATGACGTTACCACAGGCAGGCAAACAACTTGGCAGGTGGTCCGTGGCACCAATTGCCACATTTGAGTACCGAGAACAGAAATAGAATAGGTGTGGGTTAGTAACAAATTATAACTATCATGTTACTTATGTTTTAGTGCTAATGGCTTACAACAGAGATGCAGTCTGTACAGTTAATCAGCAGCTCTAGTCAGGGTGTGCTAAACTGAAGTAGTGAGATTTGAAAGCTGAGGCCGAAGGGGCATCTCTTATAGAAGCAGGAAGACCATTCCACAATAATTAGTCCACAGTAATGTATTGTTAGCATGCCCTACAAGAGTTTATAAGAATAACAGAGTATGTGGATCCTTGTAGGCAACGGCAAAACCATCTATATATATAATTCACTAAGGCAAGACAACCATGGAAAGCACGCCGGAAGGGGCGTGGATTCACTAAGCCGCTGACAAGTGAGACACCTATGGCGCACGCAGGAAGGAGCCACGGCCACCAACTCCAAGACCATTGGATACGACGACAACTCACAGAGCCACGCCCACCAACTCGGACGCGACGACACAGAAAAACCTGCATCATTTATATTTGTCTGTCGTAGAGGTCACATGCAGCTCCGACCCACGTTGACTGTTAATAGAGGCATGTTTCTCGCGGAGGTGAATCGCCATATGCGCGTGTAAAACTGTTTGCGAGGGGTATGCCATGGGATCCTTAAAACGTTCCTTTACAACTGAGGTTAAAACACAATGAAGTGAGCAGTCTTTAAAAAACGAGTTTTCGGTTACGACGCACGACCGTGTGCACTATGGCAAACTGTTTTACACGCTACATACAGCAATTCGCATCCGCGACAAACATGCATCTTCTTAGATACTCCTGCACTTTGTACACACCGCCCTCCCACCGTGGTCGGGTGTCTTGGTGGATTATATATAGAAAGGCAGCCAAAACCGCACAGAGCAATGAAAAGTCTACGTGAGTCACAGGTGCATCTGGACTGTACAAAGACGACAACGACTTGAGTGACGAGTTGGGGGTGGGCACATGAGCGGGCAGTGCATACTGAACGAGAAATCAGCAGACTAGCATGATGTAGGGAGCGGAGTGGATGTCCTTCTCCTCTCCTCCCGTTCCACCCTGAGCGCCGCACGGACGATTGTGTGTTGGTTCGTTCCGTGCATTGGTTAAAACCCAATGAAGGAAGCAGTCTTTAAAAACCAATAAGCCCTGTGCCTCTGTTTCATTACCGTCTCACCTGCTTCGCCAATGCAGGCCCCGCAACAGGCGATCCGGCGGTGTCATTCCCATGACCTGCCGGGCAGCCAACCGGGTAACCAAAGTCTTTGGGTTCAAGGGGGAATATGGTTACAAAGCTGAAACTTAAAGGAATTGACGGAAGGGCACCACCAGGTGTGGAGCCTTTCGCTTCATTTGACTCAACACAGGAAACCTTACCCGGCCCGGACACGGACAGGATTGACAGATTGATAGCTCTTTCTCAATTCTGTGGGTGGTGGTGCATGGCAGTTCTTAGTTGGTGGAGCGATTTGGCTGGTTATTTCCAAAAACGAACGAGCCTGCTAAATAGTTACACGACCCAACAGCGGTCGGCGTCCAAATTCTTAGAGGGACAAGTGGCTTTCAGCCACGTGAGATTGAGCATTAACAGGTCTGTGATGCATTTGTATGCCCGGTACTGCACGCACGCTACACTGAATGGATCAACGTGTGTCTACCCGGCGTGAGTAAGCCATTTAACCCCATTCGTGATGGAGACCGTGGCTTCCAATTGTTCCCCACGAACGAGAAATTCCCAGTACGTGCGTGTCATACGCTCACACTGATTACGTCCCCGCCCTTTGTAAAGCCCCCCATGGTCGGGTGACTTGGTGGATTATATATAAAAAAAAGCAGCCGGAACCGCAAAAAACAATGGAAAATCAACGTGGAAACCGACTAAGGCGGTGTTTGGAAAATTAACAGTCAACGTGACTCACAGGTGCGTGTGGACTGTACACAGACGAAAGCGACTCAGGTAGGGAGTTGGGGGCGGGCACATAAGCGGGCAGCGCTTTGGAAAAAGAAAGTGCGACGGCGCTCCTCCGGTTTTCAGTCACGGACAATTGTATGTTGGTTCGTAGCGTGCATTGTTGCAATGTTACTTTTCTTGGTGGTTTATTAAATTACGGATTTTTCAAATGTTTATTTTTTCCTCTGTGCTTAAAAATCATTTAAAAAGCGGCCTGATTATGCGGCGTATGATACGGCGCGGGTTGGCTAGTTCTGTTTAATAGACAGAATGTAAAGCACATCTTCAAAACCCTTCTGCCCCACTGGTCTTTCCTGAAAAGGCAGCAGAAAAGGCCTTCTGGGAGTCTTCTTCCCTTTCCTAGTGGTTTCCCCTACACTATCCACTCCGAGATGACAGTTCCCAGATGGTTAATTTCCTAAGGTACAGATTGCATGACCTTAATTGAAAAATGAAATGAAAACTTGCCTAGGACAATTCATTTCAGTTTATTCTTGTATAGTATTCTTCACTGAGAGCCAGGACAGAGTGTTGCCACAAGTACTCAGGTAAAATGCAAGTATAAATTTTACAGATTACAAAATGATAAAGACATAAAGACACAGATTTGTTTAAACACACAGGAAAAGAAAGCTTTCTGAAATTCATTATCATAAATTGAAGCCAACAATACCTGTCAATTAAATGAATCGTTGAACTATGGCCAGTTGACAAAGGATGAGAGGAAACCAAAAATTCCAGTCAGCACAGTCAATTGGAGGGTCCACGATCAATTGTAAAAATGAAAGTCAAAAATAAACTCACAGCCAGAGTCTTGGAGACCTCTTCCAACTAGCCACCCAACCCATCTTAGGAATTCTGATGACAGAATCTTTCTATCTGTTGATTCCAAGGCTCACAGTGTTCTTATGTTGTCTTTTCCTTATGCAGGAGAATGGCTTGTCAGTAGAGAAGTTGTATCCAGTGCCACATCAAGATACCGAGAAGAGAAACAACAGAGGAGGGTAAGTTACAGACATCAAGATACCAAAAAGATAAACAAAACAGAGTAGGGACCGTTATGGTTTGTAAATCCTGGCATCCTGGGATTTGGAGTTCAGTTTCTCAGCCCTGTTGGGTGCCATGGGTGCTGCCAGGGGGAGCTGTCGAAGGACCTGGGGAGTCATACTTTCCCTATAGTCCAGAAGTACTAATGGATCACACAGACAGGAAGCCCAAAGTACTTCAGGGCTGACTAAAGAACTTGAGTTCTCCATGTAACCCGGAAGTGCTAGCAAGTCACATGGGAGGAAGAACAGAAGTATTTCCAGGTCAAGGACGATATAAAGGACAGCTGAAGACCCAAAAAAGCAGCCAGAGTCAGGTGGAGGTGGACAAAGATTGCTGGGATGTATGGAGGAGATAGAAAGAGAATTGTATGGTTATTGTGCTTATTACTTGCCTGTTTAAGTTGAAGTTCAAAGTTTATTGTCATGTGCACAGTAAGGAAACACGTTTCCCTTGTGGATGATGGCCGGCCGTTTATCCCGGCCAATACCCCCAAGCCGCCAGGTGGAGCCCTCCTTGCAGCATGGAGGTCCCCAGAAGACCAGCAGTGCATCATGGACAATGGAGTTTTTATGCACTGCCCTGCTGGATGCCATGGGGGCCACGAGAGGGAGCTGCAGGGAGG
Source organism: Polypterus senegalus (assembly GCF_016835505.1). Lineage (NCBI taxonomy): Eukaryota > Metazoa > Chordata > Cladistia > Polypteriformes > Polypteridae > Polypterus > Polypterus senegalus. The sequence continues at coordinate 15,099,227 of NC_053169.1, forward strand.
ACCGAAGAGTTCTTCGTGTCCTATGACCCGGAAGTTCGTCATAGGAAGAGCAACGGGCTTCCGGGTTGAAAAAAAAGTACTATTTACCCTGACCCGGAAGGAATAAGGACTTGTGGACTGTTGGCTAGGAACACTTCCGGGTCAGGGAGTATAAAAGGACTGTGGGAGCTCCCAGACGGCGAGCTGAGCTGGGTGGAAGGGTGGCAACGCGTCTGGGAGTGGAGGATTGATTTATTGTGTAGTATTTGTGTTTATTATATGAGTATTGTGGAGGAGAGGGTGCTGTATGCACTGTGGCGATTAAATAAAGTCAATCTGAGGACTTTTACCTGGTGTCTGGAGTTGTGGACAGTGGTTCAAGGGAGCGAGAGCGCCTCCTATCTACCACACCCTGTACAATGAAATTCTTTCTTTGCTGTCCACCCCAAAGCCAATGGTTAACAAACCAACGTATAAAGATAAACATAAATAATAAGTAGCAAACAGTTAATAAGTAACAAAGGCAGCATAAAGTATAAAAACAGAATAGAAGTATAAAGTGTAATGTGCAGGTAGGTGTGTGATGAACAAGTCCAATACAGTTGTGTGAGGTAGATAGAATGAGGTGGACCACGGTTATAAACTCCAGTCAGTTGTTTAGGAGTCTAATGGCCTTGGGAAAGAAAGAGTTCTTTAGCCTGGAAGTCCTGCATTTCATACTTCTGTACGTCCTGCCTAAGGGTAGAAGTGTGAACAGTTTGTGTTGGGGGTGAGTCGAGGCAGTTCTCCTTCGGACTCTACAGTTGTAGATGCTCTAGAGAGGGCAGTGGGGTCCTGGTGATCTTCTCAGCAGTCTTTACCACTCTCTGCAGGCGTTTGTGGTCCATAGCAGTAGTGTTGTCGTACCACAAGGTGATGCAGCTGGTCAAGATGCTCTCAACAAGGCAGCTGTAAAAGTTGCTGAGAATCTTAGTCAACATATCAAACTTCCTCAGCCTCCTCAGAAAGTACAGCCACTGCTGAGCCCTCTTGATCAGCTGTGTGGTGTTAAGTGACCAAGTGAGGTCCTCACTGATGTAGACGCCCAGGTATTTAATGCTGCTCACCCTCTCCACTTCAAGCCCTCAGATGAACAGTGGCCGGTGACGTCTCCTCTCCTTCCTCATGTCCACTATCATCTCCTTCGTCTTGTCTGTGTTGTGGGTGAGGTTGTTGTCCTCACACCATGACACCAGACTGGCCACCTCCCTCCTGTAGGCTGCCTCATCCCCACCAGTGATGCGTCCTATCACTGCGGTGTCGTCTGTGAACTTTAGGATGATGTTATCTTTGTGGGAGACATCACAGTCATGGGTGAACAGCGTGCAGAGGATGGGGCTGAGGACGCATCCTTGTGGGGTGCCTGTGTTTGTGATAATAGTGGCTGAAATCCTATTACCAATCCTGACAGACTGGGGCCTGTTTATTGGTGGCTGTCGTGCTTAGGGCACTATTATTTAGTAGAAAATTATAAGAAAACTTCTCAGTGCTTTTACCTTGGGTCCTGAGCATCTGTCTGTTGGGTTAAAAGGGGTGACAGCGACCCCTAGAGTCTTTACACTACATTCTCATCCCTGATAACAAACCCAAAATATTGTATATCAAGAGGCCTTTGGATATGAAAGCTATCACTATGACTTCTCAATGCAAATTATTACATTTTAAAATTTTTTTTATTGATTTTTAAAGTTTGTCCTGTTTCATTACTACGTGGGTGCAGCTTCAGGGGACAGCTAGTATAACACATAAAAGCCAGCTTTTTGCTTTTTAAACTATAAAATATATGCTTCAATTTCGAACACAACTAATTTGACAAATGAATACATACTGTGATTGTGAAGAAAAACATTTAAAAAAATACCAAACTTATCAAATTTACATTCAATGTGTTTGACATCCTTTATGTTGAATTGGTTTACTTTGACTGAATTCACGGCAGGATCTATTATGAAAAATTTTCAAATACTTGACTTTATGGGCTGACACATGACACATTTAAATCACCTTCATAATTTGTTATGTCATTGTGAATTGTGACAAATGTGAACCCCCTGGCAGTCCAAAGCACCACCTGGGATTTTTCCTTCCAGGCTGGCTTCCTGTAAAACAATATTCTGAGGTCCTTTTGCCCTTGATCCATTTTCCATGTCCCTCCAAAGTATTTGAATCTATCTGAACAAAAGGATCAATCATTTCAGTATGAAGTTAGCTGTCAGGCCTGGTGACAATTACCGACAAAGTGAGCCTGTGCTGTATTGTAACAGACAGGGCAGCTACTTATTCCTTCCACTGAGATCTTGAGCTTCGTTTTCATATGACTAGATAATCTTATTATGTGCCAGCTTCTTCATTTTTCTTACTCATATTATGCATCTGAGTCTTTATGAATAAGAATAATGCCTTACTATGGGCTTTTTCTTCCAACCAAGTCTATTAAAATAACAGTAAATGGAGTCCTGGCTCAATATTTCCGATGTTACATCACTCTACATAATTTTCACATTTATCAGGTAGCCAAGAGGCTGTCAAAGGAGATGGGATGAGATGTTTCTGGATTCACCTTCTGTGGTAACGGCACAACCCCTGCAGCAGATAACATGTCATGTTCAGGGTTTTAGGAAAATGGAAAATTATTCAAGAATATAAAATACCAAATGAAGAAGAATCCCCTTCAGCCCATAATGACTTAATAATTGCAAGGGTTGTGACCCACCGGGGCATGTACAGCCGCCCTTACCCGACACAGACAGGCAGAGACATGAGTTTGCCACACAACACACGTTTGTTCACGTGGGAAACGCTTTTCTTACACCCCACAGCAGCACACCACAAATAAACAGCACCAAAGCCCAGTTCTTTTCTCCTCTTCTCTTTCTCTCTCTTTTCTCCGAGTAGTGGCGGCTGGTTCCTTTTATAGGACATCTGGAAAGACTCCAGTTGTCCAATGAGCTTCTCCCGACAGCACTTCTGGGTGTGGCGGAAGTGCTGTTAAATAGGGCTAGGCAAAAGTCCAGGTGGGAACGATGGAGAGAGGCATGGCTGAGATATCTCTGACCTGTTGGCCAGTTCCCTGAAAGGTCACAAAGGGTAGCCGATATAAATTGACAAATGACCCAAAAAGATCCATCCATCCATCCATTATCCAACCCGCTATATCCTAACTACAGGGTCACGGGCGTCTGCTGGAGCCAATCCGTCTTCACTGGCTCCCTGTGTCTTACAGAATCGAATATAAAATCCTACTAATAACCTACAAAGCCTTAAATAACCTTGCGCCAAACTACATTAGTGACCTTCTCCATCGCTATGTGCCTGTCCGCTCACTAAGGTCCTCTGATTCTGGCCATCTTGTTGTGCCCCACACTAATCTACACTCCATGGGTGACAGCAGGGACTTCAGCTGTATGGCGAGTGCCCAGACTCTGGAATGACCTGTCGAAATTAATCAAGTCAGCTGACTCCATGAATTCTTTTAAAAAACAACTCAAAACTCATCTGTTCAGGAAGGCTTTTAGCTCAACTTGACTTTATTACCCTTCTCTCAGTTTACCTCCATGTCAAGATGCTCATGTAACCTGTGTGTGTGTTTGTGTGTGTGTGTGCAGACCATCAGTTATGTTGTCTGTTAGGCTTTCTCTGAATTTACTGTCTTAATCTTCTTTATTTATTTATTTGTACTATGCTATATACTGTATACCCTGACGTTCTTTCTTATATTCTGTAAGTGCCTTGAGCATGGGAAAGGTGCTATATAAATAAAATGTATTATTATTATTATTATTATTAATCCCAGCCAACACAGGGTGCAAGGCAGGAAATAAGCCCCGGGCAGGGTGCCAGCCCACCACAGACCCAAAAAAGATCTTCAGTGCAAATTTGCAGTATTGTCCCCCTTAAAACTAAAATACACAGTAACTTGCACTGTTCAGCGATAACTCGAGTGCACAAGTGTCTGCGAGAACGAGACAAAACCTTTTATTCTGCCAGCACTTCCAGGCAGGTGGCGCAAGTGCATTGAGAAGGGTGGAGACGACACTGAGAAATGACAGCATCAGTTTCGTGAAGGTTTCATTCCATTTTCTAATAAAATCCATTTTCTAACTTTAGCTTGACTCCCCCTTGTAGGCCCACGGGTCGTCATTTAGCTGGTTTGCCTGCAATTCCCTACTTGATCAAAGATGTCGCCATTTCCCAGTTTCTCAGAAATGTTGCGTACGCGTGGGTCAGAGTTGTCAAGTCTCCTGTCTAGTTTTTTTTTTCTTATAAATCCCAACATTTTTGTACAACAATACATACACACGTTTCAAGCATCTTTTTATGTGTACACAAGCTTTATAAATGAGGCCCCTTGAGTCCGTTCCGACAAGTACTGGTGCAAGGCAGGAACAATCCCTGGATGATAGATAGATAGATAGATAGATAGATAGATAGATAGATAGATAGATAGATAGATAGATATGAAAGGCACTATATGATAGATAGATAGATAGATAGATAGATAGATAGATAGATGTAAGGCACTATATAACAGATAGATAGATACTTTATTAATCCCAAGGGGAAATTCATGTGGATGTGGCGCCAGCTCATTGCAGGGTGGACACACTGACACATCTGACACACTCTATAGGGCCAATTTAGCAATGCCAGTTCACCAAACCTGCATGTCTTTGGATTGTGGGAGGAAAATAACCCTGAGGGATCATGTAAAATCCATGCAGGGAGCTCCTGGGATGTCTCCTTTCTGTGAGACAGCATCGCTACCACTGCCATGCTGAGAGGTGCACATTTAGCCCGTGACGGGTCTGGAGGCCTTGTGCAGCTCCTTAGCCATTCGCCCACACTGCCTGTCTGCCCTTTTAGCAGCAAAAAACAAAACACACAATGGCTACACTGTCTCCAAGTTTATAAGGTGTCAGGGCTCAGGCTTTGCTTAGCACAAGATGCCTGTTTTACAAAGGTCACGGCCGTTCTCTTTTCCCAGTTATTTTTTACAGTTACCATCACATATCAGGCCTGTGTTTGGGTTTATAGCTTTTAGATGTCAACGTTTTGGCTGCTATAAACAGTAACAACAAAAAAAATGTTTTGACTGTAGTCACATAAAAAAAAAAAACAACCCAGCCACTTTTTATTTAGACAGAAAATTAAACATAGGAGTGGAGGCCATAATTTAGAAGACACTTACAACCTGTCTACTTGGTGGTGTTTCTTTAGAGAGTAAAGAAGTGAAGAAGCACACGACTCCGCGTCTGGGCCAAGAGCAGATAAGATGGCAGGCAGCCCTGCGTCATTTTGAAATGTGTTATGGGGCCTTTCTTCTGCTTACACTTGACTCAACAAATGATTTCCAGCTTTTCTAACCACCTCATCGTTGAAAACACTGTGATTGGCAACCACGGCCATTACCTGGCTGGGATGCCAATGGAATGGAAGGACCGGGGAGAGAGAGAGGATCGCTGAGGTAATACCTCCCCTGAGACACTAGAGGGCAGCCCTCCTTGGCGGCTGTGGCACCACAGATTCCCGGAGAGCATGCTGGGAGCTGGAGTTTGGTACAGCCCTGTTGGATTATGTGGGGGCCACCAGGGGGAACTGCAGAGCCCTATAATGGACCTCTACCACACCTGGGAGTGACTTGAGGTAATCCTAATGAACCACCTGGAGCGCTCCTAGGTGCTGAATCAAAGGAGCCGCCTCACCTCACGCCAGTGACATGCAGAGAGGTTCATGGCTGGTGACTCCTTCAGAGTCAGATTTACAGATATATGAACCCCAAAGAGTAACTTATTTAACTGTTCAACTGGCAGCCTGCACATTGACTACTGGTTATGTTTCATATCTCATCAGCATTCTTTACACACAGAGACAGGTACAGTTCATATTTGGCTAAGAAAGAACGTTACATTTATGGGGTGACAGAGAGCAAAAAGAGCGCATTTGCTCCTCACCCTCCATGTGTTCTAAATTTGCCGTTGCAATTCCACAATTCATACTCGTTTAATAGAATTGAATATATAGAGAGATGTACAAAAAAAAAAAAACGGATTTCAATTTTGATGTTAATTGAAATATGTAGTTTCTAAAAGTGCGGTGGGCTGGCACCCTGCCCGGGGTTTGTTTCCTGCCTTGCGCCCTGTGTTGGCCGGGATTGGCTCCAACAGACCCCTGTGACCCTGTAGTTAGGATATTGCGGGTTGGATAATGGATGGTGGAGTTTTTAAAAGCTTTTAATTTGGATGCTTTAATGCATTTTAATACAGACTGTTCAACAAAAGGATAACCAGAAAAACAAAAGAATATTTTATTTAAGGTCAAAATTTAGTTTTTAAATATTGGATTGTTTTTTTCTTAGTCTGATCCCATTATTTTATAAAACTGAAAACCGCTTATGGTCTTACCTTAATTTGTAAATGAAGTCCATGCATCTCCACGAACATCTCCGTCACTTTCTTGTCCTCCTTCTTTTCTTTTAGTTTTAAAAATCTTAATCTTCCATTTCGGCAGTCAGTTGGAACAGAACATAAAAATAAACGGCCCACTGCAGTGTACTTGACTTTCTGATGTCACTAACTTATTGGCGCCTCTGCACAGAAGAACTGCAGCAACGAGCACCTGTTGGGCTCACATGCACCCCCTTCAGGGTGGCAGGATACTGTGTGCCTCACCTTGTGCCTTTTCACTACAGTTTTATGTCCGATCAGCAAGACTAAATATGTCACACACGTTCATTAAAGATATTAGCCAGACTGTGGAAAGGCAGGGTGTATAATAAACATGTCTGTAAACATTATATTGGCGACATACAGAGAGACAGCGACAGGTACGTGCCAATTGCAGGCATCAGCCTAGTGTGTGAGAAGAGCGCAGTCCGAAGGGAGGTGAGGCTCGTCGCTGCCGCACCTCGCGTTTCTCCCCTGTATTTTGAACAGAAAATGGACCAATTCAGCGATTTCGACTAGAAAAATTATCAAAATAATTGGAATCATACAGAAAACACATTTATAGCACAGACCAGGGGACACATTTATTTTATGTTATCATTATTAATTTTTTTTTTTTACTTTTCATGATGAGTCACCTGCCTCCCCTGACCACACATCCCAGTTCCACATTGTGAGCCAGAGTCGGGAGGTGGAGGACAAAACTTGCTGAGAGTGGAGTGGAGGCGGCAGAGGAAGAGAGAAAGAAGAAAAAAAATGAAAGAATAAGGGACTGAGCATTACTGCTGGTGCTTTTGTACTATGCTCTATAGTGAGAGTGGGGAAAAGTGCGGCCCCACAAGAGATAAACGCACATTGCCTTGGACTTGTGTCTCTCTGTGCCTGTCTGTGTCCAGGTTTGAGGAGCTGTACCCCCCTGGTATTCCACAACACACAGATATCTCAGTTTTACTTTCACAAAACCGGAACATCCTGGATGATGTGCATGCAACTGTGCCCACAGCCTTATCCGCCATCTTTTTATATATATATATATATTGTCAGGGATGCCAGGGGCCATGACCCGGCCGGGACGCCAGGAGGGACCGGAAGAGGGTCAGAGCCCTGCCTGGATCACGTGGGGTTTGCCTTCCGGGTTGCTTTGGGGGCCACGGGTCAAGGGCATGGAAGCCTTTCCCTGTAGGGGCCCGTGGTCACCGCCAGGAGGCGCCCAGTGCCTTGGGGACCTGTTACCCCAGCACTTCCGCCACACCAGGAAGTGCTGGGGGGAAGATTTATGACGGCGCCCGGAGAGCAGCCGGGAGGACAGCCGGCACTTCCGCCACGCTGGGGCGGGGCTAGAGCAGGAATGCCGGGAACACCTGGGGCTCATCCGGGTCCTCTATAAAAGGGGCCGTCTCCATTCATTCGAGGCTAGAGTCGGGTGGAAAAAGGACGAGGCAGAAGAGAGTGGAGGCGGCCCGAAGAAAGGCATTTGTGGCCAGGACTTTGGATTTTGGGTTTGTGCACGTGACTGGGTCTGTGTGACCAAATGGACTGGGGTCTTTGTGACCAATATTATATTTGTAAATAGTGTAAATAAACGTGTGGTGGTTCTTAAACAAGATGTCTGCCTGTCTGTGCCCGGGCAAGCGTTCACATATATATATATATATATATATATATATATATATATATATATATATATATATATATATATATATATATATATATATATATATATATATATATATATATATACTTTACTAATCTGTGATGGACTGGCACCCTGTTTAGGGTTTGTTCCTGCGTTGCACCCAAGGAGACCCTTTTCTTGAACAATGTTCCAGAAATAATGTAAAAATAACTAAATTCTCTATAATAGAAGTTAGAGCAACCATATTCATACTGTATTTAGTATGGTGTTTCATTAATCTAAAAAAGAACTTATGTCCTCTTTCTTTTAAATATTGAATCCTGAATCAAACATTCTAAAATTGTTTGTTTGTTTCGATAGAGAACAACGACAATAATAAAATAAGCAGAATCTCAGATTCCTCACTTGTGATTGGATGAAGGCATATTAATATCATCTTTTAGGGTTATAGATTTCATCAATGTCACTAGTTTTGCATCAAAACCAACGTGACAGAAGATAAATGCTAAAAATTGGGGACATAGTAGGCTGAGTCCACAATCTGTAATGTGATAACATTGAAATTGACAAGACAGCAACCACAGACGTGATCATAACTCACTAAAGGCAACGCCTCATCTGCAATGGCTAATGAAAGTGATCTGTGATTGGCCAGCACTGACATGTAGCTCTGTCCTTTTCTACAGGCTACACTGCAGCCAGGACAGTCTAGATAGATAGATAGATAGATAGACAGTGTGGACACTAGAGGACACTGTTGCTTCTCAAGCCCAACACGACAGACACTAGGCACAAGTTAAAAGCACAAGAGAGCTTTTTATTTTTAGGGACACTCTTTCCAAAGCATTTCCCACCACTACAGCCATAAGTAAACAATACAATACACACAGTATCTTCTTTCTCTGACTTTTCTCCTCCATGCCTTCCACAAGCTTTGTCTTTCTGCCACCCAACTCTGGCTTATCCCTGTGAGATGGGTCTGTTCCTTTTATATTGTCCAATCTGGAAGTGCTTCTGCTCTTCTGTCCACGCAATCTGCCAGCACTTCCGGGCTAGACAAAAACCCCATGTCCCATGGTTCTTCTTCAGCATCCCATGGCAGCACCCACGGCACCCAGTAGGGCTGAGATAGAGAACTCCAAGTTGCATGGTGCCCTGTGGAAATCCAGGGCACTGCTGTAAACCAGAGGAGCTGCCATCAAGTGTTTTGGGGGACTAAGTGCCCTAAAGCAGCCACCATCCACTATCCTTCCATTCTTTTGGGTGTCTCAGCCAGATTGGGCTGCTGGCCATCCCTCACAATGGATAGATAGATAGATAGATAGATAGATAGATAGATAGATAGATAGATAGATAGATAGATAGATAGATAGATAGATAGACCCCTTTCTTGGTCTCCTTCGGTCAACCACCTAACACACAAAATTTTCGTCCATAGCTCACTTCACAGAGATAGGGGCTGCTGTGTCACATGCAAATATTTCACCAACTGTACCCTTATAACTGGGTGTTCTGTTAAATCAAATATTAAACAATGGATCTCTTGCCAGTCTAAAAATCTTATTTACTGCATTTCTTATAGGAAGTGCACAGCTGTCTACAGAGGTGAAACAGGGAGATGGGGAGCAAACCATTTCAGGGAGTCTGCTCAAACCTTGCAAAGCCAATTGTAGGTCACCTCACCTCATATCTCTTAGCAAAACTGAGCTCTCTGTTTGCGTTCTTTCACAGGGCTTCAAAGATACTTTTCAAAGAAAAACAGAAAAGGGTCAGCTCATTCTCAGCCTGGGATCACACATTTCTCCCTTCCTTTCCATTCATCTTCTCTAATGACAGTTTTTTCTCACCTACTTTCATCTTTTCTTCTTTCATGTACCCCATGTTTGGTCCCTACTTCCCCCCATTTTACATACAATACAAAACAATTTATTTTTTGTAAATCCCAAAATCACACAAGGAGTTCCTCCATGAGCTTTAACAGGCCCTGCGTCTTGACAGACCCTCAGCCTTGACCTTCTAAGAAGACAAGGAAAAACTCCCAAAAAAAGACCCTTGTAGGGGAAAAAATGGAAGAAACCTTTGGAAAGGCAGTTCAAAGAGAGACCCCTTTCCAGGTAAGCTGGGCGTGCAGTGGGTGTCAAAAACAAAAGTGGGGTCAATACAATACAACACACAGAAGAGAACTGTAGGGACTGGGCGGTCTCATGGTCTGGAATCCCTACAGATTTTATTTTTTCTCCAGCCGTCTGGAGTTTTTTTTGTTTTTCTGTCTCCCCTGGCCATTGAACCTTACTCTTATTCGATGTTAATTAATGTTGATTTATTTTGTTTTATAATTGTGTCTTTCATTTTTCTATTCTTTAATATGTAAAGCACTTTGAGCTACGGTTTGTATGAAAATGTGCTATAGAAATAAATGTTGAAAAATGTTGAAGAACACAAGTCATCCTCAATACAATATAATAGTGCAATAGAAATATTACAAGTACAGAGCAGAATTCAACAGTAGATGATATCCCATAATACGATTTGGATTTGTTCAGAGTCCTGGAGACCTTGGCCATCAAGCTGCCTCCCTCTATTGGCCATTCCACAGCTGAGTCAGTGCTGGGCCACCCAATCCGATGAAAGGACCCCTCTACCTGATGATTCCTGTGATCCTCCACCAGAAATGACTTTACCTTGGGCAGGCAGAACAACTTGACAGGTGGGCCGTGTACAGAGAAGAGGAACAGAATAGGTGAGGGTTAGTATTCAAATATAATTATCATGTTACTTATGTTTTAGTGCTAATGACTAACAACAGAGATGCAGTCTGTACAGTTAATCAGCAGCTCTAGTCAGGGTGTGCTAAACTGAAGTAGTGGGATTGGAAAGCTGAGACCGAAGGGGCATCTCTTATAGTAGCAGGCAGACCATATATATGTGACCTGCTCTTTCCTTTTCAGTTGTACACCACATGAGGGTTATACAACTAAAATGCTGTGTCTTTTAGCATCTTTCCTTTTCAAATAATTGTATCCTTTAACTCTTATTTTTCCTTTGGAGAGATGTGATGTCCACAGAAAATGATAGATCACATGCATGGTTGAATTTTGAGCTGCATTAAGCGTAGGGAATTACATCTAAGGATAAACTTGAAGGAAAGTTCAGTATTGTCCTGTATGGATTGTTGGATTGTATCAGTCAAAAATATGGAACAGGAAATGTGGGGTATCAAAATACTGGAGTCGTCTCAGCAATGGATATGTCATCACATGGAGAAAGGTCAGTCCTGGACAAAATTCTAGAAGTTCTAGAAATAGTCAATTAAGATGAAATATTTATTGACACATTAAAGTATTGGTAAAGAAGCTAGGGTGGGCAAGCTCTCTGTTGGAAGAAAAAGTAGAAGACCACCATTTATCATGTGTCACACATGAACGAGTAGGAGGAAGCCATATGGACCTAGTGAGGGTAATTCCATGCCAGGCCAGGGGGTGGTGGGGTGTGCTAAACCTTCTTCTGTTATCTCTACAGACCAAACACGGGAAAACCTGTCTGATTCATCCCTGAAAATGTCACATCCGGTGTTCTTTACATCACTTCAGTCTTGGCATTTAAAGTCGCCATCTTAACAACAATGATTCAGTTCTTGTTTGGACTCCATCAAAGACACATCTGTGTTAATTCTCAAAACCCATTACAGCCAGGGATATTATACGGGTGGCTGCCCTAAACATTTTTAAGTGTGTAGAGTCATTTCACTCATGATGCCTGACTAGGTCCATCTTATCAGACCTGCTTAACAATCCATTTCAGGGCTGCTGGGTGCCGTTTCTTCAAAGAGCACATTCATGCACATGTCCACACAGGCTCAGTTTTGAGGGTCTTTCTAAGCTCAGCTCTCGGTACGCAAAAGAAATACCAGATGGTTTACCCAGACAGACACAGGAGAATGTGTAGACTCCACTCAGGCAGCGCCTGGGCCAAAATCTGAAATTCAACAGTTCTGTTGGCATCCAGCAGGGGACGCTGTCTCCTTTGGAAAGAGCAAACAAGAATCAATCTGAAGAACGTCCCTAAGGATTTCACTTACCTTGTTTTCTTTTAATGTAATGGTGCTGCTGTTTGTTGTTAGCTTTATTTGTCAGTGTTGTCTTTATATTTAGTTTCTCCTTGCCTGCTTGGTAATGTTAGTTTAATTTTGGTTAATTGTTTTCATTTATTTTTTGTATTAGTTTAGTGTTGTGAGGAAACTTGATTGATTCAAGAAGAAGAACTGATTGCTTGATGTTCATCAATCAGATAGATAGATAGATAGATAGATAGATAGATAGATAGATAGATAGATAGATAGATAGATAGATAGATAGATAGGAAAGGCACTATATAGTAGATAGATAGATAGATAGATAGATAGATAGATAGATAGATAGATAGATAGATAGATAGATAGATAGGAAAGGCACTATATAGTAGATGTAATGTATTATTATTATTATTATTATTAATCCCAGCCAACAAAGGGCGCAAGGCAGGAAACAAGCTCCGGGAAGGGTGCCAGCCCACCACAGACCCAAAAAAGATCTTCAGTGCAAATTTGCAGTATTGTCCCCCTTAAAACTAAAACGGAAACTAAAATACACAGTAACTTGCAATCTTCGGCGATAACTCGGGTGCACGAGTGTCTGCGAGAACGAGACAAAACCTTTTATTCTGCCAGCACTTCCAGGCAGGTGGCGCAAGTGCATTGAGAAAGGTGGAGACGACACTGAGAAATGACAGCATCAGTTTCGTGAAGGTTTCATTCCATTTTCTAATAAAACCCATTTTCTAACTTTAGCTTGACTCCCCCTCGTATTAGGCCCACGGGTCGTCATTTAGCTGGTTTGCCTGCAATTCCCTACTTGATCAAAGATGTCGCCATTTCCCAGTTTCTCAGAAATGTTCCGTACGCGTGGGTCAGAGTTGTCAAGTCTCCTGTCTAGTTTTTTTTTCTTATAAAACGTCTATGTTACATACTCACATTTCGAGCATCTTTTTATGTGTATACAAGCTTTATAAATGAGGCCCCTTGAGTCTGTTCCGACAAGTACTGGTGCAAGGCAGGAACAATCCCTGGATGATAGATAGATAGATAGATAGATAGATAGATAGATAGATAGATAGATAGATAGATAGATAGATAGATAGATAGATAGATAGATTGTATCCCGCCGGGTGGAATTGAAGAGTCACATAGTGTGGGGTCTCCTCAGTCTGTCAGTGGAGCAGGATGGTGACAGCAGTCTGTCGCTGAAGCTGCTCCTCTGTCTGGAGATGATCCTGTTCAGTGGATGCAGTAGATTCTCCATAATTGACAGGAGTCTGCTCAGCGCCCGTCGCTCTGCCATAGATGTCAAACTGTCTAGCTCCGTGCCTACAATAGAGCCTGCCTTCCTCACCAGTTTGTCCAGGCGTGAGGCGTCCTTCTTCTTTATGGTGCCTCCCCAGCACACCACCGCGTAGAAGAGGGCGCTCACACCAACCGTCTGGTAGAACATCTGCAGCATCTTATTGCAGATGTTGAAGGACGTCAGCTTTCTATGGAAGTATAGCCAATTAATTACCAGTTTTCCACCCATCTGTCCATTTTCTGACGCGTATTCAGGTCCGGCTGACAGGGTCAGCAGTTTAAGCAAAGATTCCTAGACATCCCCGTTTCCCATCAACTCTGAGGTGTTCCCAGGCTAGCTGAGAGATATTGTAAAGACCCAAATGTGCAAGAGATGGGAGAAATGGAATTAGCCAGTAATTTGTGCATGCTGGTGTGTGGCCCTTAAAAGAACCGTTGGCATCTTCAGCGCTGTAAGTGCCCACCACTCAGGTCATCAGCAGGGCTACAAGCTCCTAGCTGCTTGTCCCTTTGTCCCTTCATGCATGCCGCCCAGCTCTGCATCACCAGGGCTCTGGCACAACTCATATATCACACTCTCTGCATGCTGACCCAGCTTCGGGGTCCAATTCAAGGCTTGTGAGTAGCGACACATCCAAGCCTATTGGCTTCAGTGGTTGGGAGACGTGTCTGATTGAAGTGCTGTGTCTGCGCCCCCTTTACCTGTTGCTGGTATTCCTGCCCCCACAGACAGCCCGTCACCACCTGTGGAGCATGTCCCTTTGAGGTCCAGACTCAGAGCTCATTACAGTAAATTATCTTTCTCACATGTCTTGGGTCTGCCCTGAGTTCTCCTCACATTTGGAAATGCTCGAAAAACCTGCCCAGGGAGACGTCCAGAAGGCACCCAAGGCACCTCAACTGGCTCCTTTTCGGTGCATTTTGGAGCATTGGTTTTGCCATTAGAATTTCCAGCAATTATGAGGATAAATCAAAAAAGAAAAGGCAATTTGAAAATTACATGGTAACCACAACGGATAGAAGGTGATGCAATACAATATGTTTGCAATGGATTATGGGTTGCGGTGGGCTAGCGCCTTGCCTGGGGCTTGTTCCTGTCTTGCGCCCAGTGTTGGCTGGGATTGGCTCCAGTAGATCCCGTGACCCTGTGTTAAGATATAGCGGGTTGGATAATGGATGAATGGATGGATTATGGGTAATTCAAACACGTGCAGTGCAACGCTCTGCCATTAGTCTAGTTGAAGCCAAGGTCAAATGAACATGGACCATTATACTATTGCTGGGCAGAGGGAGTGAAACCTGCTGAAACTCTCTGAAGGATTTTGCTTTGAGTAAATCAGTAAGCTGTTCAGATACCCATCTTGCACAAACTCAACGGTTTCCCAAGTCATCGTACACTATGGTATGTGACGATCCATAACTGACATCCAAAAGTGCAGCAGCAGTGGAAAATGAAATCCATTGGTCTTCTCTGATGAAGGCATTTGCCATGTCGATGTGGGCCTGTGTGTGCAATGCTGGTGGTCAACCAGATCGAGCTTCGATGATTACACTTATTCTTCTTGCTTTAAATCTTTCTAACCATTCAAAAACTTTTCGTTAAATCTTGCTGTATTAGCCATGTTTGGTAGACTCCCAGGATGGCTTAAAGTGGAGACGGACCAACAAATCATAGTGGCCTTTACCTCACTACCAGTACACAGACTTGTCTCACTCAACTGGAAGAATCTCACCCCACCACCTTTAAGTCAGTGGGTAACTTATGCTTGGTGCTGCCTGTCTGGCTGTATGGTTGCGAGACATGGACGCTATCCAGTGACCTGAGATGAAAACTGGACTCCTTCAGTACTGCGTCTCTTTGGAGAATCTTTGGGTGCCGCTGGTTTGACTTTGTGTTGCTCATGGAGTCCTGAATGAGGCACATGACCTGCATTGTGAGGAAGCGACATTTAAGGCACTACGGCCATGTGGGTGATCCTCATTGTTGGGGACCCGAGTGACTGGAGCAGGCCAAAGGGTCACCCGCGTAATACCTGGCTGCGGCAGATAGAGGATCATTTCTGGAGGGGGGCACTGGACTGCACGTCTGCCTTTGCCAACCAGGATCCAGAGTTGTTTCATAGTACCAGTGCCTGCTCGCCAGCTTGACTTGACTTGTAACTGATGTTCTACTGTATACTACCTGAAATTGGGAAAAAATCAAATTCTCGCTTAGAGGATCTGTTCCAAAATTTTTTAAAAATATGGCAGGATCTAATCAATAACATTTTAGATTGGGGAAAAGGATACTCTTCCTTCCTTGGTATTTTTAAAAGATTTGCTCTGGTTGTTGGCAGCTCCTCTCTTTCTTTTGGGTGGGAGTTGAATTTTGCTTTTGTTCAGTTTGATTTGATTGTAGGGATTTTTAAATGCTTTTAAATAACATTAATACAAATTAAAAAAAAAAAAAAACAACAGTTTCATTTCACAGACACCTCAGCTACAACCCTCCAGAAATTAAATTTGAGTTGCTGGCTCCCCTGTGGCCACTTCCACTTCTTCTACGACATCCCTCAACCATTTTTATTTTTTTTTTACTTCTGTTCTTTTCCTTTGGAGATGATACCAAGATATGTGGATTAGCAGATAATCTGGAATCCGTTATGTCATTACAGAAGGACTTGGATAGCATGCAGGCTTTGGCAGATTTGTGGCAGATGAAATGTAATGTCAGTAAATGCAAAGAATTACACATAGGAAGTGAAAATGTTAGGTTTGAATACAAAATGGGCAGTCGGAAAATCGAGAGTACACCTCATGAGAAGGATTTAGGAGTTGTAGTAGACTCTAAGCTAGCGACTTCCAGACAGTGTTCAGAAGCCATTAAGAAGGCTAACAGAATGTCAGGTTATATAGCGCCTTGATGTCAGTAAATGGAAATATAACACATAGGAAAAAAGAAAAATGTGAGGCTTGAATACACAATGGGAGGTCTGAAACAATAAAAGTCCACCTTTTGAGAAGGATTTAGGAGTCGTAGTGGACTCTAAGCTATCAACGGCCAGACAGTGTTCAGAAGTCATTAAGAAGGCTAACAGAATGTCAGGTTATATATGATGGTTGATGTGTGCAGTACAAGTCACTGGAGGTTCTGCTCAAGCTTTATAACATACTGGTGAGGCCTCATCTGGAGTCCTGTGTGCAGTTTGGGTCTCCAGGCGACAAAAACAACATAGCAGCACAAGAGAAGGTCCAGAGAAGAGCGACTAGGCTGAGTCCAGGTCTACAGGGGATGAGTTATGAGGAAAGATTAAAAGAGCCGAGCCTTAAGGAGATCAAGAGGAGACCGGACTGGAGTGTTTAAAATTATATAGGGAGTTAGTCCAAGACTGTGACTTTAAAATGAGTTCATCAAGTAGGAGTTCAGGGTAATGTTTTTAGATGGGTGCAGAATTGGTTCAGACACAGGAAGCAGAGGGTGATGGTGCGAAGGACCTTATCAGAAATTAGTCATGTTAAGAATGGTGTCCAGCAGGGGTCAGTGTTGGGGCCTCTGCCACTTTTAATAGAAATAAATGATTTGGATAGGAATATAAGTAACAAGCTGGTTAAATTTGCAGATGATACCAAGCAAAGTGGATTGGCAGATAATTTGGAATCTGTTGAGTCATCACAGAGGGACTTGAACAGCAGACAGGCTCGGGCAGATTTGTGGCAGATGAAATTTAATGTCAGTAAATGTAAAGAATTACACATACGAAGTAAAAATATTAGGTTTGAATACACAATGGGTGGTCGGAAAATCGAGAGGACACCTCATGAGAAGGAGTTAGGAGTCGTAGTGGACTCTAAGCTATTGACATCCCGACAGTGTTCAGAAGCCATTAAGAAGGCTAACAGAATTTCAGGTTGTATAGTGCCTTGATGTGTGGAGTACAAGTCCCAGGAGGTTCTGCTTAAGTTTTATAACACACTGGTGAAGCCTCATCTGGAGTCCCGTGGGCAGTTTGGGTCTTCAGGCTACAAAAAGGACATAACAGCACTAGAAAAGGTCCAGAGAAGAGCAACTAGGCTGAGTCCAGGGCTACAGGGGATGAGTTAGGAGGAAAGATTAAAAGAGCTGAGCCTTAAGGAGATGAAGAGGTGATATGACTGAAGTGTTTAAAATGGTGAAGGGAAGTAGTCCAGTGGATTGAGATGGCAACTTTAAAATGAGTTCATCAAGAACACGGGGACACAGCTGGAAACTTGTGAAGGGGAAATTTCACACAAACATTAGGACGTTTTTCTTTATGCAAAGAACCACAGACACGTGGAGTAAGCGACCAAGTAGTGTGATGGACAGGAGGACTTTAGGCACTTCCAGAACTCGACTTGTTGTTATTTTGGGACAGTACTGGCGAGCTTTGTTGGGCTGAATGGCCTGTTCTGGTCCAGATTGTTCTAACAGTTTGCTGAAGGCCCTGTTCTGTTCCAGCACCCCTAAGCATTAAGCCAGGTCCATAAAGACATGGACGGAACTCTGCACTGAGCCCTGACCTCAGCCCTATTGAAAAAACCATGGATTGAATTGCAATGCCTAACATCAGTAGCTGACCTCACAAGCGTTCTTTTGCCTGAATGAGCACAAAGTCCCACAGACAGACTCCAAAATCTTAAGGATAGCCTTTCCCAGAAAGGCAAAGTGGGAGGCCAACTCCGATTTTGGAATGGGATGTCCACCAAACTCATATAGGTGTGGTGGTCCACAAACGGTTGGCCATAAGCTGTATCGCTGCATCGATAGCCTTCAGCCAAGTAGGTAATCCTTCAACAAGCTCTCGGTAACTTGACTGATCCTATGCTCTTCAAAGACAGGATGTTATCTGAACCCGCACTGTCTGGCGAAACACAGAGCAAGCCGCATATCAGCATTATAAAAAAAGTCCGGACTTCATTTCTCATTAAGTCATTCAGCAGCTGGAAGTCAGCACAGATCAGCGTTTTCCTCCCCTGGGAAAAACGAGGATCATTTTTAACCTGGATGGATAAAAACACACACAGACGCTCATGAGGTATAAAGAACTTCCTCTTCACTGCTAATTTTACCCTGGGTGCCAGCTGTCTAAGATCGGCTCCCATTATTAGTGTCGTCATTACTTCCCTTCACTTGCTAGTGATATTATACTCCCTCTAGCCTGTCGTGAATAAAAATATTTCATGTATATATATTTTTTTAATTGGATTTCAAGAGTTGTATATTTGGCTTTTGGACATGGATTGTTGTAGCAATTTAAAAAAAAAAAAGACATTAGCAATCTTCCCAGCTGGCACATGTACTGATCATATCTTCTGTGGGTGTCAGATTAGCGTGTCTAAAAAGGCGCTCTCTGCCTTGGGGCTGATTCGTCTTGGTTTGGCTTTGGTCCTCCTTGACCTTAAATAGGATTAGGTGGGTCAGAAAATGAGGGACACTATTGACATTGTCACAAACGTGTGCAGCTAAAGGGCTCGAGTGACGGCAGTTCTGAGGCATGCTGGGAGCTTTTTTCTTTTTCTCTCTTTCCTGTAGACCATTCCTGGGAGATTCCATCTGGCTCTCTTGACGTCACTTCAGGGACCGAGCCAATGGAAGGAGACCTTACCGGCTCCGGCCCCTGTGATGTCCGGGCTCGAACCAATGGCTAAAGAACATGAGCCTGATTCTTATGACGTCACTTCCTGTCTTCCCCTTTAAAAGCCTGTCCTTTTTCCCTAAATCCTCAGTCTTGTTTTGGACTCATTTGTATGCACATCAGTGCTGTTTATTTTGATAAAAAAACGACTTTGCAGCCAGGATACCAGAATATACGGGTGGCTGCCCCAAACCTTTATCAGAGTATGTCTCATTATTGTGACAACATTAAATGTATTAACAAGTGTTTTGTGATAAATGCTTATTATGAAAGGTGCTGTAGAAGCTGAAGATGTTTTTCTTACACTGTCCAGGCACCCTATGATTGCTGGGATATGCGCCAGCTTCCCTGCAACCCTGCCCAGGATAAGAAGGTTAGGAAGATTGATAGCTGGATGTGTTGCACACACACAGGCCTAGGGAGCATCTGCAGGCCTCATCAGAGGTAAGGACAGTAGTGTTGGAGAGTAGCATGTGTGATAGAACTGGGACGCCAGTGAGCCCCAACTGTGGATACACAAATACACTCCCGGGCTCAAATAAACAATGGTTTATTAGCACAAGTTGTCTCTCTTCCAACTCCTCATCTTTCACCACCATACTGCCCTCCTCCAGTTGAGAGTTGTTCTTCATCCTCCCAGCTCCGACTCATCTGGACAAGGGAGTGTGGTTCTTTCTATTGACGACCCTGGAGTACTTCCGGTGCCAGAGCTGCTGCCTGTTAGAAGTACTTCCAGGTCATATGGAAGTCCAATATATTGTTAAGTGCATCTCCCTGCAGTTCCTCCTTTCAGCACCCACAGAACCCAGCAGGGCTGTGCTGCCGGACTACAACTCAAAGGATTCCCTGCTGGTTCCAGAATGGCCGCCGATATGGAGGGCTGCTGCCATCTAGCACCTGCAGAGACTAAACATCCCTCGGAGACAGTCTTTTCTTGTCCTTCTCTTCTTTACTCCGGTCCAGGAAAGGTACTGGAACCATGTACGGTCGGGATTCCTGTCCAACCCATGTGGCACTTACACGTGTCATGATTGTTGACTCCTTCTCCCCCTTTTCCCATTGATTGGGAGATGACAAACAGTGACGTTATTTTCACCGTGGCTTTGGAAGTCCCACTCTGTTCTGCCTTATTTAATATTTAAGAGAACCAAAGACCACAAGTTGGTTTTCAGTATTAAACCTGCACCTGAAGAGAACAGAGCTCTACCTTCAGAAGTGCTTCCTTATCATTACAGGACGTGGATTATCAACATTGGCGGTCTCAACTTGACCTTTCATTTTTGTTTATCTGTCTGTGGTACTTTGATGGTGGCGAATGTTTAATGGAGTTACTGTGGAGGTCCGCAACTCTTTGCCTTGTCCCCATTGCCTCCTTAAAGCTCATAGATAAATAGATAGATAGTAAAGGCACTATATGATAGATAGATAGATAGATAGATAGATAGATAGATAGATAGATAGATAGATAGATAGATAGATAGATAGATAGATAGATAGATAGATAGATAGTGTCTCAGTCGGCTGGGACCCTACCCAGCTGGGACACCTTGACGGTCCACGAGAGGGACAATACCTTCCCTGGGCTATGAGAGGGTAGCCGCCCTGGTCTGTTTGGGTGCCACTGGGAAGCACATCCCTATGAGAGGACGTGGCCACCACCAGGGGGTGCCCAGGCAGTTATGGAACCCTGGATGGCAGCACTTCCGCCACAGACGAGCCAGAGTTGGGAAGAAGGAGATGGAGCTTGTGAGGAGGGGAGTGGAGGTCAGAGAGAAAGGGAAAGAAAGAAAGAAAGAGAAAGAGACAAGACCGTTGGTGACAAGGCATTGTGGTGCATAAAGGATAATAAAGGAGTGTGTTTTGGACATTCTTGCATCTGTCTGTCTGTGGCTGGGGGCTGGCTTTCCACAATAGATAGATATGAAAGCATGATAGATAGATAGATAGATAGATAGATAGATAGATAGATAGATAGATAGATAGATAGATAGATAGATAGATAGATAGATAGATAGATAGATAGATAGATAGATAGATAGATAGATAGATAGATAGATTGTATCAAATGAGTTTGCATAGGGTAATTGTAATCTTCCCCCAGAAAGCTAGAGGGCAATGTTGACTAGTGTCGTTTCTCTTCCTCTCTCTGCAGACTGGAAGATTGACAGCCATAACATCTCTGATGTCTCTTCCGGTTTCCACCAGCCTCTTCCTGCCATGAACCTTTATCACTGGAAGCCACGTCATGATAGATAGATAGATAGATAGATAGATAGATAGATAGATATAGATAGATAGATAGATAGATAGATAGATAGATAGATAGATAGATAGATAGATAGATAGATAGATAGATAGATAGATAGATAGATAGATAGATAGATAGATAGAGTGCCACATTGTTCATAATGGCTATCGGTTTTGTCTTCATTTCACTTCCACTACTACCACCAGTATATCCAGATGGTATCCCATAACTGAGCCTGCCTTCTTAGATGAACCTGTGTTGAAGTGAGGCTACCAGCCCAGCACACTACACTGGCCATCACAGAACTGTGGAACATGCAAAGGATGTCACTGCCCACATTGAAGGAATGCAGCCTCCTAAGAAAAAAGAGTTTGCTCTGCTCTTTCTTCTGTAGCCCCTTTGAGTTACTAGGGCAGTCCAAACTGTTGCTGATGTGGACCCCCAAGCACTTGTAGCAGTTCACAACCTGCAAATCAACTCCCTGAATGGTGACCTGGCTTGGAGGCCCTTTGTTGCAGCAAAAATCAACATGCAATTCCTTGTTTTTGCTGATGCTGAGTTCCAAACAGTTCTCAAAGTTCTCCCCCTGACTCCTCTCCTTTGTCTCGTCCCCCATGTCAAAACACCCAGTTAGTGCAGAATCGTCAAATAACTTCTGCAGATGAGATGAAAGTCTGAGGTATATGGGATGAAGAGAAATGGTGACAGGCCTGTTCCTTGTGGTGCTCTAGTGTTGCTCACACAGTCCTTGACTATCATCTGCCTGACAGATGGTCCACCATCCAGGACACCACAGGCTCATCCATCTTCATATCCCACAGCCTACTCCTTAACAGAGAAGGCTAAATGGTATTGAAGGCACCTGAGTTAGAGCATTCAAAAAAACGTCATCCTCACAGTGCTGTCCACTTTGCCCAGCCTTGTGGAGTAGATAGATAGTTGCATTCTCCACTCCACTCTTTGTCCAATAGGCAAACTGCAGTGGGTCCAGGGGACCAGCCTTCTTAAAGGTTTTCATGATGTGGGACATAAGTGCCACTGGTGTGTAGTCATTAGGTGAAGAGGCATCTTTTCAATTTAAGACATTTTCCACCGCAGCACCACTTTCTGGAGCCTTAGGGACCAACTGAACAGGTGACAGATGACAGCGCAGATCTTAAGAACTTGAGGGCTGACTCTCTCTGGTCCTGCAGCTTTTCCTGTGTGTAGCCTCCTCAGTTGTCTCCTGACTTGGTCATCAGTTATGGACAGTCCATACGGATGATTGAGTTGGACTCACTGGCCGTACCAGCTGAAGTGGTGGGTGTTTTAATGCAGTAGGGATGGTGTGTGTGGGGGGACGGCTGGTCATTGGAAGGAGGTGGTGGTAGTGGAAAGGGGGCATTGTGTTTATTAGTTTTCATTCATTCATTTTATGAATGCATGCATCAGTTGTCTTACATTTCAGTACAAGATGGCAGGAGAACATACTGATGGCATCAGGTGCCAGGCTACCAGTCTGTCACAGGATACACCCATGATTACAGATACAAAACTTTAACCAGAAATAGAGGAAATTCCATGTTGACAAAAAGAACGCGTAGGGCTCACTTAATTTGAATTTGAATTTGAAGACAAACTAACAAGGCACGGGGCAGTTCTGTTAGCCAACTGTGGTATGGTGTCCTTGCTAATGTTTATTAAACACAAAAATTATTCATTCATTTCTCTCATTAAGTTCTTTTATTACCTAACTGACTGACTAACTGCTTCACTCTGGCCCGTTTTCTATTAAAATGTGAAAAGCAGAGACTGTGTCCACTGTGTCGAAAGCCTGACAGCTCTCAAGAGTGTGCAGATTCACACGACGACAAGACAGAAAGTGTGTACGCCGTTATCATTTTCCATTTCACATATTCTTCCAGATTTTTCTGTTCCTATTTTTATCCTCAGTTAATTCTGTTTCACATTCAGAACGAAGAAATTGATTTCTGCATCAGCCGTGTTCAAGCGATCTGATCCAAAAGTACGTCAAAGACAATTACCATCACTCGTCTGAGAATTAAGAGATGGTCGGAGATGTTTCCACCTGTGGGCCGCACACATACAGCCTGGCGCGCTGCTCCTCTGTCAGGATTAGGAATTATTAGAGAGTCCTGTTGGGAAACAATTTCCATTTAGATGAGGCTGTCCTGCTGCTAGATGTATTAGTAAATAAGGAAAAACAACGCTATTTACAGTACTATTCCATCTTACACTGTCACGTGCACTGCATTATAAAGATCTTTGTGACAGTGTCCACCACGTAAGGCACTATACTGTAAATAATCACTTTCTTAAACATCTTTACAAGTCACGGTCACAGTTAGATTAGACAGAACTTCATTTGTTCCTGGGGGGCGTGACAGATATGGGGCGCTGTCGTCCCCTTGAACCCTCAGACCAGACGCCAGACACCAGGTAAAAGTCCAACTATTACATTTATTTGTACAATAATGTGCACAAAGCACCTCCACCTGCACTATACTCAATAAACACAATAATCCACAATACTATACAATAATCAATAATCCAATCCCCCACTCCCAGACGCATTGTTCCCTTC
This sequence comes from Polypterus senegalus, assembly GCF_016835505.1. Classification (NCBI taxonomy): domain Eukaryota; kingdom Metazoa; phylum Chordata; class Cladistia; order Polypteriformes; family Polypteridae; genus Polypterus; species Polypterus senegalus. Next base: position 15,123,166 of record NC_053169.1, read on the forward strand.
CTCCCAACTCAGCTTGCCAGTCTGGGATCTCCCACAGTCTCTTATAGTCCTCGGACCGGACGTGTTTCTTCTGTCTCTGTCCATGTGACTGGTAACACTTCCGGTTTAGATAGAAACCCCTTTTCTTCAACCCGGAAGTACGTCATTTCTTCTGTCCACGTGACTGGGACGTACTTCCAGGCTGTAGGGAAAATATACATCTCTGTGTCTCCCTGCAGCGGCCCTTGGCGGCCCGACGTTATCCAGCAGGGCTGTGCATTAAAACTCCATAGTCTATGATGCCCTGCTGGAATTCGGAGCATCTCCAAGTTGCAGGGAAGTCTTTAGATAGATACAGGGTGGTCCAGATCTAATTATGCAATTTTCATTACACTATAACTTATTAAGTTTATTACATAGAGAATTTACAACTGAATGAAGGACAAGTGGGACATTACATGGAAAATCAGTGAATTAATTCAATATAAGTCCATTTTCATTTATTACAAGATATTTCAAACAATTCTTTTGTCTTGCATTGTTTTCCTGCATTGCATTAAAAGTTGTATAATTAGATCTCCTGCATTGCATTAAAAGTTGTATAATTAGATAGATGGACCACCCTAGATAGATAGATAGATAGATAGATAGATAGATAGATAGATAGATGTGAAAGGCACTATATAATGATAGATAGATAGATAGATAGATAGATATGAAAGAGACTATATAATAGATAGATAGATAGATAGATGTGAAAGGCACTATATAATGATAGATAGATAGATAGATAGATAGATAGATAGATAGATAGATAGATAGATAGATAGATAGACACTATATAATAGACAGACAGGCAGACAGACAGCTCATCAACCCTCCATGCTCTGCACTATGTGCCAGCCACTTTGCGTCTCTGTCCCTCTCGTTCTGAAGAGGGAGGCTGAACGCACACCAAGGGGACGTGGTCACTCCTCCAAAACCCCCTCTTAACAGTGACACAATAGGAAACAAATACAGTTGTTTTTTTTACCTCCTCTTTGCTCGATCAGCTGCTGGCTTGCTGCTGCTGCCGTGCCACGTGATCTGCATCTCACATGGCGCTTTGAACATTTAAAATCCTGTACAGCAGCTGTCCTTTTGTCTTACTGCCTTGTCTCTCTTCTCCCCCAGACATCCTCTGATTTTCCATTCTTTTAATTGAGAGATGGATCTGTCCCCTCCGACTACACATGGATCAATTCACTGTCACTGTGTCTGAATGACGTTTCTGTCTCTAAAATCTCCTGTGTATCTGTGCAACTCTGTGACCCAAGCGTGACAGCGTATGTGGATTTCACTTTCAGCTAACAACAAACCTTTTAATTCTCGTGAAAACGCCTCTTCACTGGGAAGAAACACTACTTTTCCCTGATGGCTACGTGAAGTAGACGATCTACAAGTCTCCGACTTAAAGTTTAAATCCGAACAATATATTCAATCTCTTTTCTCTGTTCTGTTATTTCACTGAGTAATAATTTCTGTTTGCTATCGCTAATACAATCTTTACTATCATTTTTTTGAGACTTTCGAATTTTAGTCCTTTCATTATCTCTAACCTGCTCTGCATGTGCATCATGCCAACGGTTTTGAACCTCTTTACGACGTTCTTTGTCTTCTACTCCTTGTCTTTTATTTCCAACCCCGCTTGGAGCTGAGAGCACAGGAACTGTGTCTGACAATAGCATTCACACTAATGAGAAGTGATTGGACCGTGGGCATGGTTGTAAATGTTTGAGAGGAGGGCAGGACTTGTCAAAATCTCTTGTCAAAAAGTCTCGTCTCGCGGGATTTGAAATTATCTCAGAGAAAGTCTCGTCTCAGGATTTCCTTTTATAACAGAGAGATGTTAAATTAAAAATGGGACGGCAGGGACCCGGACCTGCGGAAGGTCGGCTGCGTTTGCCAGTAGGGCGACTCCTCTGCTGCACAGCCCATATGGGATAAGCAGAGGAGTCACCAGTAAGGAAGAAGGCACCGGGTTTTATTTTTAGTAAAGACAGTTTCCTGGCAGTTGCTTTTAACCTTATTTTTCAGGCAGTCAGTTAGCCATTATCCAACCTGCTATATCCTAACACAGGGTCACGGGGGTCTGCTAGAGCCAATCCCAGCCAACACGGGGCACAAGGCAGGAAACAAAACCCGGGCAGGGCGCCAGCCCATTGCAGGGCACACACACACACACCAAGCACACAGTAGGGATAATTTAGGATCGCCAATGCACCTAACCTGCATGTCTTTGGACTGTGGGAGGAAACCCACGCAGACACTGGGAGAACATGCAAGCTCCATGCAGGGAGGACCTGGGAAGCAAACCCAGGTAACCTCATTTTTAGTGGATTTATTTATTCTGATTTTAGCCTCCACAGATACACCTTTTTAAGGGTTATTCATTTATGGAACATTTTTGAACACTTGTTTTGCACTGATCACTTTTACACCACCCCCTTGCTTCATGTGTGTTTTGTCCTCATCTGCCATGCTCATCCGTTTACGGTATCGGTGGTGTCAGGGTCAAGATTCTTCCATAATAGAAGAAGGAGGCAGGAGCCGACCCGCACCGTCACACTAAAAATCCCACCCCTGCGATAAGCAATGTGATTCACGTCACCTGGCTGGTGGTTATGATGTTGGGGCTGATCGGTTTGTGAGGTTCATAATGCGTGAGTATGTTCACGTGCCAAGAGGTGTGGAGAGATGAGGTGAAGTGGTGAGCCTTTTGAGATTTGACACCCAGGGGTCCAGATTTGCATTGACACAATGGCTCCCCGTCAGATGCAAGAGTGTGTCTGGCATCCTTTCCAGTGTTGGGTCTTGTTGCGTTGTATTTGTAGCTCCCGGGATAGAATTAGGGTCTCCAAAGTCTGTACCGAGAAAAGCAGATTTAGAAAATAAACTTCTTTGGGTTGTAGAAGTTAAGAAACTGAATCAACTCGAATTTACAAATTATCTCTCGAGGAGATGATTCGCCTGAACATTGTACACTTTTGGTTGACCAATCATTTTGTTCTGTTGGGAGTCCATTTAAAAACACAAAAAAAATGAAAGGGAATCCACAGATCAGCATAACACTTGCAGAGTGTTCTGAAGCCGTGACCCCCCTGGAGGCTGGCGGCGTTAGGGTGGAGGGCCGTGCTCCTTTTATCTTTTCAGCTGCTTGAAAAGAATCAGCCGGTCACTTTCCCAGGCAGGCGCCTGTCAACGCTGGCCGTGCTGCTGTCTGCTCCTCTGACCTCCTGTCATTCCCCCTGAATGGCAGGCACCCTTCTTCCATTTTTAAAATTTTCCTGAATGCCTCCTGCTTTTCCTTCTCCTCACTTCTGACAAACTTTTTGGTTTTTTTCATTATTACTTGAAATTCTTCATATTGCTGAGTTAGAAGTTGACCTAAGCTTCCCTCAATGATGGGGCCGTCAACACATCTGTCGTTCTAAATGTTATATTTTCTATTGTCGTAGGCAGAGCTATTTTATGTCAGAGAATTTAATAACCTTGCAATTCAGTGTATGGCAGCATTTTGGCACTGCTTCCTCAGAAATCCTAGGTTTAAAGCTCAGGCTTGTTCATTCCCAGGTTCTCTCCGTGTGGGTTCTTCTCATCGTCTGAATATTACAGCCCAGACAAAAAGGAATAGGCCTGTCCAAGTAAGACAAGATAGTCAAGAACCACGAGTGTAGCGGTTAGCTGGACACAAGATGATGAAAGGGAGAGATAAGGTCTCAAAATAAATGAAAACTTAGCCAAAACCTCAAAAACAAGCCTCACCCTAGACAGCCTGACTCCAAACTCAAAAGGCAGGCTTCAAAGGCCTCCCCAGGCCCAATTTGCAGACGAAGCTTTTAGAGTTTAAAAATACTTTTAATTCTCCATAAAACACAAGAATATCCATCAGGGAAGAGGAATCCATAAAACCCCTGGCTTAACTTCCTTAGTGTTATGTTCACCTCCAGGAAAACGAGCCAAATATGTTGATTTTCATTTTATTATATAAAAAAGCTATTATGTGTAACAGAAATGAGGATGCAGGGAGTAGAGTTGGTGAAGATGGATGAGTTTAAATACTTGAGATCAACAGTACAGAGTAATGGGGATTGTGAAAGAGAAGTGAAGAAGAGAGTGCAGGCAGGGTGGAGTGGGTGGAGAAGAGTGTCAGGAGTGATTGGTGACAGACGGGTATCAGCAAGAGTGAAAGGTAAGGTCTACAGGACGGTAGTGAGACCAGCTATGTTACATGGGTTGGAGACGATGGCACTGACCAGAAAGGAGGAGACAGAGCTGGAGGTGGCAGAGTTAAAGATGTTAAGATCTGCATTGGGTGTGACAAGGATGGACAGGATTAGAAATGAGGACATTAGAGGGTCAGCTCAAGTTGGACGGTTGGGAAACAAAGTCAGAGAGGCGAGATTGCGTTGGTTTGGACATGTGCAGAGGAGAGATGCTGGGTATATTGGGAGAAGGGTGCTAAGGATGGAGCTGCCAGGGAAGAGGAGAAGAGGAAGGCCTAAGAGAAGGTTTATGGATGTGGTGAGAGAGGACATGCAGGTGATGGGGGTAACACAACAAGATGTAGAGGACAGAAAGAAGATGATCCGCTGTGGCAACCCCTAACGGAAGCAGCCGAAAGAAGAAGAAGAAGATATTTAACAGAAACGTGTTAATATAATTACACTCATAAAGGAATGCCGAGTGTCCACTGCTATATTGAAGCAGATTTAGCACACGTTTTTCGTGTGACATGCTTTGAAACAGTCACCAACACACAGCTCGATGTCACAAATGGCACAGCACAACTGTATTTCTTTGCAGACTTTTATTATAATAGTTTTCCTGTTGCTTGGCTTCAAAATAAATGAAAACATGACCAGGACCTCATAGACAAGCCTCACCCCAGACAGCCTGGCCCTAAACTCAAAAGGCAGGCTTCACAGGCCTGCTTAGGCCCAAATTGCAGATGAATCTTTTAGAGTTCCAAAATACTTTTAAATCTCCATAAAACACAAGAATGTCCATCAGGGAAGAGGAAACCATAAAACCCCTGGCTTATTTTGGTTAATTTGGTTTTTTTTTTAATTCATTTTATTGATTTTATTGAAATCACACAACATTCCATACAAATAGATCAATTTTACAAGAATAGAATTGAAAACAAATCAACCCCAACCCCTGAGAAAGAGAGCATGGGCTGCAGAATAAAACTTAAAGCTAGTAAAAATAAGTAAATAGATAAATAAATAAGTGAATATAGATGAGTCGAGAAGAAAAAGAAAGAATAGGGAGAGAATCTACTTCCTCAGTGCTTTAAAAGCTTCTAAATGTCATTGATCAGATCCTGCCAGGTTTTGAAAAATTTCTGCATTCTCTAAGTGAGAATTCGATTTTTTCCAATTTCAAATACAGTAATCCCTCCTCGATCGTGGGGGTTGCGTTCCAGAACCCCCCACGATAGGTGAAAATCCGCGAAGTTGAAACCATATGTTTGTATGGTTATTTTTATATATTTTATGCCCTTAGAAACTCTCCCACACTGTTTATAAATATTCTCCGCACAGTTATACAGTAAACCCTTGTTTATCGCGGTTAATCCGCTCCAGACAGATAAATGAATTTCCATGAAGTAGTATTCTTTATTTATAAATCTAATATTTTCGCACTTAGAGCAAAGAAAACCTGTTTACGACCTTCTAAATACGTTTTTAACATCATTAGAGCCCTCTAGACATGAAATAACACCCTTTAGTGAAAAGTTTAAACTGCTCCATGACAAGACAAAGATGACAGTTTTTTCTCACAATTAAAAGAATGCAAAAATATCTTCTCTTCAAACGAGCACCGTCAGCAGCAGAGAATGTCAGAGAGAGAGAGAGAAAAGCAAAAAATCAAAAATCAATACATGCTGTTGGGCTGTAAACGAAGCACCCGCGATAAAGCGGCCGCAATGAAGGGATTGATGTGAAGGTAGTCTTTCAGCATTTTTTACAGGAGCGTCCGTATCTTCTGTGCAAACAGCCCCTCTGCTCACACCCCCTCCGTCAGGAGCAGAGAATGTCAGAGAGAGTGAGAGAGAAAGAGAAAAGCAAACAATCAAAAATCAATACGGGCCGTTAGAGCTTTGAAGTGTGCGAAGCACCGCGCGGGAAGCATATCGTATATCATTGAGGAGTTTTATTTAATACGTAATACATGCTCTGATTGGGTAGCCTCTCAGCCATCTGCCAATAGCGTCCCTTGTATGAAATCAACTGGGCAAACAAACTGAGGAAGACCCATTGTCCGCAGAAATCCGTGAACCAGCGAAAAATCCGTGTTAAATATTTAGATATGCTTACATTTAAAATTCGCGATGGAGTGAAGCCGCGAAAGTTGAAGTGCGATATAGCGAGGGATCACTGTATTATAAAACATCAGTTACCCACTGACTTAAGAGAGGAGAGTTAGGTTTCTTCCAGTTGAGCGAGATAAGTCTGCGTGCCAGTAGTGTTGTAAAAGGCAATCACAGTTTGTTTGTCCTTTTCCACTTTAAACCCATCTGTAAGAACACCAAACACAGCTGTTAATGGGTTAGGAGGGACTGTGACACCAAGGCTGTCTGAGAGGCATTTAAAAATGTTGGTCCGGAATGATGTTAATTTGGTGCTGGCCCGAAACACGTGACTCAATGAAGCTGGAACTTGATTTCAGCATTCGCAGGTTGGTGGGTAGGAGGGAGAGGACTGCTGAAAGAGGAACTGATGTAGCAGGAAGGGGAATTCTGGGTAGCAGAAATGATGTCATCAGGGTTGTGACGTCAGCAGTGGGAGGATCAATGGTGATGTCATTAAGAGTCAGGGTCTTCGGCTGGGCTGCAGGGGAATAAGAGGAGAGATGATGAGGTGAGAGTGCCAACCCCTGGACTGGCTGACAAATAACAATATTTGAGCCTGTGAACTGTCCTCCATGCACACGTGTGCGACAAATGACGCAAACATTAACAGTTGCTGAATTGTGAGCAGTGCTTGGGAGGGGTCCAGCGTTTTTCTTGTCCGTGCACTTGATCACACGTGTATTGCCTTTTTGTCATGCCGCTTCCGTCGCGCTACAGCATCACACTGTATATCGTGGCTATTAAGTCATATAGTGCCATATGCTTCAGTTATGCTATCCATGTCAACCAAGAAACAAAGTTGTCCTCCTGAGTCTTCTCTGTGTCATCCCCCTTGTCAATACATCCCATAAGGGTAGAATCTTCTGAGAGGTTCTGCAAGTGACCTGACCTCCTGTTATATTTATAGATGGAGGTGCACAGAGTGAAGAGCATAGCAGACAGGCCTGTCCCTTGTGGTGCTCCAGTGTTGCTCACACAGTTCTTGAGTCTCACAAACTGGGGTCTGCCCGACAGGTAGTCCATCATCCACAGGCTTATCCACCTGCATGTCTCTGAGTTGACCCCTTAACAGGGATAGCTGGATGATGTTCAAGGCACTGGAGAAATCAAACCGGCATAATGGAGCATCCTCTACACCAGTCTTTGTCCAATTGGCAGAAGACACTTGGTCCATGTGGTTTGCCATGAGAGGTCTCATATAGTCCAGGACTCATACAGTCCAGTTGCCTGCTCTGGGCTGAAGGTGGGCACAAGGCAATTTCCTTGGGCTGCCTATCAGAAATGTGGATGAAAAGGAAGACAGTGTTAGCGACATCGCCCTCTCTTGGTCTGGGGTGGTATCGCCTATCTTGACAGAGTCAAGAAGGTGGTCCCCAGGCACACATTCATGACAGCAATGACCAATACTGTATTCTGGTAATTACTGATTGTTTTTTATGCCTGCAAAGGCCTACGAATTTTATGTTGTGATTAAGAAATTCAGGCACTAGTAAAATAATTTTTATTTAGTTAAAATATTTTGAAATGGCCTATTAATGAATTAATTCATTGATGGCCCATTATTAATCGCTGTATGACAGCCAAATCGGAGCTTTTTCTTTCTTTGGATATTTTTTTGCTTTATTGTCATTCTGGTATGTATTCAGACCAAAGTGTTTGTGTATATTTATTTATTTATTTACATTTATTTGCATAGCAGACACAGAGGTAAAGACACTCAGGTAACATAAGAACTGTGACAGTTTGTTCAGCAAGTGTAGTAGGACAGGTAACAAAAGTTGATTTCCACAAGTGAAAAGAGGTAATAACTCATAAATTTACAATCATAGATTATAATTGATAAGGGAATTAAACTTAAACAACAAATTAACCAACAATATGAAACAGATCACAGAGCAAAGTTTTTTGCCTTCAATCAATTAGACAGATATTCACAGAGCTGAAGGGTCTTTAATTACTTCTTAAATACATTGAACGAGTCAGTTGCACTGATGGAGGTGGGCAGCTCGTTCAACCAACTGGGAACTACACAGGAAAAGAGTCTGCACTGAGACTTGATACCACACAGAGGTGGCATCACCAGACGCTGTTCACTGGCAGACCTGAGTGGGCGGGAAGGAGCACAGCACCCCACCAGTGTATCCATATATACACAGGTGCTGACCCACCGAACACTCTGTAGGCAAGCATCAGAGATCTGAACTTCATGTGTCCCTTTCCTATCTATCTATCTATCTATCTATCTATCTATCTATTATATAGTGCCTTTCCTATCTATCTATCTATCTATCTATCCATATAGTGCCTTTCCTATCTATCTATCTATCTATCTATCTATTATATAGTGCCTTTCATCTATCTATCTATCTATCTATCTATCTATCTATCTATCTATCTATCTATCTATTATATAGTGCCTTTCCTATCTATCTATCTATCTATCTATTATATAGTGCCTTTCATATCTATCTATCTATCTATCTATCTATCTATCTATCTATCTATCTATCAATCATATAGTGCCTTTCCTATCTATCTATCTATCTATCTATCTATCTATCTATCTATCTATTATATAGTGCCTTTCCTATCTATCTATCTAATATACAGTATAGTGCCTTTACATTTATCTATCTGTTCATTTAAATAAACACAGGCAGTGCAACAGCACAAGCAGCAAATATACATTTGTATGAACAAACATGAGTTCAAAAGTGAGCACCTTTGTGAAGATGGCAGAAAAAATTCAAGAGGGCAAATATTATGGTCTGTGTAAGGGGAGCCTTCACATATTCTGATAGAACACTGGAGGACCTGTGAGAAGTCCTAACACACTCTCTGCATTAAGTGGGACCAGCAGCTGGGGTCTCATTCACAAACCAGTTTAGGCAGAAAAGTGTTCTCTGTGCTGTTAACAAGCTGGTCCTATTACTCCAGTTTGGAGGTTACGTTTCCTTGGTTTTTTCAAACTAACTATGAGATGGAATTCCACCAGTGTGCCCTGGGACCACGCTGTGATTGGTGCCCATTGGTCATTGATGCCCACTCCATATCTGATGGTTCAATATTCAACATGTAGGAGCAGCTCACGGTTCTGCTTATCCCAGCTCGAGCCTCTCCCTGATTAAGACAACATCTAGCAGCAAATGGGTTAAACTGAGCAACGCCGACGACTTATTCTTCTAATGTAAATAGCTTAAAAAAATAAAAACCTGCTGCCTCAAACTTCTGTAACTGACGCTATTAATGGCACTTGTTGTCATAGCAGCCTGCATTTGCTTACAAAAAAGGTTGCGGCCACAGAGACGTTTCTATATAAAACTTTGTTAAAGTCTGAGAATGTTTTAATAAAAAGAACGAAGTTGATGTTAACTTGAAATTGGTGGAAATTTCATTAAACAAATGTAATCAAAAAAGTTAAAGTTTATATAACTGCTACTTACTGACTTCAAGTCACTTTTGTTCCATTATTGTCCCACAGTCATCATGACCACAAAAGTTTATCATTTGAAAAACTCTTCATACAAAAAAGGTCCTGGCACCTCGTCTAGTAGACAGCAACGAACATGGACATCCGTTACCACTAAGAGTCGCCCACGCCAGCCTGAAGTACGCTGGCTCACCGAGTGGTGGTGGCTGGGCCCTTTTATAGCCCACCCGGAAGCGTTCCAGGTGATTAACCACCTGGTCCTAATTGCACTTCTGGGTGGGGCTGAAAGCTCGTCCAGCCGGGCTGTGGGAAGCAGGCAGCTCCCCCTAGCAGCCACGCCGGGCCCCAACCAAGCTGTGGAGGACTCCATCTCCCATGCCAGGGAGGCTGCCACCAAGCGTCCCTGTGGAGGTATTGGACTGCCCATGGCGGCTCCCCTGGAACATAAGTAGCAGGGGCGTCCCTGCCGGGCATGGGACCCGGCTATCCTTCACAATAGATAGATAGATAGATAGATAGATAGATAGATAGATAGATAGATAGGATAGATAGATAGATAGATAGATATGAAAGGCACTATATAGATAGATAGATAGATAGATAGATAGATAGATAGATAGATAGATAGATAGATGAAAGGCACTATATGATAGATAGATAGATAGATAGATAGATAGATAGATAGATAGATAGATAGATAGATAGATAGATAGATAGATATGAAAGGCACTATATAATGTTCTCAACTTGACCTTTCATTTTTATTTATCTTTTTGTGGCACTTTGATGGTGACGAATGTTTAATGGAGTTACTGTGGAGGTCCGCAAACTCTTTGCCTTGTCCCCATTGTCTCCTTACAGCTCATAGATAGATAGATAGATAGATAGAAATGAAAGGCACTATATAATAGATAGATAGATAGATAGATAGATAGATAGATAGATAGATAGATAGATAGTCACATGTGCATGGGAGGCAGCTAAAGGGCCTGAATGAGAATAACTTCACACCAGACCAGGGGGTGGCGGAGTGCACTGACTGTTCATCTGACTTCTCTGCAGACCAGTTACGGGAAATTCCACCTGGCCCTGATGACGTCACTTCTGGCTCCACCCTAATGAAGCTACTTCCAGCCCCATTGATGACACCACTTCTGGTTCCGCCCCCTTGATGACATCACTTCCTCTGCTTGCCTTTAAAACAGCCATTTTGACCATCTCAAATCAGTTCTGTGGCGCCGAGGCTGTGGAATTCCCTCCCCGACTACTTGAGAGCCCCACAGTCGATTGATGCCTTCAAACGAAACCTAAAAACTTATCTTTTTAGAAAGGCTTTCTGTTAAATTATTTCTATAGATTTTTTTGTTTGTTAATTTTATTCTTCTTTTGTAGCACTTTGAGATTGTTAAATATAAAGCGCGATATAAATAAAATCTATTATTATTATTATTATTAAGTCTTTCTCTTTTCCAGAACTTCCCGTCTTGCTAAGTGCATCACGCACTTCTATATACTTCGCCCGAAGTTTTTGTCTTAATACGGCATTGTTCAACTGTCCGAGGATAGCCTTTCTCCCTTAGCTGCTTACTGAACAGCGCGTAAATGCAGCTGTTTTTATGTGTCGTGGACAGTTGCTTTTGGATATGCTCATCCGACCATATATCTATGAGGCACTTAATTTCTTCGGCCCTCCACGTTTCTCCACGGTTTGATTTCATCGCGAGTCGATAGCTTGAAAAATTTAATGGAGTCAACAGGAAGTGAAAAGAATTTTACCCACAACCCCGTATCTCTTATACCCAAAGGGCATTAAACTATACCATTTCGTCAGATTTGGTTTGGTTGCTTTCACACCAGAGACGAACCGTACCAAAGTAGAACCGTACCCCTTCAGGCAGGTCTCAGATCGATTGATTTGGTGCGCACCAAACTACCGAGATTGCATTCACATCAACGCAAACGAACCGAACCAAGGGACCAAACACGTAGCTGTAGCCCTTGGAGTATGTCGTAACCAAAAATATATCAGAATAATCCAACAGGAGCAGCCAACTTTATCTGAGCTCACTCAGAGCCACTTTAGTTGATGTCAAGTGTATACTGACTAATAGCTGAGATGAGACTTACTGTGATTGGCTGATTCTAAACGTAACCACACAAAACTGTTTCTGATTTGTTTTCACCTTCTTTGTATAGATGGCAGTTTTGCAATAAATCGAACAAATCACCAGGGCCAGATAATATTTAACCCTCAAGTTCTTAATGAGGTTAGCAAGTACGGATATAAACCCTCGACACATATTTTTAGGAAGTCACTAGGCACTGGGGAGATTCTGAAGGACTGGAAAATGGCAAATGTTACCGTGTTATATAAAAAGGGTGACCAGGAAGAATGAAGAAACTGTAAGTGTAAGGTGCGTCACAGGAAAATTAATGGAAAGAATTATTAAGGATAAGATTGAGCAGGACATGGCAAGGACAGGAGTTATTAGGAACAGTCAGCGCGGGTTCAGAAGAAGAGGTTGTGTTTTACTAACATGATGGAATTCAATGAGGATGCAACAAAAGGGTATGACCAAATTGGAGCTTACGAGATTATTTACCTGGACTTTCAGAAAGTAGGTGCCACATGAGAGGATGGGCATCAAACTAAAAGAAGTGGCAGTTCAGGCTGATGCTTGTAGATGGGTGCAAAATTGTCTCTGACACAGGAAGCAGAGGGTGATGGTTTGCGAAACCTCATCAGAACTGGGTGACGTTAAGAGTGGTGACCAGCAGGGGGCAGTGTCGGGACCGCTGCTATTTTTAATATATAGAAAGCAGGTGCCACAGTAAAGGCTGGGCATCAAACTTTAAGAAGTAACAGTTAAGGGTGTGGTGTGTAGATGGTGGCAGAATTGGCTCAGACACAGGAAGTTGTGGGCGATGGTGCGAAGTACCTTATCAGAATTGGCTGACGTTAAGAGTGATGACCAGCAGTTGGCAGTGCTTGCGCCACTGCGATCTTTAATATATAAAATCCAACGTCAGTCTGTCTGTCTGCCTGTATGTCTGTCTGTTTTTCATGAGAGGTATTTTTCTATAATTTACTTGAACATTCCGGTTGATTTGGCGACTTCTCTCATTATGCCAAGTATCACAGTTCGCATGCGGTAGAGATTTATTTGCACAAATCTGAGAGACACGCAGCAGGCTGTGGGAAGGGGGCGGAGCCTCGTGGGTGTACCTTACCTCCACTTAGCTAGCAAATGAGATTGAGATCAGGTTTTTTCTATAATTTGCTTGAACATTCTGGTTGATTTTGTGACTTCTCTCATCACACTATGTATCATAGTTCAATTGCAGGAGTGATATATTCGCCCTAATCCGAGACAGAAGCTGTGGGCCGAGGGGAAGGGGAAGCGTAACATCAGGAGTGGGGAGCCGAAAGGGGTCCTCCTCACTGTTCTGTTTCACTGCTACATAGGTCAGCGTTTCTCAACCTTTACGTATTTGCAACCCGAGTTTTCATAACAGTTTTAATCGCGCACCCCTAAGATTTTTTTGAAAGGAGCCCACTAATACCAATTTGTTCTTTTTTAAGTAATGATTTATCATAGATGCATATTTTATTATACCTACTTAACTTTTATCGACATTTATCTAACTCTATATTTATTGTTCTAGTGTCAGAATGTAGTTTAAGTTCATTTTTTTTGGTTTCAATAGATGTATTTTTCATATTTTTGATTCTCATTTTCTTTTTTCACATATTCGCGCCCCCCCTTTGTTACTTTGTGCCCCCCCCCCCCCACAGTTTGAGAAGGTGGAGCTGCGGGGGGGATGACTAGTTTTTAAAATACATAAATGATTTAGATAGGAATGTAAATAACAAGCTGGTTAAGTTTTCAGATGATGCCAAGAAAGGTGGATTAGCAGATAATTTGGAATCCATTAAATTATTTCAGAATGACTTGGACAGCATACAGGCTTGTGCAGATTTGTGGCAGATGAAATTTAATGTCAGTAAATGTAAAATATTACATGTAGGAAGTGGAAATGAGAGGTTTGAATACACAATGGCCGGTCGGAAAATCGATAGTCCACCTTATGAGAAGGACTTAGGTGTCATAGTGGACTTAACATGGTCAACGGCCAGACAGTGTTCAGAAGGCTAACAGAATGTCAGGTTATATAGCGCCATGATGTGTAGAGTACAAGTCCAAGGACGTTATGTTCAATCTTTATAACGCACTGGTGAGGCCTCATTCAACAACAACATTTATTTCTATAGCATGTTTTCATACAAATTATGCAATTCAAAGTGCTTTACAGGATGAAGAAAGGAAAAATATATATATATATATAAAAATAAAATTAGGCAATACTAATCAACATAAAATAAAAAGTAAGGTTGGATGGCCAGGGAGGACAGAAAAAACAAAAAAAAATTAAAACCCAAGTTCTTGGCGATTTTTGCATAGACAAGCTCGGCTCTGTAATCTTCAGAGAATGCAGAACTGTCTTAAGCTGCTGTCACATTAAGTGACCGCTAGTCGTAGGGTACGTCACACTTGCTGAATTCAGCTGCTGATCTTGTCAACTTACATGACCTCGAATTGAAAGTACCCCTTATGAGGAGGATTTAGGAGTCATAGTGGAATCGACATGATCAACTGCCAGACAGTGTTCACAAGCCATTAAGAAGACTAACAGACTGTCAGGTTATATAGCGCCTTGATGTGTGGAGTACAAGTCACTGGAGGTTCTGCTCAAGCTTTATAACACACTGGTGAGGCCTCATCTGGAGTCCTGTGTGCAGTTTGGGTCTCCAGGCTACAAAAAGGACATAACAGCACAAGAGAAGGTCCAGAGAAGAGCGACTAGGCTGAGTCCAGGGCTACAGGGGATGAGTTAGGAGGAAAGATTAAAAGAGCTGACCCTTAAGGAGATGAGGAGGAGACCTGACTGAAGGGTTTAAGATTATAAAGGAAATTAGTCCAGTGAATCGAGACGGTGAGTTTAAAATGAGTTCATCAAGAACACGGGGACACATGTAAAGGTCACCATATGAGAAGGACTAAGGAGTCACAGTGGACTTGCCACGATTAACTGCAAGACAGTTTGCAGAAGCCATTAAGAAGGCTAACAGAATGTCAGGTTATATAGCGCCTTGATGTGTGGAGTACAAGTCACTGGAGTTTCTGCTCAAGCTTTATAACACACTGGTGAGGCCTCATCTGGAGTCCTGTGTGCAGTTTGGGTCTCCAGGCTACAAAAAGGACACAACAGCATAAGAGAAGGTCCAGAGAAGAGTGACTAGGCTGAGTCTGAGCCTTAAGGAGATGAAGAGGAGACCTGACTGAAGGGTTTAAGATTATGAAGGGAATTAGTCCAGTGGATCAAGACAGTGGCTTTAAAATGAGTTCATGAAGTGGAAGTTCAGGGTGATGTTTTTAGATGGGTGCAAAATTGGCTCAGACACAGGAAGCAGAGGGTGATGGTGTCAGGAACCCCATCAGAAGTTGGTGATGTTAAGAGTGATGAGACTGGGCGGTCTCTTGGTCTGGAATCCCTACAGATTTTATTTTTTTTTCTCCAGCCTCTGGAATTTGTTTTTTGTTTTTTCTGTCCACCCTGGCCATCGGACCCTACTTATTCTATGCTAATTAATGTTGACTTATGTTTATTTTTTATTGTGTCTTCTATTTTTCTATTCTTCATTTTGTAAAGCACTTTGAGCTACATTTTTTTGTATGATAATGTGCTATATAAATAAATGTTGTTGTATCCAGCACGGGGCAGTGCTAGGGCCGCTTCTACTTTTAATATAAATAAATGATTTAGATAGGAATATTAGTAAGAAGCTGGTTAAGTTTGCAGATGATACCCAGATAGGAGGATTGGCAGATAATCGAGAATCTGTTGCGTCATCACAGAGGGACTTGGACAGCCGACAGGCTTGGGAAGATTTGTAGCAGATGAAATTTAATGTCAGTAAATGTAAAGAATTACACATAGGAAGTAAAAATATTAGGTTTGAATACACAATGAGTGTTCGGAAAATCAAGAATACACCTTATGAGAAGGATTTAGGAGTTGTAGTGGACTCGACACTATCAACTGCCAGACAGTGTCCAGAAGCCATTAAGAAGGCCAGCAGAATGTCAGGTTATATAGCGCCTTGATATCATTAAATGTACATTTTTACATGTAGGAAGTAAACATGTGAGGCTTGAATACAATATGGGTGGTCTGAAAATCGAAAGTACGTCTTATGAGAGGGACTTAGTAGTCGAAGTGGACTTGACACGATCAACTGCCAGACAGTGTTCAGAAGTCATTAAGAAGGCTAACAGAATGTCAGGTTATATAGCGCCTTAATGTGTGGAGTACAAGTCACAGGAGGTTCTGCTCAAGCTTTATAACACACTGGTGAGGCCTCATCTGGAGTCCTGTGTGCAGTTTTGGTCTCCAGGCTACAAAAAGGACATAACAGCACAAG
The DNA here is from genome assembly GCF_016835505.1 of Polypterus senegalus. Classification (NCBI taxonomy): domain Eukaryota; kingdom Metazoa; phylum Chordata; class Cladistia; order Polypteriformes; family Polypteridae; genus Polypterus; species Polypterus senegalus. The sequence continues at coordinate 15,139,459 of NC_053169.1, forward strand.
AGAAGGTCCAGAGAAGAGCGACTAGGCTGATTCATGGCTACAGGGGATGAGTTAGGAGGAAAGATTAAAAGAGCTGAGCCTTAAGGAGATGAAGAGGACTCCTGACTGAAGTGTTTAAAATGATGAAGGGAATTAGTGCAGTGGATCGAGACGCTGACTTTAAAATGAGTTCATCAAGAACACGGGGACACAGTTGGAAACATAAGGTTAAATTTCAAAACAAACATTAGGAAGTTTTTCTTTACCCAGAGAACTACACTTGGAATAAATGACCAGGTAGTGTGGTGGACAGGAGGACTTTAGGGAGTCTCAAAACTTGACTTGATGTTTTTTTAGAAAAATGAATTGCATAGGACTGGCAGTCTTCATGGGGCTGAGTGGCCTGTTCTCATCTGAGTTGGATTAAATTTATCTCACTTTAAGATTTTAGAGCCGGTTAGGACAGTTTTTCTGCTCTGAGGTGCTACTAAATACGGCCACACAGGTTTCATTTTAGGCCCCCTTAGGCCGAAGCCTATCAGTAGCAGTTGGGGGAAACTGACTGGATCGGTGTGAGCTTTCTCTGGGCTGGCCATTGAAGGCCCTGGCCTGCTTTTTGGGTATTTTGGAGGGCTCACATGCCATCTGTGACTCACAAACATAACAACTCGAGCCAGTAGAAGAGCTCCGGCTGATCCATGACAGTGATAAATGACAAGGAATCGGACTTAGAAGAGCTTAGATCAGGAATGTGGGAGCTGACAATAGGAGGTGACGTTAACAAAGTATGAGGATCGGCACAGCAGATTCAGATCTGAGAATAAAGTTACAAGTATAGTCGATAAAAATGTAAAGATAGATTTGAATGTTCAATAAAAGAAGGCAAACATCCAAGAGAGTATAAACCACAAAGCTAAATGAGAGCTCAACGACAGACATAAGGGGTCTTCAGAATATCGATAAGGCCGGTGTAAGAGATCTCAGGTGTATAGCAAGTTGATAAGATGCAAAGCTCAATGGCAGGTAGAGTTTCAGGAGAGTTTGTAAGTCAGTAGCACAGCCTGGAAGATAAAGTGGGAGCAAACGAACCAGTAGGGGGCGAGGTGCTTTTTACATCTGGCAGTGGGGCTACAAGCTTGTTGAAGGCTGTTCTTAATTTGAAGGCCACTCGAAAGTCCATCTACCCCTTTCTAAAACCTGTTTAATCCAGTTCTGAGTCACAGGGGGCTGGAGACTTTCCAATCGGCAACTGGCGCAAGACAGAAACAAATCTATTTAAATATCTAAATATACAGGACGATGCGAGGAGTGATGTGTGCTGTAATGTGCTGAGCAGTGTTGCAACTTCAGACGTCTGCCAGGCTGTGAACTTTCAAGTTTTACTTTGGCAGACCTTCAACAGAGCGAGGCTGCACAAGACTGACAGGGTGGTATGAATGAAGTTGTTCAGAAAAGAAAAAACGGAAGATGCTGAGCCCCCAAAACGTGACCGTGCTGAATCGATTTATGAACTGATACTCTTCAAATAAGTTCAATAAGCAACTTCCAAAATAATAATGAAGGATAGGGCATGTGATTCATAAAATACAGTCGAGAAAATCAGAAAAAAATAGTCAAACAGAAAGTAAAAAATGATAAAGCAAAAATAATTAAAAACCAAAATAACTAAAGTGCAGGCAATCAGACGCCTCAGATGACCACCCAGAGCTCTGAGGACCTGGCCATTTATTTCTGCAAGACTAGCATGTGACACCTTCTCCAACATGCACTAGTGTCCTAATGTCGTATCTTACTTAGCTAACCACATTATTGTTGCATCGATACTAAACTTTTAACTGTGGTGTCAATATCAACGTTTGCACCTCAGTATCCTAACCAAAATGGTACCTGGCTGATTCGTTCTCCAATCCTGCACCACCACACTCCACATATCATAATGATACACGGGGGCCGGGGGTAAAATATACTAAGTCACAGAAATATCTGGGATGATTGAGTATGAATATTATAAAAAAGAGTTCCTCCTTGGAGTCCTGATCACACTGCTATACCACAGAGCGTAATGTGCCTGCATGCAATAATTTACTTCCAATACCAAATTTAGCATAAGGCAGATAAAGTACGTTGAGCATTTGGTTTCATCGTTAAGCTAAAATGATTCATCATTCGTTTAGCTCACCATTTATCTGTTTGTATACACACAGGCATCAGTGTTTTACTGGGGTCGATTTTTAGGTAAACATGGGGGACTGTAGACGGATTACACTGTGTGTGATGTGGGTTTCATTCCTAGGACTGATGAATCACCGACTGAGGAGCGCTGACATCACATCTTGACACCATAAGCTCCTCCCCTTCCTTGCTGATCCAAACAAGAAGATGGGAGAACAAGAACTCACCAATAATAGACCAGCAGTGATTACCGGCAACATGGCTTTACAAAAGAAATCTTTATTCTAATTCTACAATTAAATGGAGCTTGCCCTTCTGGGACCCCCAGTTTATTTCCAAGCTGTCAACAATCTATCTATCTATTATATAGTGTCTTTCATATCTATCTATCTATCTATCTATCTATTCATTATATAGTGTCTTTCATATCTATCTATCTATCTATCTATCTATTGTGGAGCCGACCCGGACACAGACAGGCGGACATGTTGTTCATCAAACCACCACACGTTTTATTTACAATATTTACAATATTTTGGTCACTCAGACCCAGTCAATTGTGCACAAAACACACCAAACACAGTCCTGGCCACAAATGCCTTCTCTTCGGGCCGCCTCCACACTCTCCTCGTGCCTCGTCCTACTTCCACCCGACTCTAGCCTCGAATGAAGGGAGACGGCCTCTTTTATACATGACCCGGATGAGCTCCAGGTGCTTCCGACACTCCCCCAGCTGTTCTCCCGGCAGCTCTCCAGGTATCGTCCTTATTCTTCCCCCCAGCACTTCCTGATGTGGCGGAAGTGCTGAGGTAACAGGTCCCCAAGGCATTGGGGAGCCTCCTGGCGGTGACCACGGGCCCCTACAGGGTGGGGCTTCCATGCCCTCAACCCGTGGCCCCCAAAGCAACCAGGAAGGCGGCCCCCACGTGATCCAGGGTGGGCCTTGACCCTCTTCCGGTCCCTCATGGCGTCCCAGCTGGGTCGTTGCCCCTGGCATCCCTGACACTATCTATCTATTATATAGTGCCCTTCACATCTATCTATCTATCTATCTATCTATCTATCTATCTATCTATCTGTCTATCTATCTATCATATATCTATCTATCTATCTATCTATCATATAGTGCCTTTCCTATCTATCTATCTCTCTATTTATCAGAATTCTATCAGTTGTAATTAGACAATGGGGAAAAATTCTTTACCAATTTTAATCTGTTTTATTTTAATTTCTTCCTATCTAGTTATCTGCTGTATAACTCCTTACATATTTATGTACAGTACAGTATGTTTCAGATCCACATACCATATGGTGGCTGTCACATCTTGTCTATCTAACCTTATAATGCTAATCCATAAATGTATATAGAATTATTTCTATCTATCTATCTATCTATCTATCTATCTATCTATCTATCTATCTATCTATCTATCTATCTATCTATCTATTGTCATAAACTTGACAGACACAAACAGGTTTGGGGCAGCCACCTGTATATTGGTTTCCTGGCTGCAAAATTGGCTGAATAAATGTATTACAGATTACAGTCCACAACAGAACTGATTTGAGATGGTCAAAATGGCTGTTTAAAAGGCAAGCAGAGGAAGTGATGTCATCAAGGGGGCAGAACCAAAAGTGGTGTCATCAATGGGGCTGGAAGTGGCTTCATTAGGGTGGAGCCAGAAGTGACATCATCAGGGCCAGGTGGAATTTCCAATAACTGGTCTGCAGAGAAGTCAGATAAAGAGTCAGCCACCCCCTGGTCTGGTGTGAAGTTACTCTCATTCAGGCTCTTTAGCTGCCTCCCATGCACACGTGACTATCTTATAATGCCTTTTATCTATCTATCATATAGTGCCTTTTATCTATCTATTGTATAGTGCCATCTATCTATCTATCTATCTAATGGTGCCTTTCTATCTATCTATCTATCTATCTATCTATCTATCTATTATATAGTGCTTTTCATATCTATCTATCTATCATATAATGCCATTTATGTATCTATCTATCTATCTTAAACTCAAGTTGTTAAACTAACACAGCATCAGCAGTAGCCTCTTGATAAAGTGATTTATAGGTTCACGTCAGAACAGTTATCCCCATAGGTCAGCAGAGGTAGTTTAAGTCATGTCTTCCTGATGTTGACTGAATTGGCAGCTAACAGAGTTTGATGTCTAGGCTATGAGGCAAAAAAGCTACAGAAGAAAGGTTTGTTTGCATGTTTCTGCTGTAAAATGTACCATTTAGTAATGCGGCGGTTCTCAACCTGTAACAAAAAAGGGGGCTCGAAGATGTGAAAAAAAGAAAACAAGTACCGAAAATATGAAAAAGACATCTATTGAAAACAAAACAAATGAACCTAAACTACATTCTGATACTAGAAAAATAAATATAGAGTTAGATAAATGTCGATAAAAGTTAAGTGGGTATAATAAAACTTGTAGCGGTGTATCGGCAGCAAAAAATTTAGGAATACATTTTATTAGGGATTCAAAAAACATTAGGGGGGTGCAATTAAAACTGTTATGAAAACTCGGGTCGCAAATACTTAGAGGGTGAGAAACGCTGATGTAATGTAATGTCAATGATGTTAAAGGTGCTTCCTGAAATGAATCTCAGCTGACTAAGCATTGAAATGTCCGTTTTATGAGTCATGGACCCTTACTTTTAAATTTTTAAGGAGACAACGATTGGCACGTCCATTGTGTCTGCTGCTCCATCCTTTAAAATCGTCCAGCCAGGCAAGAAGTCGTTTCCCTTCCAGCCAGCCTACCCATCTGTCCTTTAAGGCATTAACATCTGTGAAGTGTTTTAGAAAAGGTTGTTAGTTGTGAAAGGTACAACACTGAAGGAAACCTTGGACTTTTTTTTCAGTACAATTTCCCCTGTGATCCTAGCAGCAATCACAAAAACCCTTTAACTTTTGTTTCTCTGACATCAGTGAAGCTGTAAGAATAAAACAGAAATGAAAAAGAAAACAGGATTTGTTGAGGTGAAAGAAAGAAATAGAAAATGAACACCAAAGCATTCTGGGAGCCTCGGGTCTCGTCATGACTTCTAATCCCTTGTCCTCTGTGATTCTGTATTAGTCTCCTCGTACTCCACAGTCTGGTGAGAAGAATGGGGATCCAAGGGAATTGAGGACCTCATCTGCGCAGTGAGCCGAAGTCATTAGAAGTTCAATTAGTGTTAATGATGTCTGCGACGGGCCTACGTGTGAGTGTCAGGTTAAAGTCGGAAGAGTAAAATCCAAGAGCCGTATTCTAGATAATTATTCCCAATTGATCTCTGCTGTCATCCATTTCTTTATTTTTTTTCCTTTTAGATTTCAAAAGAAAGAAAGATGTCAAGCACATATTTACTTGTATCCACTCACCCATCGAATGATCCATCCATCCCTTTTCTACCATTGATCCAGGCCTGGGCTGCAGGCACAGCAGTCTAAGCAAAGATGCCCAGATCTTCCTTCAGCCTCTCCAACTTCTTTAGTGGGACGCTGAAGCATTTCCGACTGATATGATCTTTCCAGTGTGTGTCCTGAATCTGCTATGAGGTCTTTTCCTGGTTGGACATGCCCAAAACACCAGGAGACATCCTAATCAGATACTCCAACTACCACCTAGTGACCATTTATGAAAGTTTAGGGTTGTGTGCTCTGGACATCAAGGGGGGAAATCCCCCCAACCCCAATGTCGTTAAAGTATGATAATAATATAATAAATAATATAATAATGATGTTTGTGGTATGTACTGCCATGTGTGTTTGTTCAGATACCAAGTAGGACAAGTAGTCAAACTCTGACGTTACTGAGTGGGAGGAATTACAGGGTGGGCACCATTTATGAAAGTAAAAGTGCACGTGCTCCATAGGCCAATGGGCACGCACTCCTTCAAGTCTGTGGTATATGCATAAAGGGGCGCCCACTAATGCTATTGAAAGAGTGCACGCTCTGGACACTGAGATGGACCAAGACCCCCTCCTCCACCAGTCATCAAAGTCTAATAATACCAATCACCCGCTATGGACAACAAAGGACGACATCCATCAACCCCACCTAGACTCTACTTTGAGCTTCTCCTGAATGTCTGCGTTCCTCCCGCTATCTCTAAGGCTAAACTCAAGACACCCTGTAAAGGAAGCTCATTTCTGTCACTTGAGTCCGCGATCTAATTCTTTCTGTCACCATCCAAAGCTTGTGACCAAAGGTGAGACAGGGACACAAATTGACTCATCAATCGAAAGCTTTGCCTTATAGCTCAGCTCTGTCTTCACCACAACCGATCGATGCAACATCTACATGATGCTGTTCCCTCTTCCTTCTTCCCTTACTCATGACCAAGACCCCAAGATACTTAAAGTCCTTCACTTCAGGCAGTAACTCCCAACCTGGAGAGAGGGGCTCTAGCCTTTTTTACTTCCTCGTATATGAAGTATAGGGAAAGTATTGTAATCGTCCAAAAATTCGATTTCGAGATTTTGATGAATCTCAATGTCTTAGACCTCCCTGAGTCTGATTTACTTTCTCGTAGGAAAAATACTGTAATCGTCCAAAAATTAGGCCTCGAGATTTTGATGGATCTTGACGTTGTAAACCTCCCTGAGTCCGATATACTTTCTCGTAAAGAAAATATTGTAATTGTCCAAAAATTATTCCTCGAGATTTTGATGGATCTTGACATTTTAAACCTCCCTGAGTCCGATTTACTTTCTCGTAAAGAAAATATTGTAATTGTCCAAAAATTAGGCCTCGAGATTTTGACGGATCTTGACGTTTTAAACCTCCCTGACTCCGATTTACTTTCTCATAAAGAAAATATTGTAATTGTCCAAAAATTCGATTTTGATGAATCTCAACGTTTTACACCTTCCCATGTCCGAAAATACCATTTTTAGAATTATGTCTGTGTGTGTGTGTGTGTGTAAGCACGATAATTTGAGTTAGCTTTCACTTAGGTCAACCAAATTTTGCATACAAGTATTAGGTATAAGACGTAGATTTCGATAACTTGTGCTATTATTAATTTGATTTGATTTGTTGTTGATGGTTCTTTAATGCACATAATATAAAAATATAATATTGTCTTGTGGTTTACTTCTCAAATATTCATCCCCATATCTGAGTATACAAGAAAGTCTAGGGGCGACCATTCCCAATTTTTTCAGCTGAGAACAGTGATGACTCTTGCTAGCTTTCTAACTGGCCACCTGGGCAAACCGAGTAATCAGGAGAGAAGGACTAAAGTAAGAAAGGTTACCAAGAACCCAGTGGTCACTCTGGCAGAGATCCAAAGAACCTGTGTGGGTATTTAAGTAACTTCCAGAAGTATAACAACCACAACAACACTCCATCGATCTGCGCTTTATGATAGAATGGCAAGACAGAAGCCTTTCCTCAGTAAAAGACACATGGAAGCCCACTTGGAGGCACCTAAAGCACTCTAAGCCTGTGAAAATCCAGAATCTCTCAATATATTAAACCAAGAATAGCATAATGTCTGGAGGAAACCAGGCACTGCATATCACCTGTACAATACCATGCCAGTGGTGAAGCAAGGCGGTGACAACATCGTGCTATGGAGTTGTTTTTCAGCAATAGGGCCTTGGAGGCTAGACAGAGTTGAGAAGATATCTGAATGGAGTAAAGTACAGAGATACCCTTAGTGACAACCATCTCTAGAGTGTTCTGGTCATCAGACTGACCGTCCAAACAGACAATAGCCTGAAGCACAAAGCAAAGAAAACACAGGGGTGGTTTATGGACAACTCTTGGAATGTCCTTGAGTGGCCCAGCAAGAGCCCGGACTTGAACCCAGTCAAACATCTCTGGAGAGACCTGATGATTGCTGCCCACCGATGTTCTCCATTCACCCTGACAGAGTTTGAGAGGACCTACAAAGAAGAATGGCAGAAAATCCCCAAATCCTAATTGTGAACCTTGTTGTGTCAAACATAGGGAGACTCCGGGCTTAGATTGCTGTCTAAAGGGGCTTCAACAAGGGTCTGAATACTCATGTCAAAGTGATTTTTCAGTCTTTATTTAAAGGATATTAACACGAGAGAGTGAGAGAGAGATTGGGAGCATGCGCTGATACAGCATGTTGCTGCACCCACCACACAATGAAATACCCGGATTGGGAGCCGAGTGCAGCTGTGCACAAGGCTGCAACATTATTAAAATGCGAAACAAGTGGTGAAGGGGTATGAAGACTTTCTGAAGGCACTGTATATACTGTATGTTTTCACAAGAATACGCCTTCTCCGTCAGGTACCCACCACTTCCATCTCTGCTCCTCCTTTGTCTCCAGACCCCTCCGTCTTTCTTTCTTTTAACTTTTGATTCCATCATCCTCAATTTGGATCTCCAACACAGCCTCACTGGCATTAAAAGTTAGAGGACAGCTTATAGGAGTGAGATGTGGCTGTGGATAGAGGAACATCAACCCATGTTAGGTATGACCACATCCACGTTGGACCTCACAATGCTATAAAAATGTGTGTCGGCATGCTAAAGTAATCAACAGAGCCCAAAAATGTGCTGGAATGGCAATGTGGAATGAAGACCTGCCAATCCAACAGGGCTAACGGCATCACACGTTAACCGGACTCAGTACAAGCAAATGCAAAAGACATTCCAATATCTTTAAATATGAGTGAAACAAAAACGTTAAATAAGAAGAAGATCTGATCCGATCAGCCATAAGGCCTTCATAACTTCTCAATGTGTCGTCCTCATTTAACTTCTGACAAATCCAACCCAAATCCATCTTTTTGAAAACTCCTCACCTCCTGACACTTGGAATTTGGAGCACGCTAATTAGCCTCTGTTTTGCAACAGTTTTCAGATAATTGTTTGATTTGGCGGGTAAGCTCTTAAGTATGTGAAGTAGTTTTGATGTAATCAATCTAAATAGCAGCTGTTGCAGAATCTGAAAGGCGGCAGAGCTGGCAGGGCATCCTAACCCTCATGAAGAAAGCCTCCAGTTGGATAGGATGGATGTGCGTCTGAAACGCAGCAGCATAAAACACCAGACATGATGTGCTCACAAACTCATGGACTTGAAAATGAGATGGCACTCCATTAATGGTGAGATAGATAGATAGATAGATAGATAGATAGATAGATAGATAGATAGATAGATAGATAGATAGATAGATAGATAGATAGATAGATAGATAGATAGATAGATAGATAGATAGATAGATAGATAGATAGATAGATAGATAGATAGATAGATAGATAGATAGATAGATAGATAGATAGATAGATAGAAATGCAGTATATAATAGATAGAGTAGTAGGCAGGATAAGACAGATAGATAGCAGGAAAGGCACTATATAATAGATAGATAGATAGATAGATAGATAGATAGATAGATAGATAGATAGATAGATAGAAATAAAACACAGTGGTTAAAGATGGTCATCTATTAATTACCCTAATTAGTGGAGCCCCCATGTGCTCTTGTTCAGTGCAACATGCCATTCTGGCTAAAATTCTTAGAGCAGTGCCTTATCATTAAGGTTTTATTAACATACCATATTTAAATATAATTTAATATGTACCAATCAGCATGCAGATAAATGGTATTTTCTTATAACATCCCTATGCCATTAAGTATTATTCAAAGTCCCTATTTAGTTTGATAAATAAAGTCTTTAAAGAAGAGCTTCTAATTCATAAATTCTTAAAATAAATAAATTAAATTAAACATAAATACCTGCAACTATCTCATGGTTTCCTTGGTTACTGCTGACAGGTCGAGGATATCTTAGTTACACAGGAAAGGCAAACCCATAAGACTCACGGAAATAATGAAACACATGCAGGGATGTACTTGTGTTTTTTCTGCTACAATGTGCATTTGTGGCAATCAGCCCTGTGAGTGGAGTGGGGTGGGCGTCATCTTATGGGGGTCTCTGATTGCCTCACCTATTGGCTTGAGTGCTCTTTCAGCTAAAAAGTGCAATATTACTGAAATTGGTGAAAACAAAAACCTGTCCCATCTGCTCCAAAGTGAAAATCTGACCATTAGCAGTCTTCACTCAGTCAATCTATTTTTACAGCACCTTTCAAGACGCACGCTACCGCAATCACAATACTAAGAACTCCAAACTAAACACAGGAGTACAAGTGAAAGCCTAAAGCAGCTGCGGAGCAAAAGCATCCACTACAAGTAAAACGAGAGCTGACCTCTACGTCTGCCCCTGTTCAGCGTCCACTTTCACTGGCCCTTAATGGCCAACACTAAAGATGTGCTCACAGGGAAAATGCTTTCCCATTTGGCAAAATAGCTTGTGGGCTCTGACAATGACTCTGCACTCCCCCGAGAGCCGACAGCTACAGCACTACTAGAAATACGCACTCATTATGGAGAAGAAACTCTATAGGGTGGAGATTAGCACCGATTTGACACGCGTTGAAATGGGCCCGAATGTACATGTAGGAATCCCAAACATTTTTAATGCGTAAAGTACCATGACAGAAAGAAAGAAAGATTCTATTTAATTTTCATAAACCAGCCATTATCTTTTCCTTTTAAAAAATAAATTCCTAAAAGACGTGGTTTGGAAATAAATGTCCGCATCTCATAAAACAAACATTTCAATCCTCAGTCAACTGAGCCTTATTTTGGTTGCACCTTTACTATGTGACTAGTGGCACAGACCACTAATAGTCACCAAAGAAAGCTGGAGCACCAACTGGGTGACACCTTCTAATGTACAGTATAAAGAAAAGAATAAAGGTTGCACAACCAAAATGTTGGCCGACATTGGTCCAATTCTGAAAAACTCCATCAGGAGTAAGGATGAATTCTCTCAGGAGCTCTGTCCTCAAGGATGTTCTGGTCAGAGAGAGACACCAACTTCCTGGAGCCTTTTGCATTAATGGCACCTGACTGACAGGGGCGGAGTTTGTTCTCGGCATCATGGGCGGGGTTACTCCACATGTTTGGATGGCTTATAAGAACTGCAGGCAAAATAGAAGATGCAGTTAGCGAGACCACCCTGGAGTGGAACTGCTTACCATAATACAGGCAAGAAGACGACCCCGTGGTGTGCATGTGTGGCCACTACAATACACTGCATTACTAGTTTACAGCACAACAAAATGCCTGCAGTGTTTATTTTTTATTTATTTATTTTTGCCTGATGGCCTAGAGACATTTAATTGTGAAGCTGCTGATTCTGTCACCATCCTGAAAACTTTTTTTAAACTACCAAAACTCTTATTTGTAGACCAATGAGGGCTATTGTTCCAAAGTCAACATAAAAAAAAAATCAAAGAGTTACACGTTTCATGGCTACTGCTGATTCTGAGATAGATAGATAGATAGATAGATAGATAGATAGATAGATAGATAGATAGATAGATAGATAGATAGATAGATAGATAGATAGATAGATAGATAGATAGGAAAGGCACTATATAATAGATAGATCAATAGATAGAAGGCTCTATCTATCTATCTATCTATCTATCTATGTTTTACATACTGTATATTGTAAGGCACTGTATTATAGGTAGACCAGTAACAGTAGACGATAACGTGCAGTGAATACACTTGACTTGACTTATAGTTTTCATCTCCTTTTTCTGTAAGTTTGTCATTCGTTTGCTCACAGATTGATGATCTTGCTCCTTCCTGAGCAGCTCTTCTTTTCTCTACGTTAGCGGCTCGCTGCTTCTCTTCTTCCATCATCATCTTTTTGCATTAAAACAGATTAAGTCAGTGTTTGTGTTGCAATTACTTAGTATGTTTTCTTTAATTTTTCTAATTAAACTGGCACTTAAGTCTTCAATTAAGAATGATTTAAGATATGAAGAGGTAGAGGAAGTGACGGCGAAGGTGGTAGCGAATGAGAATGACGCCTGTACACATGCTCTGCAAGACCGCCCTGCTGGCCGCTGCTGAGAGGTTATTCTACAATAAAATAAAAATAATAAGAGGAACAACCTTGGAGGTCAATCATCACCCAGAAAGCAGATGGTAGACATCATGTAGTATATGTGTATCAAATTTCAGCTCAATCAGTCAAACGGTTTGCGAGCTACAGGTGATTTAAAATCCTGGACAGGCAAATGAACGGCCACGGTAGTGTGTTATATAAGAAGATACATTGATAGTAAGGCACTAAATTATAGATAGGTATATTAATAGTTAGGTGGGTGTAAGGCACTATATAATAGATAGATAGATAGATAGATAGATAGATAGATAGATAGATAGATAGATAGATAGATAGATAGATAGATGTGAAAGGCACTATATGATAGATAGGAGTTGCAGCACCCCAAAACCCCAGGCACAACCACCACAACACAAGTCCTGAGTTCAAATACAAGTTTTATTACAATTAATTACCTACAAAAAGGCTTTGAAAACAAGAAAACAGTCATGTTCTTCTCCTTCTCTTTTCTGCCACTCCTCCAGGTGAGCTTTATCCATCCTCTGCACCAAACTCCAACTCATCTGGATGAGGTCAAAAGGCTCCTTTTGTGTTAGACCTGGGAGTACTTCTGGTGCTGTTCTGGCTCAAACAGAAATCCCATAAAATAGGGACGATAGATCCCTGCAGCACCTCCTGGCAGTACCCATTGAACCCAACAAGGCTGCCCTACTGGACTACAATACCCAGTGTGCCTTGCAGCTGTCTGCAAATGTACTGTACCTCTGCTCTTTTACAGTATGGTTAAGATTAGGGCAATGAGAGGGTTGTCTGTCTACAACAAAGCCAAGTACTGCCAAGTAAGTTCGCTCCACCTTCTTGGAGCTCCATAGTGGAGGCCCCAGCCTGCAGCAATGAAGGATGTCGGGGGAAACTGAACATCATCTAGGTCTGAACTTTCCTAAGCAGCCACCTAGGATTCCTAAGCTCTGCGTGTAAATGTATTTGTATCCAGCATTGGAAAATGACAATATCCCCAGTCACCTAAACCCCCCAAGTAACCTCCACAGAGAAGTCAGCCAGGATTCTCTTGGGGAGAATGTGGTCTCCTTAATTCTTCCATCACTGAAATCAGCCTCGACCAGCCGTGGATGGGAAGCCAGTTCATTGCAGCAGCACACACATACACACATGATCACTACAGACACAAATGAACTGAACTTGGTGATCTGACCCGAGGAAAACCGGTGTGACCGAAAAAAAAAAGGTTGGTGACCGAGCACGGAGGGCACAGGATGAATACACCAGAAAAACTCTGTGGCTGTTAGACAGCAAGATTCAACTCACTTCCGAAAATGAAAAGTATATCGACGTTTTAGGAGACAAAATATTCTATAATTAGCCGATGTCCGCCGTAACATACGGCAGTGTAAGAATGGGAATGGAAAACCAGTAACAACCTTAAAAAGAGGACACTATATTTATATTTTAAGATGAGCTAAGTTATCTAACAATGAAGCAAGGAAGGAAAAATTCGGACGTGAGTGTCGCTTAGCGCCTTAGGAACAGACTTACCCGAACTCTTCTCTAACATTTCAGTAATTATTTACCGCTCTGATGTTTATCTTTCTAATCATAAAATATGTCATTATGATAGCAACTGATGAGAATAATTCAGAATTGCAGAATGAAGGTATTTGAGGATTCCTCTAGAGCAGTGCTTCCCAACTACTGTGCTGCAGGTTTTTGTTCCAAACAGATTCCTAATCAGTGACAACATCTACTAACACTGAGCTCATTCAATTAGCTGGTATTTTTTTCTCATATTCTACATTCAGAAATGCGGCGCAGTATGATTTTTTACAATTATAAGACATTTAGAAATATTTCGGCTGTTGCTAAATGCTTGACTCTCTTTTGTTTATTTCATTTTATTTTGCAATTTCTCTGTGCAGTTTTCCCCATTCGTTGTATCTTATTAATGACGATTAAAAACGAGCAGAGCAGACACACCGGCAGACCCACTAATTAGTAATAAATGGATTAATTAAACAATTAGAACACCCGGAAAAGTAGAATGAAAATTTAAAATTGAATATATTGTTAAAGAGAAAAAATACATTATTCCATTATAAATGTTTGGTACATTATATATATATATATATATATATATATATATATATATATATATATATATATATATATATATATATATATATTTAATAAAATTAGTTTTCTAATTTCTATGTTGTTCCCAAAACACAGAACTTGGGAAATAACAGTTTACTTATTAGCCCATGGAGTCCAATTAAAATCAGGTGCTGGTTGGAACAAAACCCTGCAGCCACAGTGGGTCCCTCCCTAGGACCGACGTTGAGAAGCACTGCTTTAGAGGATCTCTTTGTCTTGTCCGATTTGGCGCAAACACTAATCGGCACGTCGTTATCTCGTAACAGGCTGGAGATTCGAGTTTGGTATTTTCCCGTCCAGCTATTTTAACTGCAGACCGTCCTGTGACACACAGACGCACACCCACCATCGAGATATCGATGTTTTCAGCATCCTAAAGCTTTCGCCCCCTCACCCCCCATAGACGAGAGGTTACGGGCTTGGGGTGCCCAAAGCAATAAACGTTCAAAGCTTGCAGAAATATTTCATGGAATACCCTGAGAGAAATTTCATTTGACTATTAAATTAAAAAATGCGTGACTCACGCATTCTTTGCCTCATCCACTGCCAACATGTGAGCCCGATTTGGGGCAAATTCGCTGTCACCCGACTCTTCTGCTCGAACGGCTTCATGTGACAGCTGCTCGCTTTCTTTGCTGGCATTCGGCTGTGTAAACAGCTGTTGTGGTTTGCAAATTAACTTCACTGGCAGGTTTGCTGTTTGCGCTTCCAGGCTGCATTTTTAGCGTGCCTGTTGCTCAAAGCGCACCTCAAGATTTCTAAAACAACGTCTGCTGTCAAACACACTGAGGCTGAAGAAAAAGAAAAGAAAGAAAAACTGCGTCGGCAAAGCCAGCCTCGCACTCCACTCCCGCAACTGTGCTGCTCACCTTCTTGTTCTTTGCCTTACCATGTTTAGTCAGATCTATCATATCTATCTATCTATCTATCTATCTATCTATCTATCTGATGTACCGTACATTTTAATCTATTATATAGTTTCTTATCTATTATAAGGTGCCTTTCTTGCCTGCAATATGTACTACATAGTGCCTTTCAGTTCTATATACCAATCTATTTAACAGTACAGTACTTTTTTTGTAATCTATTACATAGTTCCTTTTCTGATCTATTATAAGGTGCCTTTCTTATCTATTATATAGTGTACAGTGCTCTTTTTTATCTATTATATACTGTAGTTCCTTTCTTATCTATTATATTGTGCCTTTCTCACCTGCAGTATGCATTACATAGTGCCTTTCAGTTTCTATCTACCAATTTACAGTGGTATGAAAAACTATTTGCCCCCTTCCTGATTTCTTACTCTTTTGCATGTTTGTCACACAAAATGTTTCTGATCATCAAACACATTTAACCATTAGTCAAATATAACACAAGTAAACACAAAATGCCGTTTTTAAATGATGGTTTTTATTATTTAGGGAGAAAAAAAAATCCAAACCTACATGGCCCTGTGTGAAAAACTAATTGCCCCTTGTTAAAAATAACCTAACTGTGGTGTATCACACCTGAGTTCAATTTCCGTAGCCACCCCAGGCCTGATTACTGCCACACCTGTTTCAATCAAGAAATCACTTAAATAGGAGCTGCCTGACACAGAGAAGTAGACCAAAAGCACCTCAAAAGCTAGACATCATGCCAA
Source organism: Polypterus senegalus (assembly GCF_016835505.1). Classification (NCBI taxonomy): domain Eukaryota; kingdom Metazoa; phylum Chordata; class Cladistia; order Polypteriformes; family Polypteridae; genus Polypterus; species Polypterus senegalus. The sequence goes on from NC_053169.1 coordinate 15,155,335, forward strand.
GATCCAAAGAAATTCAGGAACAAATGAGAACAGAAGTAATTGAGATCTATCAGTCTGGTAAAGGTTATAAAGCCATTTCTAAAGCTTTGGGACTCCAGTGAACCACAGTGAGAGCCATTATCCACAAATGGCAAAACATGGAACAGTGGTGAACCTTCCCAGGAGTGGCCGGCCGACCAAAATTACCCCAAGAGCGCAGAGACGACTCATCCGAGAGGTCACAAAAGACCCCAGGACAACGTCTAAAGAACTGCAGGCCTCACTTGCCTCAATTAAGGTCAGTGTTCACGACTCCACCATAAGAAAGTGACTGGGCAAAACGGCCTGCATGGCAGATTTCAAGACGCAAACCACTGTTAAGCAAAAAGAACATTAGGGCTCGTCTCAATTTTGCTAAGAAACATCTCAATGATTGCCAAGACTTTTGGGAAAATACCTTGTGGACTGATGAGACCAAAGTTGAACTTTTGGAAGGCAAATGTCCCGTTACAGCTGGCGTAAAAGGAACACAGCATTTCAGAAAAGAACATCATACCAACAGTAAAATATGGTGGTGGTAGTGTGATGGTCTGGGGTTGTTTTGCTGCTTCAGGACCTGGAAGGCGTGCTGTGATAGATGGAACCATGAATTCTACTGTCTACCAAAAATCCTGAAGGAGAATGTCCGGCATCTGTTCGTCAACTCAAGCTGAAGCGATCTTGGGTGCTGCAACAGGACAATGACCCAAAACACACCAGCAAATCCACCTCTGAATGGCTGAAAAAGAAAAACAAAATGAAGACTTTGGAGTGGCCTAGTCAAAGTCCTGACCCAAATCCAATTGAGATGCTATGGCATGACCTTAAAAGGGCGGTTCATGCTAGAAAACCCTCAAATAAAGCTGAATTACAACAATTCTGCAAAGATGAGTGGGCCAAAATTCCTCCAGAGCGCTGTAAAAGACTCATTGCAAGTTATCGCAAACGCTTGATTGCAGTTATTGCTGCTAAGGGTGGCCCAACCAGTTATTAGGTTCAGGGGCAATTACTTTTTCACACAGGGCCATGTAGGTTTGGATTTTTTCTCCCTAAATAATAAAACCATCATTTAAAACTGCATTTTGTGTTTACTTGTGTTATATTTGACTAATGGTTAAATGTGTTTGATGATCAGAAACATTTTGTGTGACAAACATGCAAAAGAATAAGAAATCAGGAAGGGGGCAAATAGTTTTTCACACCACTGTATTTAACAGTACAGTACCCTTTTTATCTATTTTATACAAACCGGATTCAAAAAAAGTTGGGACACTAAACAAATTGTGAATAAAAACTGAATGCAATGATGTGGAGATGGCAAATGTCAATATTTTATTTGTAATAGAACGTAGATGACAGATCAAACGTTTAATCCGAGTAAATGTATCATTTTAAAGGAAAAATATGTTGATTCAAAATTTCACGGTGTCAACAAATCCCAAAAAGTTGGGACAAGTAGCAATAAGAGGCTGGAAAAAGTAAATTTGAGCATAAGAAGAGCTGGAAGACCAATAAACACTAATTAGGTCAATTGGCAACATGATTGGGTATAAAAAGAGCTTCTCAGAGTGGCAGTGTCTCTCAGAAGCCAAGATGGGTAGAGGATCACCAATTCCCACAATGTTGCGCAGAAAGATAGTGGAGCAATATCAGAAAGGTGTTACCCAGCGAAAAATTGCAAAGACTTTGCATCTATCATCATCAACTGTGCATAACATCATCCGAAGATTCAGAGAATCTGGAACAATCTCTGTGCGTAAGGGTCAAGGCCGTAAAACCATACTGGATGCCCGTGATCTCCGGCCCTTAAACGACACTGCACCACAAACAGGAATGCTACTGTAAAGGAAATCACAGAATGGGCTCAGGAATACTTCCAGAAACCATTGTCAGTGAACACAATCCACCGTGCCATCCGCCGTTGCCAGCTGAAACTCTACAGTGCAAAGAAGAAGCCATTTCTAAGCAAGATCCACAAGCTCAGGCGTTGTCACTGGGCCAGGGATCATTTAAAATGGAGTGTGGCAAAATGGAAGACTGTTCTGTGGTCAGACGAGTCACGATTCAAGGTTCTTTTGGAAATCTGGGACGCCATGTCATCCGGACCAAAGAGGACAAGGACAACCCAAGTTGTTATCAACGCTCAGTTCAGAAGCCTGCATCTCTGATGGTATGGGGTTGCATGAGTGCGTGTGGCATGGGCAGCTTGCATGTCTGGAAAGGCACCATCAATGCAGAAAATATATTCAGGTTCTAGAACAACATATGCTCCCATCCAGACGTCATCTCTTTCAGGGAAGACCCTGCATTTTTCAACAAGATAATGCCAGACCACATTCTGCATCAATCACAACATCATGGCTGCGTAGGAGAAGGATCCGGGTACTGAAATGGCCAGTCTGCAGTCCAGATCTTTCACCTATAGAGAACATTTGGCGCATCATAAAGAGGAAGGTGCGACAAAGAAGGCCCAAGACGATTGAACAGTTAGAGGCCTGTATTAGACAAGAATGGGAGAGCATTCCTATTTCTAAACTTGAGAAACTGGTCTCCTCGGTCCCCAGACGTCTGTTGAGTGTTGTAAGAAGAAGGGGAGATGCCACACAGTGGTGAAAATGGCCTTGTCCCAACTTTTTTGGGATTTGTTGACACCATGAAATTCTGAATCAACATATTTTTCCCTTAAAATGATACATTTTCTCAGTTTAAACTTTTGTTCCGTGATTTATGTTCTATTCTGAATAAAATATTAGAAGTTGGCACCTCCACATCATTGCATTCAGTTTTTATTCACGATTTGTATAGTGTCACAACTTTTTTGGAATCCGGTTTGTAGTTCCTTTCTTATCTATTATAAGGTGTGTTTTTGTTCTATTATTTTTTCTAGCCTGCAGTATCTATTATAAAATGTCTTTCAGTTCTATCCATCTACCTTTTGTACTATATTGATTTTCATAGCTATATATTATATAGTATCTTATCTATAATGTAGTGCCTTTTCAGGTCTATCTACCTATAATATTGTGCCTTTTTAATTTATTAAATAGTGCCTTTCTCTCCTGCAGCATCTTTCTATTATTATGCAGTATCTAAACATGCGAGCTTGGGCTACTGACACTTTACTATTTTACTACTCCAATGCTGACATTACCATTTCCAGATCGGGCCAGCAGAACATAAGTAAAGGCAGACTTAATGCAAGATTTATGAAAGAGTCACATAATGGAAGGATTCACCATAAGAAGGCTGAGCTTCCTTAGATTGTAGAGGTGCTCCTGTCCCTCAAGACAGATGGCTTCTGTGTTTTCATTAAAAGTCAGTTTTGAGCCCCGATTGTCCCCAGATGTTTATAACTGTCAACAGTCTCCACTGTCTGGTCTTTGAGGAATGTTTCTTGTGGATGAATCGTGTTCTGAAGTCAAGTTCCGTAGTTTTTGTAAAGTTTATATGTAGAAAGACTCCTCACACCAGTTAATAAAAAGTCATCTGCAACTGGAACAGGACTGGATTCATTCTCATTCAGCTGGCTAAAAATCATTGAGTCATCAGCAAATCTGAAGATGAACCCGTTTTCAAATTTACTGTAGCAAGCATTACAGAGGCTGAGCACGAGAGGTGACAGAACGGACCCCCTGTGAAGGAGGACAGCACGTCAGACAGACAGCCATGGGCTTTCACTCTCTGTGTCCTGTCCGTTAAGAAGTCAGTCTGCTACCCTACCAAACTAAAATCCAACTTGGAATTTTTAAGTCTTTCTGCAAGTTGATGGGACTAAATGAAGCTAAAAGCTGAAGAGAAATCTACAAACAGGAGCCCCGGGTGAGTCTCGATGCCCTCCAAGTGGTTATACAGCAAATGAAACAAAATGACAATGGTGTCCTGTCTCTGTTAGACTGGTATAGGCAAACTGAAATGGATCTACTGATCCACCCTGAGTGTTCTCTGGTAACTCTTTCTTCCTAACCCTCTGTCATACTGATGTCCCAGCCAGGTGGTAAAGTACATGGGAGTCCCCATCATCATTATTTTTATTATTATTATTACGTATTATTTATCTGCAAGTCGACTTACAATATATGAGAGTTACGATTGCTTATTTCTTTTTGCGATTTTTCTAACTGGAGCAGAGGCAGGTGAAGTGACCTGCTCACGGTCACATCTGTCAACAGCAGGATGCCAGACCACCCATGGCAATAGTTTATGTGGTTATTATAAGGTATTTGAAGTTTTAATCATTACAAATTCTTCAATTTGCAGTTTCTTGAAAGTGTTCGTGGAAATCTTCATTAACTTTTTAATACTCAAATTCGCGCAGGCTGCAGCGATACTAAGTTTTTTTTTTTTTTTGGCCTGCTGTGACCTTTAAATCGAAAAACTGACAGCACCAAATCTGATGAGAGCAAACGAAAGGCTCCCACCTCAAACAAAAGCGTGTCCAGATTCCTCTGGGTTGGGTATGTGACACTGAGCTCACAAACGCTTCTCCGATGCCTTTTTTTGGCTTCTTTTGGGAACGCAGCAGTTTAGTTTGACGGGAATCAGCTGCTGAAATGCATGGGACAGCTGGGCTGAACGAAAAGGCCAGGAGGGGAACAGAGAAAGAGATGACAGCCAACGGGGACCCGCTTTGATTTTGAAGATCGTGTTAACAAAGGGGCTAATGGAGAAATACTTCAATAGAGGGATTAAAAAAATAAAGAGAATAGCACCCCCGATCTGAAATATCGCGCACTAAGGTCCTCGCCCGTATAAGAGTATAGTGCTTGGGTAGCCCGAGTGGATCAGCGAGCAGAAACGCATACAAAATGAAAAAAAATAACTTGTCATAATTATAAATCCATAGAGTTTGTCCTTAGAAATGCCCTCATTTCTCTTATATTTGTATTTGTCAAACTGTATTTTGCCTCAGGAATGCGCCCTTCATGGAGACGCAGCGTTGGCAAAATGCCACCCTCAGAAAGTGAGTTTGCACAGTCGACACTGTAAAAATAAACCGCCTGCCCTCCGGCATTGATCATAACAGGTGAACTCTTTATAGTGACATACTCTGTGGGTGGAAATTAAATATGACATCTAAATAAACACACTTTTCCCCTTCTCCTCTTAAGCGCATGTGCAGTCAAGTAGCTTTCTAAGAACAAGAGCGTCGATGAAGCGCACCAGCAAATATCCTACAATTTAATAAGAGCGTATATGAAAAAAAAAAAAAGATAAATAAATAAGGGCGTCTACTATTCCACTTGTGATCTTTATTGTTTTTTTTACATACCATACTTGATGTATCCTGAAAAATAAAGGAGAGGGACAAAGATTTTGAGACTGACTCTAACGTAGCTATGTTACTTTATTTAATCGATAGCAACGTTCGCTTCTTTAAACGACGAACAAGTGCAAGTTTGAAACTAAACATTCTGGTTATCTTGTGGTTTGTATAAGGCTGTGTCACAATGAAAGTCCATCCATTCATTATTCAACCCGCTACATCCTACTACAGGGTCACGGGGGTCTGCTAGAGCCAATCCCAGCCAACTGGGCGCTAGGCAGGAAACAAATTCCAGGCAGCCCTCCGCAGGGCACACACACACCAATCACAATTTCGGATCGCCAATGCGCCTAACCTGCATGTCTTTGGACTGTGGGAGGAAACCCACGCAGACACGGAGAGACCATGCAAACTCCACGCAGGGAGGTCCCGGGAAGCGAACCCAGGTCTCCTTACTTCGAGGCAGCAGCGCTACCCACTGCGCCACCGTGCCGCCCAAAATGAAAGATTGATTGATACAGACGTAAAGATTCGTTTGGAGTTCATACTTTTTTATTAACACTCCGGGCACTGTTAAATGGCGCAGAGGTCATCGCTGCAGACTCGCTTTACTTCTGCCAATATCGGCTCTTTAATGGTATTTTACGGGGTTGTGTGATCCCTCGATGAACCCTTGCTTTTCAAAGTATAACATTTCGTTCTTGGAAGTGTTCTTTTACGTATAAACTGGGTCTTTGGACTTTGAAAATGAGTCTAAAAGTGGGTAAATTAGAAATCTCTAGGAAGCTATAAACCAGCAACAGGGCCGGCTTAGGGCTCCATTGTGTCCCTAAGTAGAGTTGGTTGCAAGTGTCCAAAAAGAAACGTACAAAACAGATCCGCGCGGCCGAATCCGTAACTGAAATCAAAGAAGTGGGGAGGGATTTGGGGGTCCTATTAGAGACCGAATATGAAATCGAATAAGGATGATTTCAAACGGTCCGTTTCCTCTTTTGATCATACATGAAGTTGGCGAATAGGTGGTCTCACTTTGGAGATCGGCGCCTTCGCGATCGCAAATGAAATCGATGAGCGGATGGGAGTTGCGATCACTTTGTATATGAAATTGACAAGCAGGTGGTCCCACTTTGAAGATAGGTGCCGTCGCAATTATTTATGAAAGGACTTTTTCAAGCCCCCTTCTCGGATAACAAGTTTAATAAATCTTGGACTTAACCTGTGTTATTGTATGCAACAAGAGTGTTTCCAAATTCATGGAACCCATTGGTAATACACAAATCTCTCGTCATTGATCCGTTCATGGTTATTTTTGGAGCCTGTTATAGGGATCTATAATAGAAGGATCGTTCTTGAATCTTCAGTTCTTCCCCAATAGTTCAGGGATACCCAACTCCACTCCCGGAGGGCCACAATGGCCACAGGTTTTCATTCTAACCATTTCCTTAATTACTGATCAGTTTCTGCTGCTAATTAACTTAATTTAATTGACTTGCTTTTTAAGATCCAGGCCCTTTAAATCGGAGTGAGCAATGTCAGTCCTAATGAGGGGAAGTTGCTGCAGGTTTTTCTTCCAATCAATTTGCTTCACGAGAAGTCGTTTATTACTGATGAAGCACTTATTACTCAAGTGACATTTTAGTCGTCTCGCTTGTTCAGGTGTTGTACCCTTAACAGCTTATTTTAGTCTTAAAAAGAAGCATTTGCTGTTGTTAAAGGCTCCTAATTAGCAATAAGATGAAAATAAAAAAGAAACTCTCCATCTAACATGTTTCCATTTCTATCTGTGCATAGGGTGGTCCAGATCTAATTATGCAATTGCCATTACGCTATAACTTATTAAGTTTATTACATTGAAAATCACCCGAAAAATCCCGGACAATCGAGAAGTGTGCGAACTGACGACATGAAGAATCTTCTTTGCATTGAACTGGAATCGTCCCCGCATAAATCAAAGTCATCCAGACGATCTGGATCTGCATAATTAGATCTGGACCAGCCTGTATATTCATTGTGTATGTACTATGTGGTTTAATAAAATACTCAGATGGAAACTGAATGTCTTAGAAAAAAATAAAAGTTCTTTCTGGACTCTTCATGGGGATGATTCTTTGGAGAACTGAAAATGGCTACTGCATGCCATCGCTCTGAAGAACCAGTTTGGCATCTTTTATTTTTAGGAAGGGCCCTCAAGATCCTCACTCATACAAAAAAATGAAATCTAAGTAAGTGAAAAGCTTTTATATATAATAATGTCATCGAGTCTTATTTTACTTATTGTGGGATTTATTGAATTATCAAGAAATTTCTATTTATGATTTAGTTGTCCCTGCTGTCTTTTTTAACTTTCTGATTTTTTTTTAACTTACTATGAAGTCATTTGTTGTATACGTTCGACTTGATTGTATGCAACAGTATTTTTTACAAAAAAAGAGCTTATTTCAAAACATCTTGTCAAATAACTTTTTGCTTATATCATTGGCTTTTTTTTTTTGCTAAATAAAAGAAAATTAACACACATTGTTTTCTTCGCTAGATTATGCATTTGTATTTTTGCATTGTACCAGGCTAAGTTTGAGTCACAGTGTACAAAGGGAAGGTAGATTGGTAATTGAAAAAAACGATAAAAATAATTTGTGTGAAATGTTAGGCATCACCAGTTTTCGCCGCATCTTCCTTTGTTTTTTTTTTTTAAGTAAGCTATTTATGTGTTTTAAAGTAATAAATTATTCCCGGCTATCAAGACTGCGTTTGTTTGTTCATAGGCAGAATTCAGTGCCATACCCTCCAACGGATGCACTTTGTTAATAAAATCAGTCTTTTTAATAAAGTGTTTTTCCCCCTCAAATTTTAAGTAATATCAGTCAGTCAGTCATTTTCTAACCCGCTTAGTCCTGAACAGGGTCGTGGTGTTCTAGCTAATATAAATATTTTATAATCAATACACGTACGTCACCTACCCTGAAAATAAACAGACACAGTCTGCACAACATAAATTACTGATTATTTTGCCTTTTCAAAATCACCTTGAGAGAGAGAGAGAAGATCATTTCAACTTGTATATTTCGCATTCGGTATTTTCCTCTTTTACGCGTCAGGCCAGACAGCCGCTCCTCAGGTCGCTATGACCGCAAAGTCGCGCGCGCGTATCCGCGTGCCCGCGGCCTTTATGTACCGCTTGCCTGCAAGCAGCGGTATTGGTGGTCTGAGCAAAACTCTTATCAAACATCACACACACCACCGTTCAAAATGTTATGAACATAAATGTCTCTTTGAAGAAGTAAAACATAATTTTAAACGTTTTGCTGCATACAATGACACAAGGCTACGTTCAGGTTTCCTTGATTCGTTAACATCCAGGCAAACTGCTATACATTAAATATTGTTGTTTAGTCTATATATTAGGAGCCTTTTCAAAGCTCAAAGAACCCTTCCCAGAATGAAATCTGTTCTCTGTCAAGAAAAGGTCCTACAAGGAACCACACAACCCAGTAATGTGTAGAGAACCATTATTCTAAGCGTGGCGGACCAGTGGCTTCTTGGATCACTGGTAGTCTCAATTAGCCACTTAAGGACTTGCAACTCGGAATTGTCCTCGCAATTCTAGGTAAAATTTTGGTTTATTGAGTATCGATAATTTCTATTCAGTACAGCTGAGGTGATCTTATTCCTGTGATAGACAAGTTGATAAGACTGCGCTAATATTCTACTGCACCCAAAGAATAAAGCATGAACCTCAGACACTTTAAACGTTGCGAGCGTTAGGATCTTGGGCCGGTTTCTCAAACGGCTTTCACCGGTAAGAAGAGTGTATTGATTCCCATTGGCTTTCTCGAAATGAGTGACACTCGTGATTATCGCTGTGTGACGTCAACGGCGCAGGAACAAACGGGACGTTCGCACGGTTGAATCTGTACGGTTCTCATCTTTGTCATTACACGGAATCCTGCCGTTTAATTTCTCGCCGTCTGTTTAAGGCAGCGTTTCTCAGCCTGTAAGTATTTGGCACCCGAGTTTTCATAACAGTTTTAATCGCGCTCCCCTAAGATTTTTTTTTGAAAGGAGTCCACTATTACCAAATTGTTCTTTTTTTAAATTGATATATCATAGTTGCATATTTTATTATACCTACTTAACTTTTATCAACATTTATCTAACTCTATATTTATTTTTCTAGTATCAGAATGTAGTTTAAGTTAATTTGTTTTGGTTTCAATAGATGTATTTTTCATATTTTTGATTCTTGTTTTCTTTTTTTCACATCTTCGCGCCCTCCTGGGGGCTGAGAACCGCTGGCTTAAGACATCAAAATATTCCTCAAAAGAGACAAAGGCACACCACATAAGCGATAAGGAGTAATAGTAAAACTTTTTTTTTTTTCTAAATAGATTTACATTCTGGCTCCTAAAATGTAAAGTAAGTGCGCCCTTTTCCATCTTTTGCAATATTATGAGATACACTTGGGATGAGGACTTCGTGCGCCACTCAGTTACCGCGGAGCCTGCATTGCCCTAATAGCCACCGCACCGTAATCTAGACTCGTATTTTACAGATAAACGGACAATTTAAGTGATTACTTATACATAGTTCAATATTGTATGTTCATCGTGTTTTAAAGTTGCAGTTAGATTTAACTTAACAGTGTCGCTTTCTATTGTGATAAGATGAGGAGACAGAAAACCGGTCCTTATTTGGGCTCTGTCACTCTTAGAAATATGGCTCTTTGATGGTTCTTTACTCGATTGTGAGGTTTCTTGTTGAACCTTTGCTTGACAAAGTACCATTTCATCGTGCGAAGGGTTCCATGCATATGAAGTTGGATCTTTGTGCTTTCAAAAAGTTCCTAATATAGAAGGGGGGGTGAGTCAATATTTAATGTATGGTAGGATAGCAGGACACAAACCGATTAAGAAAACCTGGACTTGGCCTGTGTTACTGTATATGCAAAGTCTGATCTGTTACAATCAAGTCATTGTTATTTATTGTATGGAGCCCTTTACAGATCTAGATAAAGGTTCTTTCTGAAACCTTCAGTTGGATGGGTATTTTAGGAGCTCAAAATGTTTACCCCATGGTATCACTCTGGAGAAGTTGACACCCTTATTTTAAGAGTCTGGGAACAAATAAAGATCTCCTATCTGTCTGTCTGTCGAAATGAGGAGCTGCTATAATAAGCTGCTGAATGGACCTCCTGCTCATGTCTGTTCTTTGTGTCTCACCATATCAAACAAATGCAACTTTTTACAATTCTGTATATCACAAACCTCCCAACCAGTTTCCATCCCCACAGGCCCGCCGCCAGAAATATTTGGGCCCCAGACAACTGGATACGTGTGGGCCCCTCCCGGGTCCCCACATCCCAAAACCTTCAAATACATATACAAAATGATTGAAATGTAGTTTGTCTGACAGCAACAATGCTGCCTTTATGAATACCATACTTGACGAATTAAGCCTTCTCAAACATCAAAGTTTGACTGTGAGAAGGAAAGCCAGTGCTAACGGAAGCTCATAGCGGAATTGAAACGATACATTAATGAGATAGGCCTACGTATTATCTAACGTGTAACGGTATAATTATACCAATGAAATGAATAGGAGTAACATCTGAACATTTTAATATATACTAACGGTTAGGGTTATCTGCATGGTGTACAATCAGTATGGTAACTTGCTGTATCAAACTTCAAAGGTTTCAAAAAATCCTGGGGCCTCATGTATAAACGGTGCGTACACACAGAAATGTTGCGTAAGAACTTTTCCACGTTCAAATGGCGATGTATAAAACCTACACTTGGCGTAAATCCACGCACTTTTCCACGGTACCTCATACCTTGTCGTACGCAAGTTCTCCGCTTGGTTCGGCAGACTGGCGGCACCCAGCGTCGAAGCAATGCTACTGTTCCTGTGTGGTTACACCTTATTTTCCTGAGTGCTGCTTTATAAATACACTGAAACTAACCGCATATTGTTTATTAGTGTAACGCATCTGATTGTAATTAACTTGTAACAATATAATGGTCCAGGGAACAGCCATAGTATTCCAAATACCAGAACTGCCTTAGCGTTGTTACTTTCACTTCTCCTTCTTCTTCTTCTTTCAGCTCCTCCCGTTAGGAGTTGCCACAGCGGATCATCTTTTTCCATATTACTCTCACTGCACCACTCAGAGTATTTATATCACTGTATCTGAGTGTGAATCACAGCAGCAGCTGATCGGAAAGAGAATTATCGGTATACAGCTTTAAGGACACGCTGTCTCAGCCACTGCAAAACGTTTTAAAGCCTTTCCTGTACGGACCTCGCGGTTCAGAAACAGTTTCATCCCAAGAACTTTAAATGCAGTCAATCAATTGCTCCTTGTAGAACTGTCTGTACTTATAAATACAATCATCTCACTATAAACTTGCACTACAGTTATAATATCTCACAACCTGGGCCACTTTATAAAACGCGTATTTACATATGATGACGATATCATTTTTAAGATGAAATGCAGCAAAATATGTTTATTAAATTATACAGATAAAACTTTAACTTCATTTAAATAATCTATATTCTTCACTGGGACTGGCGTGAAAGATAGAATAATTAAACATGTACTATGAAGATATTTCAGTGTTCCTTAAACGTTTTGAAGAATTGGCGCTAAGCTTACAGATGGCTTAACGTCTATTACAGAGCTGATTGTATGGCGATCGGTTACTTGGGGAAAGAAAAGCAAGGACTGCAGTGACGGCTACGCCAATATATATTGAATATAAAACAGAAAGAGAAAATAACACAGCTAAAAACGCAGCGACAAATTTCGGCAAAAGTTAAATGCTTGTGTCATGAGCACGAGGCGGCTATGCAGTGTCTGCAACGCACGAGGCCATCCACCGTGCATAAGATACCTTACTGACATTGGCGGGCAAGGAGCCACCGATTCTTCCTCTGCCCAGTGCCACCACAAGCCTAGAGCCGCCCCTGAGTACTGCTGCAATAAATTATTTCATCGAAGGTCGCACACAATCACTGCGCCATGAAACTCATGTTTAATAACGTGCTTTAACTCCTATCATCATGAAAATTACATCACGTATACATCTCAGTATTTTAGTTATTCAGAGAGCTGTAATATCACAAATGTAATGGATTCTGTCGGAGGAAGAGAGCGGTTTAAGAAGCAAGTAGTGATTCACACACATAGAGCACATAGAAGATCAAATACAAAACAAAGCATTTAACGTGCTATACTTTAATTACGATGTGATTTGGGAAACTGGTTAATTTAAATGATTTTAAGATGAAGTTTATGATGTTCTACTTTAATGACAAAATAAACTACGTGATTAAAGTGGAAATGTCGAGATTGAAGTTGACATTTCGTGCTTTTTCCTCACCGTGTGCCTTTTTTCTCTGTACCCTAATAAGCTTTCATATGACACTCAGACAGTGGGCTACAACTCGGCTTTCCACAGCAACTTTGATATGCGACTTCTTTTTTATTTCCGACACGTGCGATTTTGTGAACGTGAGCTTTCAAGTTTCTCCAACACGCTATATCACCCGATCAACTTCCTTTTGTTGATTACACCACGGTTTCATTAAACAAATAGTATGTTTTTCCTTTGCCGCCATTTGGTATTCGCTGAAATTCTTATATTTTCCCCGTGCTTTTCCCATTGTCTTTTCACAGAAGGCTGAGTTTAAGGGCGATTTATGTTGATTTCTGGGAGGAGTTGGGGCGTTACATAAAGCGTGTGCACGAGAGTTACTTTTCACGCTGATCGGGAGCGTAAGAACGTGGAAGTTGGAGTACGCGCAGATTCCTGCATCTGGATTTTTCTGTGTGTAAGCACATTTCGGCTTTTGTGCTTACGCCATGTTATAGTGCGAGTTCTACGCACGGCGTAATACATGAGGCCCCAGGTGATCCAGAATCTTTAGTGATACACACAAAACCAACGCACACTCGTCGTCACTGCTTTAAAAGCAACAATAAACACCCAAGCGAATGAATTATCAAACTAAAGAGACGGGACTTCTGCTACATCATACACGTCAACATCCACGATAGTGCACAACAATGTCACTGTGGCCTGAGACAGAACAGCGCCTGTGTGTGTAAAACGGAAGTAATTCAGTTACAGCGGCGAAGTCAATCCATTATCCACGTGCCCTGTACAACAAACATACTACTCAACGTCAAGCTCAAGGATGTCGGCGTCGGCTCTCCTTTGTCTTTGAGAAGCGTGCCGCTGCCGGCCCCCTTTGACAAGCGTGCTCCACACGACACGAGCACGACATCTACTTGTGTGGAGCGTGTGGCTATTAAAACACTCGCTTGTATTGTTGTAAGCTAAATGATTTAACTTTTCTATTACATGTAACTTGAATAATTGTCCGAATAACTGAGTGCAGTTTGGGGTTCTTCAAATCCAGTATGATTAGTCTGTTTCAACGACTCACGTATTGCGATTCAATCCCTGCCTGACGAACTTCGACTCTGTGTTTTGTAGAAAGTCTCTTCTTTCCGCGCATTGGACTGGCGCTCTAGCCTGACATTTTTTTTCTGTCTTGCGCCTGCTACTTGCTGTCATTCCCCGTGACCCTGTTCTTGATACGCGGGTTTAGAATGCGGTGATCGGCATTTGGAGTTTTTTTTTTTTTGTTTTGTTTTTTCTGTCCACCCTGGCCATCGGACCTTACTTATTCTATGTTAATTAATGTTGACTTATGTTTATTTTTTATTGTGTCTTCTATTTTTCTATTCATTTTGTAAAGCACTTTGAGCTACATTTTTTTGTATGAATATGTGCTATATAAATAAATGTTGATTGATTGATTGATGAGAGCTAAAGCGCGTGCAGAAGGAACTCCGAGTCCAGCTCAGGGCGGTGAAGGTGCAGTACAGGAGAAAGCTGGAGCAGAAGTTGCAGAATAACAGCATGAAGGAAGTGTGGGATGGGATGAAGATCATCACTCGCTGCAGCTCAAAGCAGGTGCCTCCATCGAGAGAGACATTGAGAAAGCAAACCAAATGAACAACTTCTTTAATAGGTTTGACCACCCTAACCTACTCTCACCTCAGAGTATTGCACCCTTCACTCATCCTCCTTCTGATACCAGCATAGGTGAGACATCCCCACCCACAATTACAGCAGCACAGGTGAGCAGAGAGCTGAGGAGACTTCGTGCCAGCAAAGCAGTGGGTCCAGATGGAGTATCGCCATGACTGTTGAAGGCCTGTGCGCTGGAGCTGGGGAGTCCTCTACAGCACATCTTCAACCTGAGCCTGGAACAGGGGAGAGTGACGAGGCTTTGGAAAACATCTTGTATCACCCCAGTCCCAAAGGTATCACGTCCTGGTGAGCTGAATGACTTCCGGCCTGTTGCTCTGACGTCACATGTGATGAAGACCATGGAGCGGCTGCCGCTTCACCGCCTGAGGCCACAGGTCCACCACGCCCTCGACCCTCTGAAGTTCGCATGCCAGGAGAAGGTGGGAGCGGAGGATGCCATCATCTACATGCTACACTGATCCCTCTCCCACTTGGACAGAGACAGCGGTGCTGTAAGAATTATGTTTCTGGACTTCTCTAGCGCCTTCAGCGCCATCCAACCTCTGCTCCTTAGGGACAAACTGACATAGATGGGAGTAGACTCACACCTGGTGGCATGGATCGTGGACTATCTTACAGACAGACCTCAGTATGTGCGTCTTGGGAACTGCAGGTCTGACATTGTGGTCAGCAACACAAGAGCGCCGCAGGTGACTGTACTTTCTCCAGTCCTGTTCAGCCAACATACATCAGACTTCCAATACAACTCAGAGTTCTGCCACGAGCAAAAGTTCTCTGACGACACTGCTATCGTGGGCTGCATCAGGAGTGGGCAGGAGGAGGAGTACAGGAAACTAATCAAGGACTTTGTTAAATGGTGCGACACCAGTTGTTTTGGCTCATTTTGTATCTCATTATTGTTTGGCTGCTAATGAAGGAAAAAGAAACAATTAAGTGGTATGAGAGTTCAAGAGAAGTTAATTAGCAGCAAAAACAGGTCACTCGTTAAGAAAAGGGTTAGAATGAAAACCTGCAGCCACGGTGGTCCTCCAGGACCAGACTTGGTGACCCCTGATCTAAGGTGACCTTGGATTTTAGGCTTTGATGTTACCTTTTTGTAATGGGCGCATGTATTTTAAAATGGACTGAAGTAGGCCTCCGTTTAAACCACAGCATCTCGGACTCAAAACTTGATAAAAGGACTTTGTTAAATTAGGAACCTAATCAAGGACTTTGTTAAATGGTGCAACTCAAACCACCTACAACTGAACACCAGCAAAACAAAGGAGGCCCAGGCACTTGCTAGACCCTGTGATCATCAGAGGTGACTGTGCAGAGGGTACAGACCTGTAAGTACCTGGGAGTGCAGCTGGATGATAAATTGGACTGGACTGCCAATACTGATGATCTGTGCAAGAGAGGACAGAGCCGACTATACTTCATTAGAAGACTGGCGTCCTTCAACATCTTCAATAAGATACTGTAGATGTTCTACCAGACAGGTGTGACGAGCGCCCTCTTCTATGCAGTGGGGAAGGGCAGCATAAAGAGGGATGCCTCACGCATGGACAAACTGGTGAGGAAGGCAGGCTCTATTGTAGGCACGATGCTGGACAGTTTGACAGGAGTCTGCTCAGCGCCCATCGCTCTGCCACGGATGTCAATCATGGAGAATCCACTGCATCCACTGAACAGGATCATCTCCAGACAGAGGAGCAGCTTCAGCGACAGACTGCTGTCACCATCCTGCTCCACTGACAGACTGAGGAGACCCCACACTATGCGACTCCTCAATTCCACCCGGGGGGGTAAACGTTAACATTATACAAAGTTATTGTCTGTTATACCTGCATTGTTATCACTCTTTAATTTAATATTGTTCTTTATCAGTATGCTGCTGCCGGAGTATGGGAATTTCCCCTTGGGATTTATAAAGTATCTATCTATCTATCATATAGTGCATTTCTTCTATCTATCTATCTATCTATCTGAAGACATGCCAGTTTCTTTTCTTTCAGTTTGTTTACTGCTGGATTCTTTTTCTTTTATACTATTATTTGTCTTACTTTTAATTTTTATGCCATTCAATTTTACTGCCAGTGATGCTATACAGGGTGTCCATATAGTCCGTGTGCAATTTAAAATAGTTGTAACTTTGTAAATATATGTGATACAATTAGTAAAGAGGTTTAGAAAGCTTGATGTATCTAGCTTTTTTTTTTTGTCTTTAGAAGTTTTATTTTTGCTGTGTTTGGGAACTGAAAATCTACACGGGTCTGTTAAATGTGAAAGAGATTCGCCCAAAGTTAATGTGTGGTGTGCTTTGAGGAAAAAAATTGAGTCATCGGGCCATTCTTGTTTGATGGGCATGTTGTTAATGGTGAGAGCTATTTATTTAAAAATGCTGTAAAATGACTTTATTCCTTAATTTGAACAATTAGGACTGATAGACAATACCGTGTTTCAACAAGATGGTGCCCCTTGTCACTTTGCTTTGCACGTTTAACAGTTTCTACACGAGAAACTCGCTAACAGATGGATTGGAAGAGGTGGACCATTTTTTTGGCCTCCTCCACGTTCGCCAGATTTGACTCCATTGGATTTCTTTTTATGGGGACGTGTGAAGACGAATGTTTATTCAATGATAACTGATGTGATTGGTGGTATTACTGAAAATCAGCTTGAAAATGAACTACAGCATCGCAATGATGGTGGACATGTTGAAAATTAACAAGAACAATACAAAATGTAAGTGTTTCTTCTTTCTAATCCTTTTTTCAGATTCTATCACATATACTTACAAAGTTACAACTATTTTAAATTGCACACGGACTTTATGGACACCCTGTATTTCAACCTTGTATGTAAACCCAATGTAGGATTGCGCCTGGGGAAACTGGCTGTTTAGTTTATTCTTTTGTTTTTTTCATATGTAAAAAATGAAAGAATATATGTTGTGTTCTTGCACAATTGCTTGTTGTATGGTTTCCCATTGCAACCGTCATTATCGGGGTTATAAACGGCCGTAATAAATGATTTGTATTTTATACCCCTGGAAATGCTCTGGCCAGAATGATTAGTTAATTTTGAACCCACCTTTCCGTATTTTGAATGCCCTTGTCATTTTATATTTTAATTTTCATTGTTTCTCTTGGTCACCAAAACTTTAGACGGCCACGCCTCTTAAAAGGGAGGGTTTTTTGGAGGCGTGGTTTTCTTTGGCCGGTGAGAGATTCCCGCGTCTCCCCGATCTTTTCGCAAGCCTTCGAGAAACAAACGAAAGAACTCGGAGAGGGATTAGTGAGAAACGCACGTGTGAGACTCCCACTGTTCGTTATCGAGAAACCGTGCCCTTTTTGTCAACATGCGGCCGTAATCGGGGGCGACTGGCATCCCTTCCAGGCTTTCTTTCTTGCCTGTATGCCCCCGTATTTAACGTTGCGTCATATTCCGGATGACCGAATAACAATCTCATGTGCGTCATTCAGGACGTACTGTAGTTTGCATTCTCCATCCGTGGTGTACTTTGCTAATTTAATATCCTTCCGGATGTTTCACGCGTGTCTGTTTAAAGTTAACCGACGCCTCTAATTTGGGCCGACGGGAGTGCGCTTGCTTGTGTAACCCAGCGCGTCCTTCTGCGCTCTTAAAATTAAACGGCGATGCCTCGCGGGAAAACATTTTTGGTTTCTAGGAGAACTACTTCTATGAAGGCGGATAGATAGAATATTTATTTATTTTCAGTAAATAAATTATAACAGATTTGTGGAATTCCAATAGGTTCAGGATCTTCAATGGTCCTTGCTGCGCAATAGCACTGTTTGGATTTTCTTTATATGTTAGTATCCTGCCAGCGTACTGGAATTGAAGATCTCTGTTTTCTGCAGATTTTAGAAACATTTTCAAAGCCCAAGGACCCAATTTCATATGCAAATGACTTTATCCAAACTTAAATGTTCTTTGTCAAGCCACTCAACCCAGGAAAGTGCCATTATGGGACCGTTATTTTTAAGAGTGTTTCGGGTCCTGCGATTGAATCCTGTATTATAGGTTTTTATTATTTTTTTTTTGTTTGACAAATAAGAATGCAGTGTTCAGGTAATGGCTGGAGGATTACTTCATTATTTATTAATCTGCCCAGGTATCCGCTCACACAATTTGGGCCACAGACAGGCAGACATTATCCCCCAGAGGTTTGGAGCATGCGCTGATAGAGCGTTGCCGCACCCAACAAACCCGAGCGCAGCGGGTGGACACTTCAACACCACACTGGAACGGTGTGTGTGTGGTTTTTTTTTTTGGTTTTTTGGGTGCCAATCCTGCCACCAACTCCCAAGTTTTCCCGGTAAATTGGAGGAGTGGCTTGCAGGGCTCCACGCAAATTAACGTCATATCCAGCCTTACTTATGGACCCACCGTTCTGTCGTTTACGAGATTCGAACCGGTAACCTTCTGTTTTTTTTTTTTTTTTTTTTTTGATGGCCGGCGCAGATCCCTAGCCTCACTCCGGGTAGCACTGGGTGCAAAGCTGGAATCAGCCATGCGTGAGGAACATCTTGGTCATGTAGCACACGAGCGAACTGCACCAGTTAAAAGTTGACCCAGTGGCTCAAGTGCCAGGCCGTGGGGTGTTGTGGTTGAGACTTTGGACTTCAGACCCTGAAGTTGTGGGTTCAGATCCTACCACTGACCTAGTGGGACCCTGAGCAGGTCACTTCACCTGCCTGTGCCCTAACCAATCGTATCTCTCAAATGTAGGTCGCCTTAAAAGACATCAGACAAATAATTTTTAATAATAAATTGATTAACTTTAAGTTAAATTAGGCCCCGTCACGTGACATTAAAAATATTTTTGAAAATAACTTTTCAGTGGGTTGGAAATGAAAATAACTTTGCATATAATCACGTCGAACTTATACAACTAAACTAGGAGAGAAAAGGGGAAAAAATATAAAAAAAAGAAAGCAGGAACAAAAAGAGAGAAAACAGAATTAAACTCCCCAATCAATACATACATAATAAATTACACTTTTAAAATGACCACCATCAAGATTAGTCACGTCAAATGTCGCAGTAGACACAATTAAGCTTTATGGAGTTGAGGGAATGATAACACCATTAACCTTGTCATTCCGATGTCAGATAGGCAAGCGTGTTGATAATAAAGCCGTGAGACACAACTACCGCCCATAGTGACAGCGCGACCGCCACCACGTGCACTCTTAAAAGTTCAGGTCTTTCCAGTCTTTGTGGTGTCTCGACACGGTTTTTCTCATCCCAGTGTTTTCCCGATCTAACACATGGGGTGAGTGGGGGTGCCCCTCGGTAAATCAAGAGCGATTGTCAAAGAGGAGGGTTGGGTCCCTTGGGGTCCCTCTCGATGCGCGATCATCAATGCTTTTTACTCCTTGGTAAATCGATCAAGATCGTCATGGCGGAAGTTTTTTGGGTTCTTCCAGGATCGGCCGCCATCCGTCTGAGGTGCTGTCGATCTGAAGGTTGCACGGTCGTCGGAGCTGGTTTTTTTTGGGGGTCGTCTGGTCCCACAGATTGCGAAACGCTACCATAGAGGGTCCATTTTTGGTTCCCAAAAGACCCATACGCATGAAGGTTCCAGTATTTATTTCGGGCTCCATACGTCAGTAAAGAAAGAGGACTTGACGGTAACAGATCTGTGACATGCCAATGACTTTAAGGACTTTAGTCCTCTAGTGTTTTAATGTTTTGTGTTCTCCTGGGTAGCGCACCATACATTAAAGCTTTCAGGTTTGGGTTTTCTTGTTTTACATATCAGGAAGTTTTTCAAAGCACAAAGAAAGCTGTTGATTTTTTTTCTCCTATTCTAAGACCGCCGTCAAAATGTTTTGTGGACCTGAGCAGATCGACTTCACTGAAACCTTCAACTTCTGTAGCTGCGTTTACCCTAAATGACCAAAATTTCTGAAGCTTCAGTTTGCTTCGTGGGATTCTGGCAATAGTGTGACAATGTTGAAATCATTCCACAGACCAACTATCTTCGCTTTAGTAAAAGTTCAAGGCAAAACGGTTCACACAAAAAAAAGAGAAAATGTTGGTATTGCAAAGTGAAGTCCTTCTTTTAAACAAGAAAATTAAGACAATTATTTTTCATGAATCTTGAAGAAAATGCTGTTTATGACTTTTATCTGCTTTCATTTCTCTAAGCTTGTTCCTACAGTCAAATCATTTCTAACGGTCATAAAACTGTATGCCATCCCATGTAAACTGTAAAGGAGTCTATCAGTCCATGCTGGCAATGAGACGAATTCCAGACTGACTCGCTCTATTACGGGTATAACCAAGAAGGTTCTGTTTCACGTTAGCTAGAGGGGTTAAAGGCTGTACCATTATCTATAGTTATGAAAGAAAATTCCATTCTATTCATCTGACCATCCATCCATTATCCAACCTGCTATATCCTAACTACAGAGTCACAGTGGGGTCTGCTGGAGCCAATCGCCAGCACAGGACGCAAGGCAGGAAACAAACCCTGGGCAGGGCACACATACCCCCACACCAAACACACACTAGGGACGATTTAGGATCACCAATGCATCTAACCTGCATGTCTTTGGACTGTGAGAGGAAATCCATGCAGACACCGGGAGAACATGCAAACTCCACTTAGGGAGGACCCGGGAAGCGAACCCAGACGGGTCTCCTTACTGTGAGGCAGCTGAAGTAGCTGCAGCCTTTCATTATTCCGTGTTATCTGCCTGGGTATCCATTCCACTCATTGTTAAATGACATTAAGATACAATTAAGGGGGCAAACTACAGATAAAGGGAAAGTTAAACGCAAGAGTGTTAAGCATGTAAAGCTATGATATACATTCAAATATTTCTAAATGTCTTATAAATAGGAACATCACAATGCTGTACTTTTTTTCTCAATGTAGAAAAAAGAAAGAAGAACAAGATCAGCCAATGAAATGAGATCAACCAGAGGTAAAATGACTGGCAAACTGTGAAACTGATTTGAACAAAAACCTGCAGCCATCCAAGGGATGGAGTTTGAGAGCCGAAGTTGACCACACCTTAAAGATTTTTGTTTTGGCCCAACATTTTTCAAAGCCCAAAGAACGCTTCACAGAGTGAACTATAGCTCGGGGATCCTGGCAACCCAGTAAAGTGTTATTTTAGAGCCAGTATTTTCAAGCTCTTTCGTCCTTACTGGTAAGTCTTGCCAATTGAAAAGGCGCTATATAAATATTTATTATTATTAGTCCCGGTGTAATCAGGGGGCCGCGGTCTCATCTCTGCTTTCAATTTTGAACGTCGCCCTCCGCTAATTATAAGTGCCTCTCAGATCTTGCGGCAAGGCGTATTTGTCCAGCTGCCCAATCCGATGTTTAAATGAGGACGAATCGCGAATGCAGCTGCCAAAGGGTCTCTTCGTAGTATTGAACCCCTTTCTATTTTACAAACTGTGCGGAAAGTATAATATGATATTCTAAAGATGGTTTACAAAACACAAAGCAGATATCCCAGTAAGTTGGCAATGCGCAATTTGTAGATAAGCCGTGTTGTGTGTGTGTGTGTGCGCGCGCGTGTTTGTGTGTGTCAGTCTGCGGACCGCGCGACTTGCTGTGCGGTTGACGTCTGGGTAGCCGCGAAGCTCCGAAACTGCAAAACGAGTCGTCGGGAGATTCGTTAAATCTCATAACGAGATCGCTACCCTCTTATTAAAGTGAGAGCCGAAGAGCAGGACCGGCACTCGGACGAGCTGCGCCGACGAGGCTACTGACTTCCCCTATCAGTGTATTTGAGTGAGTGAGTGAGTGAGTGGGAGGGTCAAACTCGATGACTAATAAGGAGAGGAAGCCAAGCGAGGGAGCCCATTCTTACTTTTTGATTTGCAGACGACTTTTGAATCACTGCTGCCGGCTAAACATTATGCACGTTTGCTCTTGGATTATAATAAAAGGCAAAGTTTGATTCTGAATGTGAGTATGAATTACTTGAGTAGAATGACGCTTTTTAAAATATGGTTTAACTTAAAACCTTGTAGTGTAACAAATCTTCATAAAAGGCATACCTTTATATTACAAAGAAGGTTTGCAGGTGTAATGGTATATATGGTTTAACCTAAAGTACTTTTAAAGAAGAGTTTTCTTACGTTTATAAAAGAAAAACTTTCTGTGTGATTTACTTTAATAGAATGACGCCTTTTAAAAGTGTTATCACCTAAAACCTTAAAGTGCGTGCCTTTTAGCAGAGCTTCATTACCTTTATATAATAAAGCTTGCAGCTTTAATGGTATATGGTTTAACCTAAAATCTTGTAGAAGAGTTTTATTGCCTTTATGTGATAAAGTTTGCAGTTGTAATATATTTTCTTTAACCTACAGTCTTGTAGTGTATGTCTTTTATAAGGGTTTTATTACCTTTTATACAACAAAGGAAGTTTCAGGTGTAATATGGCTATTCCATGTAAAACATACATTTGCTTAGTTCTAATGCAGTATAGTTTGCTAATGGCTATCATTGCATTATGTGCTAATTGGCTGTTTGGAATTTTAGTAAAACATTTTATTCTAGAATTCCTTATGACAAGAAAAAGGATTTGTGTGTTTTGGTACTAACAAACCTGCATATTATAATTGTAAAAGTGATATACCGGTGAAATTTTGCATCAAGACAGTTGCTGGGGGGGCGCTATGTATGGCAATCTTTAGGTTGGAAGCATACACTGATAGCAATCTTGAAACGTGTTTTAAATTCAGTAAATGCAAGTTCTACGACACTTAGAGGGTCTAATCAGTGTGATTTGCGTATTGCTCATAACTGCGTCAGTCAATGCTCATGTATTTATATTTTTCAAAAATAGTGCGGGCGGGCGCACGTTAAAAAAAAAAGTTGCCGGACGCGCCGCTATCGCTTTATGTGTGGCGCTGTGGGATTACCGAATAACACACCCGCCTTGACCCCCATTCCCCACCATTCCCCTACCGATCTCGGGTGTTGTGTAGGCATTTGGAGGTGGCGGCATTTAACACCGTTGGGCAGGACGCCAGGCCAACCCGTGACAAGTACAACAACACCGGGCTGACGGCGAGGCGACTTGCAACATTTAAGATACAATTGCTACTATTAATTAATTAATTTATTTATATATTTTGTTTCCTTCCCCGAATGAAGCACAGGCAGGTGAATTGACTTGCTCAGAGTCACACAGTGTCAGTAGCGGGATTTAAACCTACAATTTTAGGTCGTTTAGCCCAAAGCCCTAATCACCACGCCACACTGCCTTCCACGAAAGTAACGAACATGAATCTGTAAGTTCCATATATGTCATCTCTCATTTTGAATTAAAAAAAAAAAAAAAAAAAAAAAAACGGAATATCAAAAGGAAGACATCGATACTGCCATGTATTTACTTAGTAAAGGGGAAATGTACGTGTTAGGTTAAAAGCTGGCGCTTCAGTTCAGATTGATTTCAGCGAGGAATAATTAGCTAAAAAGGAAACTTATCCTTGGCCGGGGTAGGATGGTTAGACACGTTATTGGAATTTTTTGGCTTCTTTCCACATGAGCCCCCCATGTTAGGCTGGAGACTTCACGTGATCCTGCTAATCACCATTTATTAATGGGATCGGGTTTACACAGAGGAACTGAGACGGATTATATCACAGCGTGTTCGCGTTTCAGGTTCAAGTTCACCAGGCAGGTCAACAACTTCTGCATGTGACAAACTCGGCCAGACGGAGGATGACTAGGAATGACTGATAGCTTTTCAAGTTTGAACCGTGCTAAATTTGGTTAAGGGATTATTATTATTATTATTATTATTATAGTTGCGCAGTACTGCGGTTATTAAAGTGAAACTCGAAGTAAGTTTAAATCCATTGTTCTCTTTCAGCCGCAGGCGGCGTAGTGGTTAGCGTTGATGCCTCCGATCTTTTAAACACTGGGATCGCGGACCGCATCTGCAAGGGGTCCCGAGGGGGTTATGTTAGACGATAACTGCTAAAGAACTCGGTTTTACAGGTGAAAACACGGGTACCGATAAGTGATTATATTACAAATGCGATTCAAAGCCGAATTTAAATGTGCTGCAAATCAAGACGCATCCTGAAATCGGAACAGCCTCCTCATTTTAATATATGGGAATAAATTCCTATCACACTTAAAAATATTGGTCCATTTAATGGTACTTCACTGGGTTGTGTGTGGTTCCTCGCTTGACACTGAACCATTTCATACTGCGAGCGAGTTCTTTGCGTATTAATTTGTTCTATGGGCTTTGAAAAGGTTCATAATATGTGCACAAAATCCGTTTTCATTTCCGTATCTTTAATGTACAGCAAAGTAATCTATCTAGCAGGATACAACAGCGGAAGAAGACTTCGACCGTGTTACTGTATGCACTAAGAGGTCTTTTAAAATCAGGAATCCAGTTCATAAATTTATTGTTTTCTATTCATAAGAATGTATGGAACCTGTTACAGATCTAAATAAAAAGTTTCAGTTTTGGAACCTTCAGTGTCGATTGGGGTTTTTGGGAACCAAAAATGGTTTCCCCATGCAAGGCCGGCTAGGTGCATAGTACGAGTAGGGATGGGTGCCATGCCCTGGGGGGCGCCAAAGCGTTGTTTCACATGCGATCGCGTCGATCCCTACGGGGGACTAACAGCTTGTCGTTTTCAAATGCAATCGAGTCAAGGGGGTGTCAAAGCGGTCCAGGGACCCCCAAACCGATATCAATTACGGATCTAAAAAGGGAGTCGTATCTTTTTTTTTTTCGCTTGCAATCATCTCTGTCTATAGGGGTGCAGTGTACCCTTAAGCCGGCCCTGCCCCAATGGCATCGACCTTAACAATCACTCTTGACACTTATTTTCAAATGTATACTAACAAGAAATAGTAAAAGTTGCAACGGCGTCCTCGGTCGTTGTCTTTCTGTCTTCCTCTCAGCAAGAGGGACTCGGCATGAACTATTAAATAATAAAAAATCGTGCATTATTGTTTCATCAGGGCTTAGTTCTATTGCATTATTTCCTCACATTTTATTTCATCATGCGTGCGCACAACATGCCACATGTAACGCTAAGTGCTCTTTGATAGTAAAGATAGGCAGGTGGACAATAGCTTCTGTTTTTTAAATTCCCAAAATACAGGAATTTGCTTTTACAAAGTATGTCGTCAGATTATTTCAGATGTATCGTCAGGTATACAAAGCACACTGGAATTCATATTTGCACATGGCGATTCTAAATTGGCTCTGATGTTTGTGTGTTCGTCCTGCGATAGACTAGGGCCCTGTCCAGGGTTTCTTCGTGCCATGTGCCCAGTGCTGACTGGGACAGGCTCCAGCTGACCGCCCCACAGCCCTGGAAAATGACTGACTGACGCAGCAACTGTACTGGATTCCGAATCTCAATTCAACGGTTCCATAAAAATAACCTCACAAAATATAATCACTAGTAATGAGGGAGATAAGTTTCGCTTCTCGTACCGCCTCGCGAAGTTTACGCTAAAATTCATTGCACATTTTTTTTTTATCCAAAGCGGTTGATTTGAAAAAATAAAATAAAATAAAACACACGCTACAGCCACGATCTTCCGATTTCACCTTTACATGCGGCGCGCTGTCCTCCCATCAGCCTCCGCGCAATTCTTATGCCTGATGGGAATTGTAGTCTCTGTGTCGGCACTATTAAAAGGCGCCGTTTTGTTGAATAAAAGTTTGCATGTACTTCCCGATTCAATGGTGAATCTTTCTGGCGTGCTGAATGGGGCGTGGCGCTCCTGGATTATGGGTGGAGTTAAACATTTTATTACGTGAAGGAGATCCCGTTTTTAACTCAGCCCGTGTTTTAAAGCGCACCATTACACAAACAGGCAAGAGGCGGTGCTGTCCACTGGAGGGCGAGCTCGCGCCCTTGAATACCGGGTCTCCCCCATTTCCACTTCCATTTAAATGGAAGTTTGGTGACGCTGAAAATATTCGTCACACAGTTAACTTCAGATTCTGATTCGATTATGTTGAAAATGTCAAGACGATTTTAGCATGGCGTGTTTGTGGAAACTGCTGTGTAAAGATAAGTTCTGAAACAACTGCCTTGTGTTTTCTCTAAACAGGTTGCATTGTGCTTGCCTTTTTACGAGGTCAATTGTTTCTGGTCCAGCACTTGTCTCCATACACTTCAGAAACAGTCTGGCTTATGTCCAATGACAGCTGCCTTTAGAATTTTATTTATTTAAGCAGAATATTTTTGCACTCTTCTCAGTTTAGTCACAGGACCAGGTGTATTGATTTGATTTTGGAGACGTATGGTAGTTTTTGGTGGTGGGGGGTCGTGGGGGTGGGCTCAAGCCCATCTTAACAAGCACAGGGTGCAATGCAGGAACACACACTGGAGACAATTTAGCATCTCCAGTTTACCACCTGCATTGGACAATGGCAGCAAATTCACAGAGACACAGGGAGAACATGAAAACTCACACAAACAGCACAAACATACAGGCAGAAACTGTAATCCGAGGTGGGAATGTCATAATCCCATTGTGTGTGAGGTGCGTTAACAAACGAAAGGGTGATCACTGTGCCACCAAGCCTCCCATGAGCAGTTTTTGAGATGCTTAATTCACATTCTGTAAGAAATGAATAAATGATGATAACGGACAGCTCGTTTGCCCCACCGGAATGCATGCTGGGTGATGATGAGAAAGAAATAAACACGCCCACACCTCGATCTGTAAAAGTCGAAGTGCACACTGGCAATAAGCCACCTCATGTGCCAATCTGTCTGTCTGCGCAGCACGTCTACTTCATTTGACTCGACGCGTTTAGTTTCGAGTTAAATAATACTGAAGGTGGTTTACTTGATAGAATTTCCAGTTTATTATCCACAGTAAATATTATGTCTGTTAATACTCTTGATTGTTTATTAGTGTACAGTACTATCAGTTTTATTATATTCTAAAACAGGGTTGTCCAATTCCGGTCCTAGTGGGCTGCAGTGGCTGTCAGTTTTCATGCTAACCATCCTTTTAATCTAAGAGTGCAGATCGGATATTTGATCCTAAGACCCGTCTCGCTCGTGAGTGATTCTTTTCTGTCACGGAATCGGGCTTCACCTAGAAAAACCACACAGGGATGCAAATCCGTTCAGATGATTAAAAATGCATGCGGACATCCCGAGTTGTCGCGGCACATTAGGTGACATGCGGTTAAGCGCAGGGCAGAGTAAAATGGTGCTTGACAGATGAAAGCAAGCTAAAATACTGGCTTGAAATATTCATTCCCTCCCCGTGTACGCGACCGAATGTGAAGGTATTTGATTTGATGTTTTGAAAATAGCACTGACAATTCTAGAGGATTAGTTACGACACCACAAAATCCCTTTTGAAGAAGTAGTACAGTAAATAATGGGGAGGTGGAGCGTATCCTGCTTCTGTCGCCCTTCATGAAGCCGACATGTTCTCTTCGTGCTCCTTTGGGTTTCCTTTCCCATTGGGGAAAAAGCACCTACTGTGGACGCTCAATTTCTGTGTTTAACCCTTTAAACTCTGCCTAATTTTTTGCCATTTTCTGCTACTTTTAACTGGCTCTAGCTTCATCAACTTCATGTTTTGCCCTTCATAATAAAGGTCTGACGTTTCTCTTTCAGAATATTTAGAGAATTAGTTATGTCGTACACGTACTGTATGTTGCAAAAGTAAAGTTTTTACCTAAAAATGCACTTTGAACATCATTACTTACACATCTGAGGTGTCCACCTCTGGTCCTGGTGGGCCGCAGTGGCTGCAAGTTTTCATTCTAACCTTTTTACTAAATGGCCAGCAGTTTTTGGAATCCTAAAAACGGAAGGAAAAGAGTTGCAGAGCCAGAAAATTTGAAGAATAACCACAACCATAAAAAGCATCCAACTGCAATTCCCAAGGGCCTTTGCAGGCTCTGTCACTCAAACAAAATTGTAGCCCTGCCCCCTGGGGAACCACCCACAAAACACAAGCGACATGGTGAAGCAAACATCTACACATAGAAACCAAATGATAAAAGAAAATCATATAAATATCTATCTATATAATATATAATGTTTGGGCCAATTGGCACCTCAGGTGGGTTTCATGGCTTCATAATACACCCCAGCCTGCTTCTACCCTTTGGAGTCTGTCGCTGCCATTGTTCAATATGAGGACAAGAGGTGTGCCATTACGAGGCTGAAAAACAAGAATAAACCCATTGGAGACATCGGGAAAACCTGAGGATGACCAAAATGTCTGGAATATCATGAAGAAGAAAGCACACACTGGTGTGCTCAGGAATCACAAAGGGACTGCTAGGCCAAGGAAGACCTCCACTGCTGACGACTGAAGAATCCTCACTGTGGTAAAGCTAAAGCCCACGATGCCTGTGCGACAGATCAGAAACAGTCTTCAGGTGGCCGATGTGGACCTATCAGAGACGACTATCGGCAGAAGACGCCATGAACAGAAATACAGAGACCACACCGCAAGGTGCAGACCACAAAAACAGGGTGGCCAGATTACAGTTTGAGATAAAGGACCTCAAAGAGCCTGCACAATTCTGGGAAAAGATTTTGTGGACAGACGAGACAAAGATGAACCTCATCAGGGTGATGGCGAGAGCAAAGTGTGGAGATAACGACAAGGAACTGCCTGAGATCCCAAGCGGACCACCTCACCTGTTCAACTGTTCTGGCTTGGACATGTATGGCTGCCACAGGTCCTGGCACACTTGATGATGGAACTGCTGATGGCCGTCGCACAGTGAATTCTGAGGTGTGTAGAAACATCTGATCTGCACAAGTTTCCATCAATGTCTCCAAACTCACTGGATGGCACTTCATCCTACAACAAGATGATGAGCCAAACCGGCTGCTGAGGCAACACAGGAGTTTTACAAAGATAAAAAATGGAAAATTCTGGAATGGCCAAGCCAGTCGCCCGATTTCAATCCAACTGAGCAGGACTTCCATATGCTGAAGGGGACAAGGCCCCCAAAACAAGCAGGAGCTGAAGATGGCTGCATTAGCATCACAATCTATATATATATATATATATATATATATATATATATATATATATATATATATATATATATATATATATATATATATAAAGACAAGACACCCATGGAAAGCACGCCGGAAGGGGCGTGGATTCACTAAGCTGCCGACAAGTGAGACACCTATGGCGCACGCAGGAAGGAGCCACGCCCACCAACTCCAAGACCATTGGATACGATGACAACTCGCAGAGTCACGCCCACCAACTCGGACACGATGACACAGAAAAACCTGTGTCATTTATATTCGTCTGTTGTAGAGGCCCCATGCACCTCCGACCCACGCTGACTGTTCATAGAGGCATGTCTCTCGTGGAGGTGAATCGCCATATGCAGCGTGTAAAATGGTTTGCGAGGGGTATCCCATGGGATCCTTAAAACATTCCTTTACAACTGAGGTTAAAACACAATGAAGTGAGCAGTCTTTGAAAAACGAGTTTTCGGTTACGACGCACGACCGCGTGCAGCATAGCAAAGTGTTTTACACGCTACATACATCAATTCGCATCTGCGACAAACATGCGTCGTCTTAGATGCTCCTGCACTTTGTACACACCCCCCTCACACCTCGCTACTACCGTGGTCGGGTGTCATGGTGGATTATATATAGAAAGGCAGCCAAAACCGCACAGAGCAATGAAAAGTCTACATGAGTCACAGGTGCATCTGGACTGTGCAAAGACGACAACGACTCGAGTGACGAGTTGAAGGTGGGCACATGAGCAGGCAGTGTATACTGAACGAGAAATCAGCAGACTAGCATGACGGAGGGAGCGGAGTGGACGTCCTTCTCCTCTCCTCCCGTTCCACCCTGAGCGCCGCACGGACGATTTGTGTGTTGGTTCGTTCCGTGCATTGTTACATTGTTGCTTTTCTTGCTGATTTATTACATCACCGATTTTTTCAAATGTTACTTTTCTCCCTGTGTTTAAAAATCATTAAAAAACCGGCCTGATTATGCGGCGTATGGTACGCCGCGGGTTGGCTAGTAATATATAATACAATTTATTTTTTGTATAGCCCAAAATCACACAAGAAGTGCCGCAATGGGCTTTAACAGGCCTGCCTCTTGACTGCCCCCCCAGCCTTGACTCTCTAAGAAGACAAGGAAAAACTCCCAATAAAAACCCTTGTAGGGAAAAAATGGAAGAAAACTTGGGAAAGACAGTTCAAAAAGAGACCCCTTTCCAGATAGGCTGGGCATGCAGTGGGAGTCAAAAAGAAGGGAGTCATTACAATGCAATACACAGAACAGAACAACCCACTAATCTAATATATAAAGCAGAGTCGATGTACAGTATGTTTGTTTGTTTGTCCGCCATACAAATCTGCAAAGGGTGTCCGATCGGCACCAAACTGGGGATGGGGCTCCTTTGTGACCAGGATAAGGTCATGGGGTATTTTTGGTTCTGAAAAATGTTTCGTGGTGAACCGCAGGGCACCTTTTCAACGACACAACGTTCGGCACACGTTCCTGTACTTATCATCGACAAGGTGCCATCTAGCGGCAGCTTTGGTCCCTGCGAGTCTCTCTTTACCCATGTTTCTTTAAATTGCCAAGAGATGGCGGAAGTGTCTGAGTATGAGAAGGCCGACTGCTTTGATCGGGTGAAGGGGAACTGCCGTATGGATGTAAATAAAACATGAACAACCCAGTGTGCGTGACCGGCTGACACACCCGCGTTTCCGCACGTCACACTCCCACACACACTGATAGTGCTGTATTTCATTCACCAGCATCCGTTATATGGCAGCACGTTTTGAACTGAGACTCACCTTGAAAAGACAGTATCCTACCCTACCATTTTCCCCAAATGCAGCACCGGTTGTATGTCACTTCTCTCTGTAGTTGCCATCACCAGCGTCCGTTAGATGCCATCACGGTTCAACACAGACGCTCCTTACAAACAGTGCACCCCTCCCTGCCATTTTTCCCAGTTCGGTTTCAGTGCTACTCTTTCTCGCTGGCTTTCCATATTTGTGGTGCTATTTCTTCACTTTCCGACTCGCAGTATGATTTCAGTGTTGCTCTTTCTGACTGACTGGTGCTATTTGTTCATTTTCCGACATATTGTAAATAACGTAAATTCATCTCACTGTGGTGCTTATTCCGTACGTAATACCATATAACATATTATAATTGTCCTGCTTTTCGCTAATATACCCATGCCACCGAAAAAAAGACGTTGAATTGGAAGGTCCACTTCAGATGCCACAAGAAAGTCTATTTGAAGGGCATCTGAAACGCCACAGCAGACACCATCCAGAGTGGAGGAACTTACAACAAAATGTCAATCAGAAAAATGTTTCTTCTATTTCTGTGTTCTGTTTCTTTCATTTGGGAAATTCACCGGTTATAGATTCCTGGGCAACACCGGGTACTCCTGCAAGTTCAACATAAAAAATAAAAATTTTACAGGTAAGGACCAGAATTTAACAGTAGATGATATCCCATAGCAGTGGTAGCGCTGCTGCCTCGCAGTTAGGAGACTCGAGTTCGCTTCCCGGTTCCACCCTGCGTGGAGTTTGCATGTTCTCCCCGTGTCTGTGTGGGTTTCTTCCGGGCGCTCCGGTTTCCTCCCACAGTCCAAAGACATGCAGGTTAGGTGGATTGGTGGTTCTAAATTGGCCCTAGTGTGTGCTTGGTGTGTGGGTATGTGTGTCCTGCGGTGGGTTGGCACCCTGCCCCGGATTCGTTCCTGCCTTGTGCCCTGTGTTGGCGGGGATTGGCTCCAGCAGACCCCCGTGACCCTGTGTTCGGATTCAGCGGGTTGGAAAATGGATGGATGGATGGATGATATCCCATAATATGATTTGGATTTGTTTAGAGTCCTGGAGACCTCAGCCATCAAGCTGCCCCACCCCCCACCCCCCATTTGATCAGTGCTGGGCCACTTGGCGGCCGATGAATGGACCCCTCTACCCCACGATTCCTCCATTCCTCCATCAGGGATGACTTTACCTTAGGCAGGCAAAACAACTTGGCAGGTGGGCCGTGGCACCAAGTGCCACATTTGAGTACCGAATACAGTACAGAGTACAGTGAAGACCCTTGGCACCTGCTGATGTCTGTGAATCGCAGATGTCAAGCAGTCATTGCATTTGAGGGATACGCGACCAAGTGCTAAATGTGACAGTGGCTTTAACAGGCCTGCCATTGCTGTGTGTGCCCTGAAATTGGGGACGGACCGTACCATATAGAAGAAGTGTCATGTGACTGAAATGTCTGCAAATCCCCTTAAATTAAAGTGCACTTTAATCACGATGTCTGAATCTTTTGATTTGTAATTTTAAACTGTGGAGCAGAGGGGTCAATCAAGGAGAAGTGTGTCTTTGTCCCAGACATTAAGGAGGGCACAGCATTTAATTTGGAGCACAGGCGTAAATCAAAGTCTTTGCCCAGAAAATAAGGAGGGCACTGTACTGTATAGATAGATTTCCAGTGCTGCCTGATAGATAGATAGATAGATAGATACTTTATTAATCCCAAGGGGAAATTCACATAATCCAGCAGCAGTATACTGATACAAAGAAACAATATTAAATTAAATAGTAATAAAAATGAAAAAGAAAAAAAAAAGCCTGGCCAAGCTATCCTCTTTGTCTGGGGTCTCACCCTGTATTTGAATTCCTTTGTCTTATCGTAGCGACACTTCACACGATTGTTCCTCCAATGAG
Organism: Polypterus senegalus; assembly: GCF_016835505.1. Taxonomy (NCBI): domain Eukaryota; kingdom Metazoa; phylum Chordata; class Cladistia; order Polypteriformes; family Polypteridae; genus Polypterus; species Polypterus senegalus. The sequence goes on from NC_053169.1 coordinate 15,188,391, forward strand.
TGCGTGTTTTCTTGTCTATTACAGGACCAGTTGATACACACGGCTCCACACAGTTACAAAATTCTGAAAGCACACAGTCACCCACATGGGGTACAAGTGCCAGGACTGATGACAAAAATTTCTGTCAGGTGCACCATAGCAGACACTTACAGTGATGTGGATGTGTTGTGTTTAAATGGGGCCTTTAGAGTCCTCATTTCAGATGCCATTCTTGCTTATTGCCTTTGTGGAATTTGCCCGTCTGTGTAACCCACTTCATCCCAGAGATTTCTCTGTGTGCTTATTTGACACCTCTGATTTGACCCTCCAATGGAGTGGCACCCTGTCCAAAATTCATTCTCACCTTGTGGTCGCCTCTTCCCATGACCTGTTGATGGAGTTGTTAAATGGACTGGTCATTATTTATTTATTTAATGCGGTGTATTTTCTAACCTGCTTAATCCAGACAAAGGTCACGGAAGTTGCCGGAGCCCATCCCAGCTGGCACAGGGGGCAAGGCAGGAACAAACCTTCGACAGGACGCCAGTACATCCCAGGGTGCACCTGACTTGCATGTCTTTGGACTGTGGGAGGAAACGGGAGCACCGGGTCAAAATGCACAGAGACACGGGGAGAACACGCAAACTCCACTGAGGGCGGACCTGAGACGTTGAAGCCAGGTCTCCTTACTGCAAGTCAGCAGCATTACCACTGTGCCAACTTGCCACCCGCATTATTTCATTTTATCATAAAAAAATGATAGTGTGCCATGGTGCATTTAAGTTAATAGATTAAATCACATAAGACATTTAGGCATTGAGAAATCTGCTTCACCACTAAAGGGAAACGGAATAAAATAAAAAGAGGAAATGTACATAAATAGGATCAATAATTGGTTTGGGTACTGCAGGTACAGAGTTTGTAAAGAGATGCCAAATCATAGGATGAGCTTTGCTGGGTAAATGGACTTTTTAAATTGCCGTGTGGTGACCCATCCAGGGTTTGTTCCTGCCTTGCGTCTGATGCTCCAGCTCCTGTGACCCTGAATTGTATTAAGTGACCTTTACGCTAAAGTTAAAATATGTCGTCTATATAATCAAACACTAAAGGTCTGTGTATCCAGGCCCTCGGAGCAATATGATTGGTCAGTTGTGGCTTGAGCGCCTAATTGGTCAGTTGTGGCTTGAGCACCTGATTGGTCAGATGTGGCTTGAGCGCCTGATTGGTCAGATGTGGCTTGAGCGCCTGATTGGTCAGATGTGGCTTGAGTGATGTGAAGACAGTAAGTGTGAGTTGTATGAGGAGTCACCGCCTTCAAAGGCTGAAAGTATAAAACTGGATGAGGGGGATGGAAAGGAGCTTTGAAAATAAGAGAGAGACAGATTATTAATCCAAAGGGGAAATTCACCTACTCCAGCAGCAGCATACTGGTAAAAAACAATATTAAATTAAAGAGTGATAACAATGAAGGTATAACAGACAATAACTTTGTATAATGTTAACATTTACCCCCCCGGGTGGAACAGAAGAGTCGCATAGTGTGGGGTCTCCTCAGTCTGTCAGTGGAGCAGGACGGTGACAGCAGTCTGTCTGTGAAGCTGCTCCTCTGTCTGGAGATGATCCTGTTCAGTGGATGCAGTGGATTCTCCATGATTGACAGGAGCCTGCTCAGCGCCCGTCGCTCTGCCACAGATGGCAAACTGTCCAGCTCTGTGCCTACTATAGAGCCTGCCTTCCTCACCAGTTTGTCCAGGCGTGAGGCGTCCTTCTTCTTTATTCTGCCGCCCCAGCACACCACCACGTAGAAGAGGGCGCTCACCACAACCGTCTGATAGAATATCTGCAGCATCTTATTGCAGATGTTGAAGGACGCCAGTCTTCTAAGGAAGTATAGTCGGCTCTGTCCTCTCTTACACAGAGCATCAGTATTGGCAGTCCGGTCCAGTTTATCATCCAGCTGCACTCCCAGGTATTTATAGGTCTGCACTCTCTGTACAGTCACCTCTGATGATCACGGGGTCCATGAGGGGCCTGGGCCTCCTAAAATCCACCACCAGCTCCTTAGTTTTGCTGGTGTTCAGGTGTAGGTGGTTTGAGTCGCACCATTTAACAAAGTCCCTTAATTAGTTTCCTATACTCCGCCTCCTGCCCACTCCTGATGCAGCCCACCATAGCAGTGTCGTCAGCGAACTTTTGCACGTGGCAGGACTCCGACTTGTATTGGAAGTCTGATGTATGTTGGCTGAACAGGACCAGAGAAAGTCCAGTCCCCTGCGGTGCTCCTGACCACAATGTCAGACCTGCAGTTCTCGAGACGCACATACTGAGGTCTGTCTGTAAGATAGTCCACGATCCATGGCACCAGGTGTGAATCTACTCCCATCTCTGTCAGCTTGTCCATAAGGAGCAGAGGTTGGATGGTGTTGAAGGCCCTAGAGAAGTCCAGAAACATAATTCTTACAGCACCACTGCCTCTGTCCAAGTGGGAGAGGGATCGGTGTAGCATATAGATGATGGCATCCTCCGCTTCCACCTTCTCCTGGTATGCGAACTGCAGAGGGTCGAGGGCGTGGTGGACCTGTGGCCTCGGGTGGTGAAGCAGCAGCCGCTCCATGGTCTTCATCACATGTGACGTCAGAGCGACAAGCCAGAAGTTGTTCAGCTCACCAGGACGTGATACCATTGGGACTGGGGTGATGCAAGATGTTTTCCAAAGCCTCGGGACTCTCCTCTGTTCCAGGCTCAGGTTGAAGATGTGCTGTAGAGGACTCCCCAGTTCCAACGCACAGGCCTTCAGCAGTCATGGCGATACTCCATCTGGACCCGCTGCTTTTCTGGCACAAAGTCTGAGAAGCAGGCATTACAGGAACGTGGTCAAGACTGTGGAGCGCTTGGATACATGCGGATACTGAGGAATGGTGCTAAAGGTACACAAAGAGCAAGAGTTAGCAAATCATTTTTAAATTCTTCTGTTACCTGTCCGGTACCACAGCTAGTCTTAATGACCTGTTCATGTTTTAAAGTCACCTCCAATATCTATTGGGACTTTATGGGAGGAGTGGAGATCTTCTGTTTGATCTTTTTTAAGACTTAATCATATAGTTGCAAGTGTGGGGAGTACTCCATCTGGCAAAAAACAGTAGCTAGCCCTGGATGGGACCCCCTGCATATCTCTGGGCACACTCGAGCATCGTCTTAAATACGGTCATTTTTGCATAGCCCACAAATACTTCAAGCCAAAAAAAAACAATCCATCTGTTAAATATGAGTAGGTGGTCTTCAAACTGAATGCTGGATTTTTGAGCAATAATGCGACCCCTCATGCCACAGGAAAATGATCACCTGAGTAGATTTGTTAATCTATACTCTTCCATACATTAGTCACCAGAAGGAATGATTGGCTCAAACAAGAATAAAGCTTGGGGTGCCAACTCGGCCACCCACATTTACTCGATCAATTAAAAGCAACTCTCGAAACGAGAACTGCGGCCACCAGAATGAAATGGCTGGTATCCTAATGGCTGCTTTGTCTGCCATCATGGAGTTGAGGGGCTCCTAAGTGCTGCCTCCCTCCGGGTGGTCCTGTTTTCTTGGCCCAGGGAATAGAAGGGGCAGAGTCTGTTGCCCTCATTGGGCACTGTGGAGGAAAAAAAAGATGAGAAGGTTAGCAGCAGTGCCCCCTCTTGGCCCTGGGTGGGCTCCACACACCTGAGAAGAACTTGGAGGGTGACCCTCTGATGTGCATGTGTGACAATACAGAGCTCTGTTGTACCCCCCCAGTGACCCCCAAAAAGTAAGACGTGTGCCTGTTGGATTGTACTTTACTGGGTTGGGAGGGTCACTCTTGGAAACCATTGCTTGACAGAGCCATTTAATTCTGTGGACGGTCCTGTGCATGCAAAATAGTTTATTGGGGGCTTTGAAGCTCTTCCTAACGTGCGGACAAAACGGAAATCTTTACTGCATGGTAGGCTACCTGGCACATGGCTAGCAGAGTAAGAAAACCTGAACGTGGCCATTTCATTCTGTGCCTTAAAGTCGTGTTTAAAATGAATAACCCGCTGGTATTTTACAAGAATTCTGATCTGTTCGTGGTTAGCTACCAAACCTGTTGCAGATCTAAAATAATGCAAATTTTTTCTCAAACCTTCGTGTGGATGGTTCTCTGGCATTGCTCCCAAGAGCCACTTTGGTCTGTTTTTATTTTTAAGTGTGCAGCAGGTCGCACTCACATGCACAGGCAGGCTCGTTGATGCCGTCCAAAATTAAAATCGCCGGTTAATTTTAACCAGAGATGCCCAAACTAGGGCCCGCGGGCCAAAGTTGGCCCGTGGTAATGTTTGATTTGGCCCGCCACACCTTCCGAGAAGATGGGGGGGTTGGGGGGGGTGCCTTCGACACAGATCGTCATTTGTAGTTTGACATAACATTTTTGTTTTGTTTTATTGTTGAACTACAAAAGAGTACACTGATATTAAATGTTTAAATTAAATGTAAATTAATTAGATTTTTTTTTTTCGTGCATGCGCAATTCAAGGTGCAGCACCGCCTGCTTTGCGACACTCCACGTCAATTAACATCAACAAATTAACAAACGCAATAATGGAGGTATCAAGGCGGTGGCACACAGACAAGAGAAATTTTAAAAAGGTTTGGCAAGACGAGTTTTTATTCACTGAAGTCCAATCAAAGGCAGTATGTCTAGTTCTGTTTCTCACCCCACATGCAGGAAATTTAGCCCATTTTCCCTGTCTTGGAGAGGTAGGCATGGTGAAAGAGAAGGTCCATGAATATGATGCTGTTCTCAGCAACCTTATCCAGGAGTTTGACATTCGCTTTGAGGACTTCAGACACAACACTGCTGACTTTGAGTTGTTTGCTCAACCCTTCACCATCCGTGTGGATGCAGTCAGAGATGATCTTCAGATGGAACTAATTGATCTTCAGTGTGATTCAGAACTGAAACACAAGTTTACATCGCTTCCTTTGACAGACTTCTACAAATGTGTCCCAGCAAACAGGTACCCAAAGATGTGCAAGCAGGCACAAGTGATGCTGTCTCTGTTTGGCAGTACCTACCTCTGCGAGCAGACTTTCAGTCTGATGAACTTGAAACTCAGAAGCAAACTAACTGACTCTCACCTACAAACTATCTTGTCTTTGTCTGTAAGTCAGCTACAGCCCAGTCTTGAAAAACTTCTGAAAAATTAGGACCCGTTTCATATCTCTCATTAGTTCACGGACATTGCAACCGAATGGTTTTATTATTGCTTACAGCTTGACTAGTGTGTCTGGCATTGAACTGTATTGTACATTGAACACGTGCAGATTGTTTGTTTGTTTTTACTGTAATAAGTTCATTTAAATGCAAAACTTTACAAATAAAATTGCATTAGTTAATCAGATTAAAGTTTTTTTTATATATTTATTTTAAATATTATGAAATAAATAAGGGGAAACCATAGCAACTTTAATGTAATGCAGTTTGATATATGACGCAAAATTTACTTTTGGCCCATGGCACCTCAGTCAAGTTTGATTTTTGGCCCTTCATAGGAATAAGTTTGGGCACCCCTGAATTATTAACAAACGAATATGCAACTTCTGGAAGAAATGGTGCTAGTTTGGTCATTACTCCTAAGTACTGTTTATAAGGTTGGAGAAACCTGCAGTCAACTGAAACTGAGGAAGTCACTTGGTTGAGTGATGAAACGTATCGGGGAAGAAAACGATGTCCAGATGAACAGAATCAACTTTTTAGGATTATCGAGCATGCATCGAGACATTAAATCGTTAACAGTATTTTCAACTTCGTCTTCATTCTACTTTTCCTGGTGTTCCGTTTCTTTAATTGATTATTTACTAATCAGCGGGTCTGACACTGAAGTCGTTGCTGGGTGTCTGCTAAGCTGCCTGTTAATTGTCACTATTAGGGTTAAATCAGCGTTTCCCGATTCATTTTACCCTCGCACACCCTGTGACAGACGATCCCAATTTCGCACCCCCTTGGTTTGAGAAGAAGTATGAAAAAATATGAGGTTAACGCAGAAAAACAGATCACCAATTGAAGCTTTATGAATAACTAGCCTAATCAGGCCGCTTTTTAAATGATTTTTAAGCACAGAGGAAAAAATAAACATTTGAAAAATCCGTAATTTAATAAACCACCAAGAAAAGTAACATTGCAACAATGTACGCTACGAAGCAACATACAATTGTCCGTGACTGAAAACCGGAGGAGCGCCTTCTCCTTCCAAAGTGAAGGACGGGGTTGAACGGCGCTCGTTCAGTACGCGCTGCCCGCTTATGTGCCCGCCCGCAACTCCCTACCTGAGTCGCTTTCGTCTGTGTACAGTCCACACGCACCTGTGAGTCACGTTGACTGGTAATTTTCCAAACACCGCCTCCGTCGGTTTCCACGTTGACTTTTCATTGTTCTTTGCGGTTCTGGGTGCTTTTTTATATATAATCCACCAAGTCACCTGACCTTGGTGATGGGTTACAAAGGGCAGGAACGTAATCAGTGCGAGCGTATGACCCGCACGTACTGGGAATTTCTCGTTCGTGGGGAACAATTGCAAGCCACGGTCTCCATCACGAATGGGGTTAAATGGCTTACTCACGCCGGGTAGACACACGTTGATCCATTCAGTGTAGCGTGCGTGCAGTACCGGACATACAAGTGCATCACAGACCTGTTAATGCTCAATCTCACGTGGCTGAAAGCCACTTGTCCCTCTAAGAATTTGGACGCCGACCGCTTATTTGTTTGTATTAAAAGTGGTAACCCTACCTGTGACTCACGTAGACTTTTCATTGCTCTGTGCGGTTTTGGCTGCCTTTCTATATATAATCCACCAAGACACCCGACCACGGTGGGAGGGCGGTGTGTACAAAGTGCAGGAGCATCTAAGAAGACGCATGTTTGTCGCGGATGCGAATTGCTGTATGTAGCGTGTAAAACAGTTTGCTATGAGCAACAGTTTCGTCAATGACATTTCTCCAAAAAAACCCGACTGACAGAAACAAACAGTTACCTGAAGCAGGAATTTCTATAACATTGAAAGAAGTGTTGTTTCCATGAAATACATTTGAAGCGGCAGCCATGGAGGGCAAAAGAATAGTCAACGTGGCTCACAGCTGGGTTTGGACCGCAGCACAGACCAAAGCGAGTGAGTGCGTGTTTGATGAGCTGTTTGATTTGGCGGGCAGTGGTCTTGCGTTCCTGAGCACGTGGGAGGAGGGGTAGAGTTTGTGGGCGGGGCTTCGTTGTTCCTTTCGCATGGTTTTTCATGGTGGACGCGGTCGGGTGTCGAAACCGAAAAGAATAATGAAAAGTCAAGCGTGGCTTAGGCGTGCATGTGGACTCCTAGCACAGACGAAAGGGGCTAACTGGGTGGTCGGTGAGTTTTTGCGTCCGGGCACATGGGCAGGCAGTGTGAATGTCTAGAGATCGAGGGTAGACGCGGGCCGGTGAAAAAGGAGTGTTGGTGGGCAGGAAAAGTCTTCCGTGTTCCTGCAGGAGCATCTAAGATGACGCATGTTTGTCGCGGATGGGAATTGCTGTATGTAGTGTGTAAAACAGCTTGCTATGGTGCAAGCGGTCATGCGTCGTAACCGAAAACTCGTAGACTGCTTACTTCATTGTGTTTTAACCTCAGTTGTAAAGGATTGTTTTAAAGATCCCATGAGATACCCCTCGCAAACCGTTTCATACGCTGCATATGGCGATTCACCTCCGCGAGAAACATGCCTCTATGAACAGTCAACGTAGCTCAGAGGTGCATGACATGCACATGACATTAACCTGACCTGCACCGCATGTGGCCTCCACGACAGACGAATATAAATGACGCCACTTTTTCTGTGTCCTCGCGTCCGACTTGGTGGGCGTGGACCTGCGAGTTGTCGTCATATCCAATGGGCTTGGAGTTGGTGGGCGTGGCTCCTTCCTGCGTGCGCCATAGGTGTCTCACTTGTCGGCTGCTTAGTGAATCCACGCCCCTTCCGGCGTGCTTTTCATGGTTGTCTTGCCTTAGTGAATTATATATATAGATGGATAGTTTATTCTCTATTAATAATTGTTGTGGTAAAGCCATACTCGGTGTAATTCTCCTTCCATTTTCTAATTTTTTCACGACTAGCCATGATTAAATGAACGGTAAAAAAGTAAGAGCGAAGCGACGGTGACTTATTGAGGCAGGCAGGCTAGAGCACAATAGCACGCGGGCTCGATGTAGTGCACGTCAAGTCGATCTAAAATGCGCAATCAGATTCGAAAAAACATATCTTTTCAATTTCTATTTGGATATAAGTAGGTTCTATTTAGTCAACAGAAATATCTTTGGTAGGAATGGAAGTTGAATTTAGTCTTTAAATTTCTATGGTGAAGAAAAATTTATGCAATGATGACTAAATTTAACTTGCATTCCTACCAAAGATATTTCTGTCGACTAAATAAAAATTAATTATATTTAAAATTTAAATAGAACTTGAACAGATACGATAGTTCATCGTACCCACGCAGCACTAAGTGCACGTAAGAGCGGGAGTCATCCATTTTAAAAAGCAGCGTATTGCACTGATACGAAATAGCCTGCCCATTTAATTATTTAGGAATGGATAGATAAATTAAGATTTTGTACAAATAATGTTTTTCATTTTTCTTCCTCGATGGATTCTGCGAGCACACCCAATCAGGAAGCGCTGGGTTAAATGAAGGGAGCAAACTACACAGGAAAACAACAAAAGAGAGTTAAGCATTTATAGCTTTAGAAAAAAATAGAAATGTTTACTGTCTTTTTCTGAATGCAGAATAAGAGAAGAGTAAAAAAGAGTAAAAAAAAAAAAAAAAAAGACCAGCTAATTAAATGAGATCATTTGTTATCGATTATTATCAGCGATTTGTGAATCTGGTTGGAACAAAAACCTGCAGCCACAGGGGGTCGGTCCCCAATCCCGAGCTTGGGAACCCCTGCTATAGCACATTTCTTACACATGATGCAACTCAAAGAAATTGATGTCAAATAAGTAATGTGACAGATAGGGGGCACTGTCGTCCCCTTGAACCCTCAGACCAGACACCAGATAAAAGTCCAATAATTTGACTTTAATATTTTCAAATGTGCACAAAGCACCCTCCACCACACAATACTCATAAACTAATAAACAATACAATTCTCAATAATCAATACTACAATAACAATCCTCCTCTCCCAGACGCGTTGTTCACTTCCTCCCAACTCGGCTCCACCCTGGGATCTCCCACAGTCCTTTTTAAAGTCCTTGACCCAGAAGTGTTTCTCTCTCTCTCTCTCTCTCTCTCTCTCTCTGTCCATGTGACTGGTAGCACTTCCGGGTCAGATTAAAAACTCCCTTTCTTCAACCTAGAAGCACGTCATTTCCTCTGTCCACGTGACTAGGGCGTACTTCCGGGTTGTCGGGAAAATCATCGTTTCCTTCTTGCAGCGCCTTCTAGTGGTCCCCATGGTATCCAGCAGGGCTGTAAATATAAACTCCATTGACCATGATTCCCTGCTGGCATTTGGGGCACCTACATGCTGCAGGGAGGGCTCCATCTGACGGTCTTGGGGGTATTGACCGGGATGACTGGCTGGCCATATATTACAGTAATTACATGCAAAGGAAAACAAATTAAAACTAGATCAGTAAAATAATGCATAAATAGTATGCAAAAAGTGAATAATGCACAATTGCATAAGACAGATATATAATTTTAAATATAGAATTGTTTTTTTGTAAGTTTCTAAATGATGGTCCAATGATAAGGCCAGCTGGCTAGGGTGGACAAAAAGAAAAACTCCCAAAATAAAAAAAAAAAACACTCTGTGGGGGTTCCAGCCCCAAAAGACCACCCAGCTCTCCCTCACTGGGCATTCTGCCGAACGTAAATATTCTCAAGTTGTTCTTTATTGTTTTATTTTAAGGCCTTATCTTAGAGAGAAAAAGACGCAGTGAGTCTCACAGCAGGTTGGAGTATCTGCTTTTATTCAAACATCACAGGGGGGCTACACAGGACTTTGATTGGGTGCCACCACAGAAAAACTGGAAGAGAAAGCCGAGAAGAGTCAAGATTGACAGAGATTGCAAGTTATTTGAAGTGTACGATAATTCTGTACATGTTGAGTTTAATGTGGAGAGAACTAAATTGTAGTTTATGGAAAGGTCAGTCAGTCATTGTTCAAATTTCTACCACAACCATGGGACGGCAGGGACCCGGGATTGCGGAAGGTCGGCTGCGTTTGTCAGTAGGGCGACTCCTCTGCTGCACAGCCCATATGGGATAAGCAGTGCCAGTGAGGAAGAAGGCATCCATTTTTTTTATTTTTAGTAAAGACAGTTTCCTGGCAGTTGCTTTTAACCTCATTAGTCAGTCAGTCATCGTCCAACCCGCCAAATCCTAACTACAGGGTCACGGGGATCCGCTGGAGCCAATCCCAGCTAGCACAGGGCATGAGGCAGGAACAAACCGCGGGCAGGACGCCAGCCCACCGCAGGGTTTATGGAAAGGTAAAAATCCAAAAAGTACTTTTTAATAATTACACTTTGTTTTTTGTTTTTAACTCTATTTATTAAGAATTTCAAAAACAAATGACATCACTTTTCTACATAGTCGCCTTCCTTTGCAATTCGATTTTCCCAGCGTCGTACCATTTACAACGTTCACCATTTACAACAAAAATATAAAAGTGCGGAATCTTTTTGAACGTCCCTCGTAATAGTAATATATTCATATAGCACCTTTTTAGGAGCTTTTTAAAATGATCTACAGTGTTAACCTGGCCTATCTCTATTGGTCACGTATTCCAGGTTTTTGGTACACAAAAGCAGAAGGCCGCCTCACCACTTTTATGATTTGGCTTTTGGAATCGTAAGCAGACCACCAGTAGAAGATGTTAGGTTATGACTTGGAATGCAGGGGGACAGACCCTCCAAAATACAAGATGGAGCAAGATCATCAAAATCTGTCTAAACCATTTGTAGTATTTGAAAGTCAATTCTAAAATTAACGGGCAACCAGTGTACTGATGCTAAGACTGGTGTCAAGGGCATTCTTAGCAGTTTGGGGGCCCTACACGGTTCAGAAATGTGCAGGCCCCGTTTGGGCGGGGGGTTCCAGGGGGGCGAAGACCCCCTATAGCTCAGGAAGGTGTCCTAATGAAATGTCTGGAAAAGGCCTTAGATGACCAGTAGGCCTACATGAACGCTTGTGTGTATGCAGAGTGGTAAAATATTGATTTTGTTCTGCATCTGGTAATGGCCGGTAATATAGGGATATTTCATGATTTTATGCGGATCTCTCTGAATGAATCCGAAACGAATCTCTAAAAATGTTGCGATAAAATTTAGGATGAGGAGGGTATCGTGACACACGAAATGTGGGACTGGCACAGACGGCCACAGTGCCAGGGGCATGACAGGGGCCCCAAGCCCACAGCCCGACAACAAAAAAAAAAATTGTAAGTCGGGGTCGGGGCCCTATGCGGATGCGTAGTTCGCGTACGCCTAAGAACATCCCTGCTGGTGTGATGTGCTCGGATTTTTGCTGCTGTATTCTGGGCTCGCTGCAACTGGTAGATGTCTTTACAGTATTAGATAGACCAGTTAAGGAGTGCACTACAGTATTCGAGTCGACTTAAAACAAAAGCGAGAACTAATTTCTTAGCATCTTTCAATGTTACATGAGGTCTAACTTTTCTAAAGTTCCTTTACATGGAAGAAATGCAGTGATATGGTGTGATTTAAGGTTTAATTAGGAGTCTGGACTAAGATGAAGCACTAAATACTCAAGAAAGAAACCGAAAGAAAGAAAGACGCTACATCAATTCAAGAATCCAATTAAGTAGGTTTAGAAAAGGGACTGATGGATGGACACAAAGCCAGCATTAGCTTACAAGGTGTTCACAGTGAACATTGCAGCAGTACCGTGACAAACTGTTCTAATCTACAAATCGACATATAGACATACATTGATAACAAGTGCAAACAGAATGGAGGATTTATTACGAAGCATCAAGCTGGAAAGCTCAAACATGGGACTGCTACTTAACACAAAGACGACAAAGCCATTGACTACTGCTTGATACGAGCAGGACACATTTGAGATGGACGGCGATGAATTGAAAGTTGTAAAGGGCTTCAACCTACTCGGATCTATGATCACTCAAGATGCAGCAATGACACCGGAAGTCAAATGGAAAACAGCTATGGGCAAATTAACAATGAAGTTACTGAACAAGGTCTTCAAATCAAGGAACATTTCACAATTGCTGAAGACGCGGCTCGTACGTAGTTTGGTCTTTTCTATGGTTACATACGGATGCGAAACCTGGACGATAAAGAAACAAGATAGAAGAGGAATCAACGCCTTCGAAATGTGGTGCTGGAGAAGGATGTTCTTCAATACCAGAAGAATGGACAAATAAATTTTGAAGCAAATGAGGCCGGATATATCACTCTAATCAAGGATCACCAAGCTACGACTTGCATACGTTGGACATATCATACAAAGAGAGAAATCACTGGAGAAGGATATCCTGGTTGGAAGAACAGAAGGAACAAGGCAAAGAGGAAGACCAGCAACCTGATAGCGCGACACAATCACAGTAACAGGCGGAGAAGACCCTGGTGGACCTATCTAGACCTGCACATGATCAATCTTCCAACAGATCGTTCATCAAGTCGCCATGACTCGGGATCGAGCTGAAGGCCGCTAATAAAATATATAGATAGATAGAGAGAGAAAATTCAATATCTGGTTTTCACGAATGAACTACTTAATGGATTTAGATCGTTTTTTTAATTTTTTTCTATCATTTGCTTGAACATTCCGGTTGATTTTGCGACTTCTCTCATCGCACTAAGTATCATAGTTTGCTTGCAGGGGCGATATATTTGTGCCAATCCTAGAGAGAGACACGGGGCTCCACATGTTGGAGTGCAACTTGCCTCCACTTTCCTAGCGCTACCCATTTCTTCAGTACATATTATCATCTACAGATTGTTAAGGAGTAACGTTTGACGTTTTTTGAGAGAGATCACAGCTACTTGTGCTTTAGAGGGTACCTGCTAATTCCCAGAGACGTCACAGCCACTTGCTCTTCTCCCCATGCAGGGGATGCTCTCCTGTCAGAGCTGAACACGATCAGATAGAGTGGCAATGTTTGACGTTGGAGTGTATCTACCTTCTGCTTGGCCAAAATAATTTTTTTTTTATTTTTTCAATTGAATTTTTTAAGTTTGTCCTGTTTCACTGCTGTGTGGAGTCACGGGGAACAGCTAGTAAGAAATAAATTTATAGAACTTGTATAAAGAATGCATGCTTCTATTCCTTAGACACTAGTCAGAAAAAAGGGTAGTCGGGTTTTGAGTTGAAGGAACACGGAAACAAGGACGATCATGTCCAGAGAAGTCGGACTTGCCGAGTCTTACCGGCGTGTTTTTCCCCCTAATGGCTTAGGCCCCCCTTCCTTTTACTTTGCAGTTTTCCAAAGTGAGCCTCTCCACTTAGAAGTAGCTTTGCATTTGATAGATTAGTGAGGCACGAGAGCAGGAACTATTTGAACTTTTCAGACTGTGTGGATCACATGTCGTTGGCTGTCATTTATCTTTCAGAGCTGCACCGTTATGCACAGCGTGTCGGCTTCTGTCTCTGTCAGGCGTAACTTAATCACAGTGTATCATTACCCACAAAACATTACTCACTGCTTAGTCGGGCGCATCGATGGATAGAATACAATATAATATAATAGATGTGTTATATTTCACATACAAAAATCAATGCTGCTTTTCATTACTGAAATGAATTAACTCTGGTGGGAGGAAAATAAAGGGCATCAGAGCTGCAGAAAATAACCCGCTCACGTCTCCTGTTCTGTCTCTCCTCTTTTCCACAGATATCTGGGAATACTGTTCACATGAGTCAAAGAAGAAATGAGACACTCTGTAGCTGTATGGGCAGTTTTGTTTTGGGTGGCAAATGTCAGTGATCTCAGCAATGGCATGGCAGTCACTGACAGAGCAGGTACAGTACTATTGCTGGCACAGACCGATGCTTGGCTTGGTCTGAAGTAGCTCTCTCTCTCTCTCTCTCTCTCTCTCTCTCTCTCTCTCCCTCCCTCCTCACCTACTCTTGACTATAAATTGTATTTGCCTTCATTTTCTTCCCTTGCAATGACACAACATTCACATACCCACTTAAACCAGTTCAGGGTCCCAAGGTACTGGTGTCAATAGCAGCACTGGGTAAAAAGCAAGAGCCAACCCTGGATGGGGCGCCGGTCCACCGCATCGCCCACTTAAACCCACCTTGCTTCTGGGATGAGTTGCTGCTGAATTAAATCATTAATGAAAACACTGGCAGAACTGACTGTTACTGGGATTCTGGCCCATTGGCTAAAAGTCTCAGTTGTAAAGCACAAGAAGGCCAGTTTAATGCTGCCTTAACACTCGACAAGTCAGTTAGCCTGTTTGTTCTCCAACACATTTACTGTATATACTCTGTGTGTGTGTGTGTGTGGATAAATATATAGATATAGATGTACTGTATATTGATAGATATTATAAATATATACTGTATATAAATACATATTAGTGTGTGTTATATGTATGATATATCTATATACTGTATTTAAATATTCTGTGTTTGTATAGATATATGTATATATATATATATAGATATATAGTGTAGCTATAGATAGATATTTAGGTATATATATTCGTGTGTGTGTATATTATATATTATACAGCATATAATACACACACAGTATATTTAGAATATCTATATGTGTATTTAGATATATTTATTTAGTGTGTGTATGTGTGCATAGATATATAGATATAGATGTACTGTATATTGACAGATGCATATACATATATTATAAATATATACTGTATATAAATACATATACATGTGTGTTATTAATGATATATCTATATACTGTATTTATATATACTGTGTTTGTGTATATATATATATATATATATATATATATATATATATATAGTGTAGCTATAGATATTTAGGTATATATTACGTATATGTGTGTGTATATTATATATAATACACACACACACAGTATATTTATAATATATATGTATGTGTGTGTGTATATATATATATATATATACAGTACAGGCCAACAGTTTGGACCCACCTCCTCATTCGATGTGTTTGCTTTATTTTCATGACCATTTCCAGCACTCCATCACTCTCCTTCTTGGTCAAATAGCCCTTACACAGCCTGGAGGTGTGTTTGAGGTCATTGTCCTGTTGAAAAATAAATGATCATCCAACTAACCCGACTTCTGCACAACACAACTGCTGGTCCAAACCCCATTGATAAAGCAAGAAATTCCACTAAATAACCCTGATAAGGCACACTTGTGAAGTGAAAATCATTTCAGGTGACTACCTGTTGAAGCTCATCGAGAGAATGCCAAGAGTGTGCAAAGCAGTAATCAGAGCAAAGGGTGGCTGTTGTGAAGAAACTAGAATAGAAAACATGTTTTCAGTCATTTCACCTTTTTTTGTTAAGTACAGAACTCCACATGTGTTCATTCATAGTTTTGATGCCTTCAGTCATGAAAATAAAGAAAACACATTGAATGAGGAGGTGGGTCCAAACTTTTGGCCTGTACTGTGTGTGTGTGTGTGTGTGTATGTGTGCATAGATATATAGATATAGATGTGTGTGTATATAAATATATACACACAGTATATTTATAATAAATATATATATATATATACTGTATATGTATATATGTATATGTATAATATATATATATATATATATGTATATATATATATATATATATATATATATATATATATATATATATATATATATATATATATATATATATATAATGTATTTAGATATATCTATTTAGTGTGTGTGTCCATATATAACCTGAACCCCAAACACGAAGACATATCCAAACCAGAGAGTCATGGGTTCAGAGAAAATATATTTTTATTAAGCAAAATATCTTTTCCAGATTTTTATCACCTGGTAAATCACTCATTACTCCTTTTATTTCCATTTCCACCTTCACTCCCTTGTCCACCTCTTCCTCTTCCTGACTCTGACTTTCCAGTTGAGGCAAATTGGCTGCTTTTCAAAAGGAACCCAGTAGTACATCCAATGCTGCAGGACTGCCACCTGGAAGCACTTCCAGGTCCAGTGGATCCTTTTCGTAATAAGGGGGGCTGCTTAGCAAAAACCACATGGTCCCATGCAGCCCTACAGGTATCCAAAACAGAAGGCATACCATTGCCACCCAGTGTACTGAGGGAACAAATAACCCCAGTAGAGAATCTCCTTCTGTTCTCCCCTCATAAATGGTCTCCAAACTGGGAAGTCAGGATGCCTATTCATCCATTTCCTTCCTTTACCAAGCCCTGTGGGCTGGTTATCAGCCAACCAGTGTCTTCTATCACAATAAATAAAATATAAGTGACTGGTTTAAAAGACCCCAAGGAGTCAGGGAGAGCATTGGGGCACCAACTGGGCAACCCCATTTAATTGGCAAGAAGAAAAAAAACTCTAAATGTAGGGCAAAAAATGTGGTCTACTTATATCAGCATGCTGAAGATTTCTCTTAGACAAAGTTTCTTTCACCGGCAACTTTGTCCTCAGTGAGGGTACAGTCAAAGTGAGACACCATCATCCTTGGACGGGTCTGCCCATTTTTTTATGGCGTCTGGAACAGAAAGGGCGGAGCCTGCTCTAGGCACCTTGGGCGGGGCTAGGCATCTTCTTTGGGCATCTTCTCAGAACTGTAGGTGAAAGATGTAATCAGCGACACGGCGCCCGCTCCTCATACTAGACTGGTGTCACCTCAGCAGAGCAAGGGAGATGCACAAGTGTGACTCGTATGATGTGTGAATACAGTATATGTATGCCTATATATTTATATGTATGAATATAAAATATATAAAAACAGTTAGTGCTCTGTAGGGGTCTGGTATAAGGGCTCAGGTGGATTGGTGGCTCTGAGGCTACGGATCTGCACTGGCAATCTGAAGGTTGCCGGTTCGATTCCCATAAATGCCAAAAGGGACTCTGCTCTGTTGGGCCCTTAACTTGCAATTGCTGAGCGGTATGAGTAGTGAGAAAAATGCTATATAAATGCAAATAATTATTATTATTATAGATAGTGATGTATGGGGTCCGGTATAAGAGCTCATTCCTCCATTAGAGGATACTCAGGTAAACACACTGCAGTATATATAATGTGTGCATACAGTATATGTATGTATATCTATATATTTATTTATGTGTATGTGTGCGTGTGTATAGAGATATAGATTATGGATATAAATATAGATAGTGATGTATGGGGGTCTGGTATAAGAGCTCATTCCTTCCAGTACCCTCTGCTGAACGCATTATGGAAATGGTTTTGGTGGCAAAGGCCATCAGATGGCAGGACCTCACCCAGTCTTCTGTGATCATCTAATCAATGGCAGTGAATGCCTGTGCAGTTCTGCTTTCATTTCTTATACATAAAATTAAAATAAGATTTTGCTTTTTGCTTGCTTTGCTATTCTTTTTCTTTGCTCCTCATCGTTGCAGTGCATATTTGGCCATTGAAGCATTTCAGCAATCTGCTGCTGCTCAAGTTACCAAGTTTAGAGCAGGAGGTCAGCGGGCCGCTCTTCAGAGTTTTTTAACACATGTGTCAGTATTTTCAGCACTTCTAATTACCTCTGCCGTACCCTTCTGGTTCAAAACCCAATTGTGCCAATTAACTCATTCTAATGATTGGCAGGATGTCATTTGCAGTTCCTTTCGTAGGCCACGTTAAACAAAAAGAAGTAGACGGTGAATCCCTCCATCCATCCATTTGTTCATTTTGGAATTTGCTTATTGAAGTTCAGGGATGTGGGTGTCCGATCATATCTCAGCAACTTTGGGTATATATAAATATCAAACCAGCCCCTAAACTGTGCATCGGACCATCCCGGAGTTCATTCAAAAGGCACAGGTTTAGAGCAACAGAATGTAATCTCAAGTATTTATTAATTTGATAGTCCATTCATCCATTTTGACAACCTGACTTGACCATTAACAAGTTATGAGAAGACAGGAGCCATCTTGGCATCATGGGAGGCAAAGCCGAAAAATAACCCCGGCTGGGACACAACTACAACCATTTGAACACTAAAAGTTATGAGATGCTTCCTGCTTTATGTCTGATTCTGCCAGCACAAGCTGAAGCTTCTCACAAGTGTAATGGAGAAGCCAAATGGATGAAGAGTGTGTTCTAATGATTAACTAACTGTGATTGTATTCAGTTGCTCCAAATTCATCCCATATAAATGAAGCTTCTTCTGGACTGCTGGTCAGGTTAGGGTTGATTCCTACCCCTCATGCTCATTGCTGCTGGGATTGACTCTGGCCAGTGTGGCCCTGAAATGAACAAAATGGGTCCAGTTAATTGACACCCAGAATGCTTTTATAGAGTAGCTGCAGTTGCTGGCTCCCCTCTCCTTCTTCTTGGGTGGGAGTTGATTTTTGCTTTGATCTGTTAAATTTGACTTGACTGAATGGAATGTATAGATATAACATAAAAGATGATGGGGCGGCATGGTGGTAGTGCAGCTGCCTCGCAGTTCGGAGACCCGTCTGGGTTCACTTCCCGGGTCCTCCCAGCGTGGAGTTTGCATGTTCTCTCCATGTCTGCGTGGGTTTCCTCCGGGCGCTCTGGTTTCCTCCCACAGTCCAAAGACAAGCGATTCTAAATTGGCCCTAGTGTGTGCTTGGTGTGTGGGTGTGTTGGTTGTGTGTCCTGCGGTGGGGTGGCACCCTGCCCGGGATTGGTTCCTGCCTTGTGCCCAGTGTCGGGCTGGGATTGGCTCCAGCAGACCCCCGTGACCCTGTGTTCGAATTCAGCGGGTTGGAAAATGATTGGTTGGTTGTGTGTCCTGTGGTTGGTTGGCACCCTGCCCAGGATTTGTTCCTGCCTTGCGTCCTGTGTTGGCTGGGAATGGCTCCAGCAGACCCCCCGTAACCCTGTAGTTAGGATGTAGCAGGTTGGAGAATATAATAATTGATATAAAAAATCAAGAAACAAAATCGGGAGTGATCTTCTCTAGAGTTTCTCTTATACTCAGATATTAGGATGGATATTTGAGGAGTAAACCACAAGACAATGATTCTGTTTTTATATGATGTACATTAAAGAACCATCAATAACAAATCAAATTAAAAATATATTGAACAATTAATATAAAAGTAAAGTTGAATAAATCGGACTCTGCATGAATAAAAGGTAAAGTACCACTTCAGGTTAACAGAAGTAGCCCAAAAGTTGATAGCAATGTACATTTTGTACCTAATACTTGTATGTAAAATTTGGTTGACCTAACTGAAAGCTAACTGAAGTTATCATGTTTATACACACACAGACACACACACACACATAAATGGTATCATTAATGGTATTTTTAGACTCGGGGTCTAAAATCTCGAAATGGAATAATCGAGGATTCCAATACTTTCCCTATACTTGGTATACAAGAAAGTGAGGGAGGTCTAAAATGTTGAGATTCATGACAATCCTGAAATCGAATCTTTGGACGATTCTAATATTTTCCCTATACTGGAATTCGTACACGAGAAAGTAAATGGATACCCAGAATCCATCCACTCAGGTAATGGGCCTGTCTAGTCCAATGTGGTGGTATGAAGAGCTGAAGCGTCTCCTGGTCTCATCAAAGCAAAGTAGGAATAATCACAAATATTAACTACCGTATATACTCGCGGATACGTTCTCCCACTTTTACCGTATAATTTCGGGTATTCTATAATGTCAGTCGTAAAAGTCGAATGCGGGAAACTCAAGCTATTGGTCCAAGAGATTACGATATGCTAACGCCAACCCGAGAGAGTAACCGCGGAGCAAACGGCCTTTTTTGCTCCTACGTATTGTGCCTACGTCAGCGTTTCTCAACCTTTAAGTATTTGTGACCCGAGTTTTCATAACAGTTTTAGTCGCACCCCCCCTAACATTTTTTTTGAAATGTAGATGCATATTTTATTATACCTACTTAACTTTTATCGACATTTATCTAAGTCTATATTTATTTTTCTAGTATCAGAATGTAGTTTAAGTTAATTTGTTTTGGTTTCAACAGATGTATTTTTCATATTTTTGATTCTTGTTTTCTTTTTTTTCACATCTTCGCGTTTTGTTACTTGCCTCCTAGGGCCCCCACAGGTTGGGAACCACTGGCCTACGTGACCACATTGTAATACCCGCACTATTCTGAAGCGACGTTTGCACTGATTTGTGTTTTTTGTAGCTCACACCCTCATACACCTTTATCATAAGAGCATCATATCTACGATGGAGTGTTCGATCAGAAGAAAATATGAAGCTGGTTTTAAATCAAAAGTCGATGAAGTAGCAACAGAAATTGTTAAGTGTGTTCCTGCAACAAAATTCAATGCATCTGAAAAACTGATTAGAGGTTGGAAGAGGCAAGAAGATGAAAAAAAAAAAAATTTAAAATTAAGTGTCGTATTTTTGAACGGGCGTATAAGTTTGGGGTGAAATTTTATGATCGATTTTTTCTTGTTTCAAGACCTGACTTATACATATGGTATCTATACAAAAGCTTGTGTTTATTATCTAGATCTGCTTAGTGCAATAGAGGGTGGCCAAAGATCAGTTTGATAGCATCCTCAAAAGTCAGGAATTAATTCCTAATTAAAATGATCTAATTATTATTAGGATTTACAACAATAACTTATCAAATGCCATCCATTTCTGAAATGATCACAGGGTTATTAGGGTTAGGGATAATCTACCCGAATCTAGGCATGCAAAGCGTGTAGAGCAAAGCTGCTATTGCTGCCAAAGGGGTTTCTACAAAGTACTGAATTTAGGCTCTGAATACTTTACTGAATGAGAAATTATAGTTTTTGATTTTTAATAAATTTCCTCAAAACCTGTTTACATTTTGTCGTTCTAAGATATCAAGTGTAAGTTAATGGATAAAAATATCAAATGCATCCATTTAAAAAGTACACAATGAGAAAATGTCTGAAAACGTTGTGAATCCACAGTAGGTTTGACAAACTGTACTTCAGCTAATGCATTAAAGATCTGGTATTAAGGAAGTAGGGTGGCACAGTGGTTAGTGGAACCAGTGATTTGGATTCCAATCCACTCCACTACTTGTGTGGATTCTGCATGTTCTCCATGTGCCCGCTGCAAAACCGAATGACGAGCAGGTTAAGTTAATGGGCACCTCTAAAACTGGAGCGGTGCGGCTGTGTGAGTGAGTGGGACTTTTGATGGCCTCCCTTTCCAGGCTTGGTTTCTGCTTGTCATATTTTGCTCATGTGAGTCTTGGATTCCCATCTAACCCCGAAAGTAAGAAATCAAGATGAATGATAATTATGGATCTGCCCCAAAAAAATACCCCTTTGATTTAAAGCCTGCTTGTCAATGCATCCCTCCTTACAGAACGCTCATTCATTTTAAGGAGTAGATGTGACATTTTATTTAATTTTACTATAGTGACAGTACTGAATATTCCAAGTCCATCAATGCAGTTTATTCATAAGCCTCATTCTTAATAATACTTTTCTAGTTCCTCCTTAGTTTTGTTAGTAAGGATTGCCCGCTTCAAAACATCCATTTCATATTTCAGCGTTGAAGAAGATGAAGAACGCGCTGACCTCTGGGCTCTCTTTAATTACATTTGCTGTCATTATTTTAAATGACATTCGCTGATTCCAAATCAGATTAACTTCAGACAGAAACAGACCGCCTGCCCTTAATGGAGATTACAGAATGAGAGAAGCCCCCGCTAGTGTGAGGAGATGGATTCCAGATTCAAGCACATTGGCCACCGAGAAATGTGAAACAAAATGATTTAATTATTACTGTCAGGACTAGCCCACCTTTTATGTAGGAAAATTAAAATTGCATAAAATGATGATTTATTTATTTACAGCACAGTCCAAAGACATGCAGGTTAGGTGCATTGCCGATCCTAAATTGTCCCTAGTGTGTGCTTGGTGTGTGTGCCCTGCGGTGGGTTGGCACCCTGCCCGGGATTTGTTTCTGCCTTGTGCACTGCGCTGGCTGGGATTGACTCTGGCAGACCCCCGTGACCCTGTAGTTAGGATATATAGCGGGTTGGATAATGACTGACTGACTGACTGACCTTCAGAAAGTATTCAGACCACTTCATTTTTCACATTTTATGTTGCAGCCTTGTGCTAAAACACTTACATTCAATTTTTCCCCTCATCAAGTTAACACTTAATACTCTAAAATAACAGAGTGAGATATATATATATATATATATATATATAGGGTCGCACAGTTGTAGCGCTGCTGCCTCGCAGTTCGGAGACCCGTCTAGGTTCACTTCCCGGGTCCTCCCAGCGTGGAGTTTGCATGTTCTCCCCGTGTCTGCGTGGGTTTCCTCCGGGCGCTCTGGTTTCCTCCCACAGTCCAAAGACATGGCGGTTAGGTGGATTGCCGATTCTAAATTGGCCCTAGTGTGTGTGCTTGGTGTGTGGGTGTGTCCTGTGGTGGGTTGGCACCCTGCCCAGGATTGGTTCCTGCCTTGTGCCCTGTGTTGGCTGGGATTGGCTCCAGCAGACCCCCGTGACCCTGTGTTCGGATTCAGCGGGTTGTAAAATGGATATATATATATATATATATATATATATATATATATATATATATATATATATATATTGTCAACGGCACCCGAGCACAGACAGGCAGACATCTTGTTTTTCGCAACCACCACACGTTTATTTACACTATTTACAGTTCTTTGGTCACAAAGACCCCCAAATAATGGTCACAAAGACCCAGTTCAGTGCACAAACCCCAAATAACACAAAGTCCTGGCCACAATGCCTTCTTCGGGCCGCTCCACTCTCCACTGCTTCGTCCTCCTTCCACCCGACTCCAGCCCTGAATGAAGGGAGACGGCCCTTTATAGCTGACCCGGATGAGCACCTGGTGTTCCCGGCATTCTTCACCACGCCCCAGCGTGGCGGAAGTGCCGGCTGTCCTCCCGCTGCTCTCCGGGCGGCGCGATAAATCTTCCCCAGCACTTCCTGGTGTGGCGGGAGTGCTGGGGAAACAAGTCCCAAGGCATTGGGGCCTCCTGGCGGTGACCACGGGCTCCTACAGGAAAGGCTTCCATGCCCTTGACCCGTGGTCCCCAAAGCAACCCGGAAGGCGAACCCCACGTGATCCAGGCAGGGCTCTGACCCTCTTCCGTCCCTCCTGGCGCCCCGGCCGGGTCATGGCCCCTGGCATCCCTGACAGTGCCCCACAGCCAGCAAAGACCACTCGTGGGAAAGAGCGACCCGCCCGCGAGGGCAGCAGAGCCCCGAAACGGGTCCCACTCGAGGATAGCCGGGGTCCGGCCCCGCACTCCTAGCAGGGACGGGGCGGAGACACAATCCGAGCACCAGCCCTTGGTGCATCCCTGGGCCTCGCACAGGTTGTGCTCCCCTTTACCGGCACCCGGGCCTCCTCGATCGGCACCCTCCGAGACCTCCAGCGCCTTTGTTCCGAGCCACTCGTTCCCCGTAGGCTCCTCCAGCTGTGAGCGCAGCTGCGCACCGGCAGAGAGATCATTCCGCTGACGGCCCGACATCAGAGGGCTGTTCCGCCACAAAGGGGTTCTTTCAGCCCGCCCGGGGTCCGTCCCTACAAAAGAGAACACAGGGCAGAACCGCTGCCAGCACCCAGCTCGTGCCATGCACGGCAGCGCCCTCCAATCACCCCGCACTTGCCTGATTGGCACCTCTCCGCGCTTCCGTGTCCCTCTCGATGATGGAGTCGCCGGCACCGCCTGCTCTCTCTCTGCCTGCCTCAGGGATTCCCTCTGCTCCCCCAGAGGGCAGCCAGCCATATGCGTGCACCCAGCAACGCGTCTCACCATATTGGAGGAAGCAGCACCCAGCCGCTTAATCCTCCCTTCGCTCTTGGACGCCTTGACGGTACGCGACTTTGTATTAACAAACACAAGCCCTTTCCCGTCTGCGTCCCTACAGTACAGCGCGAGGCCGCAGCCAACTCGGGGCGGAGGGCGCTAGGACCCGGGGCACTTAGCAGCCCGTGACCACTCAGCGCCTCTCGGACTCCCCTCGCGCGATACAGCCCATGGCGCCGCACTCCTGTCGGAGGGCTGCTTACTCGGAACGGATCATTATCATCACAGCCTTTTTCAACAGACCCTCCCGCATGCTGTACGGAGTCGGCTGCACTCACCGTCTCCGCTGTAACTCTCCGGCTGGAGATTCCAGCGTCGCGCCGTCCCGTTGGTGATCGAAACAGTCTCAGCGCCGCAAACGCCTTCCTCTCCAGTTCCAGCACCTCAGCCCGGAGGTTACAAAGCACCTGCAACACACGCTGCCCGGTGGGCTGAAGGGACACCCCCAGCTCCGCCAAAGCAGCCGGCAAAGACGGGAAGTGAAGCGGCCCGGAGCCTACCTTTCTGTCAGCCTCCAGCGCCGGCCACTTCCTGTGGGCCTTCTCCTCCGGCCCAATCGGGTCTCCCCTGCCCGTGATGGACATTCCTTGGTCCCGCCTCTGCAGTCATCGGCGGGCCCGCAAGACACACCGTCCAATCGCGTGCCTATCAGGGGGAGGGACTTCTGGTCCGCGGCCAACTTGCCTCCCCTTCTGCGGTCGCGACGTGCCCGCCGGCAGCCCTGCTGTTGCCAGCGCCGAGCTGCAGCGCCCTCCTCCACAGCCCTCGCGGCTGCCGCCACGCTGCCGGAGCCCTGCAGACCAGCATGCGCCTGCCACCGACGTGGATCCGGAGGTCCCTGCCTGCAAAAGAGAAAACACGCCCGGTCCGCATGGGCCGGCTGCCGCTAGGCAGGGAACTCACCTTCCCGGACTCGCCAAACCGAGGACACTTCCTCGGCGTGGCCTTTCTTGACGCCATGCGGTCCCGGGCGCCCCAGCAACGGCCTGCTCGTAGGAGATCGCTGCACTCGTTGTAGGCACGCCACCCGCCCGCATCAGGGAAACATGGCCTTCCTGCGGACCCCTGGCGGTCCGGGGTCCCTTTACCCGCGGGCTGTGTGCACGCAGCACCCGCGGCACGGGGGTGGGTTCCCTGCTGTGCCGGGCCGTCCACAACGAATTTGTTTGTTGCAGGTCCCCGCCTTGCAACAGGCGGAGCATCCTGCCGACTACGCCAGATGTCAACGGCACCCGAGCACAGACAGGCAGACATCTTGTTTTTCGCAACCACCACACGTTTATTTACACTATTTACAGTTCTTTGGTCACAAAGACCCCCAAATAATGGTCACAAAGACCCCCAAATAATGGTCACAAAGACCCAGTTCAGTGCACAAACCCCAAATAACACAAAGTCCTGGCCACAATGCCTTTCTTCGGGCCGCCTCCACTCTCCACTGCTTCGTCCTCCTTCCACCCGACTCCAGCTCTGAATGAAGGGAGACGGCCCCTTTATAGCTGACCCGGATGAGCACCTGGTGTTCCCGGCATTCTTCATAGCCACGCCCAGCGTGGCGGAAGTGCCGGCTGTCCTCCCGGCTGCTCTCGGGCGGCGAAATCTTCCCCCAGCACTTCCTGGTGTGGCAGGAGTGCTGGGGAAACAAGTCCCAAGGCATTGGGCGCCTCCTGGCGGTGACCCCGGCTCCTACAGGGAAAGGCTTCCATGCCCTTGACCCGTGGTCCCCAAAGCAACCCGAAGGCTAACCCCACGTGATCCAGGCAGGGCTCTGACCCTCTTCCGTCCCTCCTGGCATCCCGGCCGGGTCATGGCCCCTGGCATCCCTGACAATATATATATATATATAGATATAGATATAGATAGATATATAGATATAGATATATATAGATATATAGATATATATATAATAGATAGATATAGATAGATATAGATATAGATAGATATAGATATAGATAGATATAGATAGATATATATAGATATATATAGATAGATAGATATATATAAAAGGCACTAATATATATAAATATTGTGAAGGACAGCAGGGTCCCATGCCCGGCAGGGACGCCCCTGCTGCTTATGTTCTGGGGGAGCCACCATGGGCACTCCAGTACCTCCCCCGGGATGCTTGGTGGCAGCCTCCATGGCTGACGGTGATTCCCCAACCACCCGCAGGGCTCCGTGGGAGATGGAGTCCTCCACAGCCTGGTTGGGGGCTCGGATGGCCGCTAGGGGGAGCTGCATGGACTCAGCAGCCTGGCTGGACGAATCTTCAGCCCCACCCGGAGGTGCAATTAGGACAAGGTGGTCAAGCACCTGGAACACTTCCGGGTGGGTTATAGAAAGGGCCAGCCACCACCACTCAAGGGGCCAGGGTCGGGAGGACGAGGACTAAGCTTGAGGAGGAGTGGTGGAAGAGGAAGAAGGATTGTTGGTTGTGTTTGTTGTGCTTTGGGACTGTGTTTGGGCTGTGTGGCACGGGGAAGACGTGTCCCACAGCTGAAGAAACAATAAAAGTCTTTGTGTTTTTATACGTGCCTTCTTGTCTATCTGTGTCGGGTCAGACGCCTATATAGCGCCTTTGTTAATATATATATATATATAATATAGATAGAGAGATAAAAGGCACTAATAATAGATAAAAGGCACTAACATATACTCGCTTCGTTCGTCAGCCCCCTCGGCCTGCGCTACACACCATCCACTTCACGTCCCTGTCACTCGCTTGTATGGGTTTCCCTTTCACCAAACTCTTTTAATTCCCATAGATAGGCCTCTTCATTGGGAGGAATCACTACTTTTCCCTGATGGCAACACGAATTAGACGATCTACAAAATCTCAGACTTAAAGTTTAAAGCCTTACAATATCTACATACTTCTGTCATATCATCCATGTCCATATATTCCATCTCTTTTCGCTGTTCCGTTATTTCACCGTGTAATAATTTGTTTGTTTGCACTAATGTGATCATTTTTTGAAACTTTCGAATTTTCGTACTTCCATTTTCTCTAATCTTCTCTGCATGTGTATTGCGCCAACATTTTTGAATTCTTCACGATGTTCTACAGTAATCTCTCCTCGATCGCGGGGATTGCGTTCCAGACCCCCCCTCGATAGGTGAAAATTCGCAAAGTAAAAACCATATGTTTGTATGGTTATTTTTATATACTTTAAGCCCTTATAAACTCTCCCACACTCTTATAAACATTTCCTGCACAGTTATACAGCATAAACCTTTTGTGTTCTCTTAGATATTAGGTAAGATTCGTTGAAATTATGTATAAAAACACACTTTTTATATACAGAAAACCTAAATGTTATTTTAAAGATATCGAGCGTCTCCGCTATCACATACTGTATGTTACAGCCATTACGATAGACAGGCCACCTGTAATAAATACGTACAATGCAAGAAACATTGTATACAGTAAAATGCATGTATAATGTACTAAGTACTGTACGTAGAGAATTAATTATGGTTACTCACCAACAATGACACGACGACTAATCTGATAACGATGAGTTTAGTTTTACTGCACAACAACAGCTCTTCTAAAGGAGCCTCTTCATGGCGACTGTGTAGCACCGCCGTTGTTCTTCTTCCGGCAGTCTTCAATCCAAATCCCTAAAGCAGATTCCATCCAGACTACCGCCTTATTACGTCCACTTACAACTCGGTTTGCGCCCTGGTTAAAGGACACTGCGGCCGTAGATCTTATATTCTTTTCCTCCTTTTTAAATAAAAAGAATCATGGACTCATTGATGCCGTAATTACGTCCTACAGCGGTGTAGCTTTTCCCTTCCTTCAACATATCCAAAACTTTTACCTTTTTGGCAATCGTTAGCATCTTCCGTTGGTGCTTGGGCACGGCCCCTGAAGCAGTAGCAGGAGCAGATCGTTTTGGAGCCATAATGAAGGGCTTGACTACGCACAAAGATAAACACAACAGTTAACTCTTTACACAGCGAAACACGTTGATGCTGAATGAGCGAGACGAGACTTCCTGGTTAACGCAGCGGAATCGAATTCGGCGCTTCGTTGCTGAGCCAGTCAGCACACAGGAGCTTAACTGCTTGCTCTGATTGGGTAGCTTCTCAGCCATCCGCCAATAGCATCCCTTGTATAAAATCAACTGGGCAAACCAACTGAGGAAGCATGTACCGGAAATAAAATGACCCATTGTCTGCAGAAACCTGCGAAGCAGCGAAAAATCTGCATTATATATTTAGATATGCTTACATATAAAATCCAAGATAGAGTGAAGCTGCGAAAGTCGAAGTGCGATACAGCGAGGGATTACTGGACTTTGTCATCTACTCTTTGCCTTTTATTTCCGTGGTTAAATCTCTTGGCACAAAGTCTCATCTCGCGGGACATGAAAGTGTCTCTCTGAAAAAGTCACATATTGTCCCAGGCTAAAAAGTTTTGTCTCGCCCCAGGTGTTTTTTATTATAATAGATACAGTATAAATTGTAAAGGTGAGCCCAGACACAGACAGACGTAGGACACAGGTTCAAAGCACACAGGGCTTTTATTTTCTTTATTCCCCCCCTTGTGGAAACGTCAACCCCGTTCCCACAAGCACAACACCACAGTCCCAACACCAAAACACCTTTCTTTCTTTCTTTCTTTCTTTCTTTCTTTCTTTCTTTCTTTCTTTCTTTCTTTCTTTCTTTCTTTCTTTCTTTCTTTCTTTCTTTCTTTCTTTCTTTCTTTCTTTCTTTCTTTCTTTCTTTCTTTCTTTCTTCAGCCCTCCTATGGCAAGCTTTGTCTCCCTCCTCCCAACTCTGGCTCCCTTTATAAGCCATCTGGAAGTGCTTCAGGTGCTTGATTGCTCGTTTCTGGCTGCACTTCCCGGCGTGGCGGAAGAACTGCCCACACAGGCTCAGGAGCCACTGCAGTGCCCCCTTTAGGCACCACTGGACCCCAACAGGGCTGAAGAGAACTCCATTTCCCATGGGGCCCTGTGGGTATTCAAAGCACCGCTGCCATCCAGGGGGCTGCCATCTTGTGTCCTGGGGAGGTATTGTACAGCCCATGCCTATTCCCTCGGACCATATGCAGAAGAGGCGTGCCAGCTGGGCAAGGGCCCTGGCTGTCTGTCACAAGATATAGATATAGAAATAGATATATAGATAGACTAGCAAAATACCCAGAGCTGGGGCACAGTGGTGTAGTCGGCAGGATCCTCTACCTGGTACAAGGCAGCGACCTGCTATAAAACATTTTACTGTGGAACATGCCCAGGACACAGACAGACAGATATTGTTGTTTCTCCCAACACACGTTTATTCTCACACTACTATTTACAATATTTACAAGTTTAGTGCAGCAACCCAGTGCCTCCAGCACCGATTCCCCAAAAGTCCAGGCCTCTTACACAGTCACTCGTGCCTTTCTTCTGGCCGCCTCCAGTCCTCTCTCCAGCTCCGTCCACTTCCACCTGACTTCCGCTCTCGAATACAGGGAAGTGGCCCCTTTTATACCACCCTGGATGGGCTTCAGCTGCTTCCCGACACTCCTCCTTAGACACGCCCCCGTGTGGCGGAAGTGCCGGCTGCGCAACCGGAAGCCCTCCGGGTCTCCCCATTCTTCTTCTTCCCCCCAGCACTTCCTGGTGTGGCGGAAGTGCTGGGCTCCAGGGATCCTCAGGCACCGGGGCACCGTCTGGCGGTGGCCACGGGCCCCTACAGGGTTGGGCTTCTAAGCCCCCTACCTGAGGCCACCAACAAAACCAGGGCGGTCGCCCCCTCATGGTAGGGAGGAGGCACCAGCCCTCCTCCGGTCCTCTCGGTTGTCCCGGCTGGGCTCCACCCCCAGCATATATATATATAGTAACAAGAAGAGACACGAGGCATGCCAAGGTTTGGGGCAGCCACCCGTTTAATGCGGTTTCCTGGCTGCAAAAGCAAATGATTCATGTAAGTCAAGTTTACATGACAGAGTCCAAAACAGAACTGCCTCCCAGAGCAAAGGCGGGAGGCTTTATAGGCCGCTGGGCGGAAGTGACGTCGTCCTCGGGGTCGGGACCGGAAATGATGTGTCCCGCTTCGAGGTGGTGGCTCCTGGTGGGATTTCCCGGGAAAGGCCTGTAGGGAACTTAGAAAGAGCGTCAGCATAATGGGGCAGATGTATAATCAGTCCTCTCTAAGCCCTTCAGCTGCCTCCTATGCACACGTGTGTGACAATATATATATATATATATCTCGAGAGATAGATAAAGGCACTATATAATAGGGAGACAAAGAGATGGAAATTTAGACTGTAGATAGTAATAAGGGTTGATTTTTAATGCACTTTCTTTTTATCTCTTTATGCTTTTCAGGTCACACATGCCCAGTACTGAGGGCTGATGAAAACCAGTTTAAGCAAAGCCAGAAGACTCTGGAGCTGACTGGTGAGTATTTGTAGATTTACTAAAGATCTGGTTTGGCGTGTTGGCACGATGGGTCGTTCTGCTGCCTGAAGAGTGCAGGAGAGTCGAATCTCCTGTGAAACTCTGATGACTGCAATGCACTCCCTAAGAAGTTGGGACACTCGCGCATTCACCACTGTGTCCCATCACCACTTCTTTTCTTAAGGCCACCTATCAAGAGTTTGGGCACTGAAGACATGAGTTGATTAAGTTTGACAAGTAGGATTTCCCCCATTCTTCCGTCGTGCAGGTCTTCAATTGTACAGGTTTTTGTTGCCGTATTTTGAGCTTCTTAGTGTGCCACACAGGTCTGGACTGCCAGTCTCGTACCTGCACTCTCTACTTAAGTAGCCATGTTCTTGTAATCCGAGCACAAAGTGGTTCAGCATTGTCCTGCTGGAAAATGCTGGTACGACCCTTGAAAAGATGCCATCTTGATCGGCAGCATGTGCAGCTGCAATGAATGCTTTCTGCATTAATGGTGCCCTCACAGATTCCATGGGCAACAACGCACCCCCATGACATGACAGATGCTGCCTTTTGGGCCAGATGCTGATAGGCACTTGGATGGCCCAGTGCACATGATGATGGTTGTTTCTTCCAAACATGAAATGCTGACTTGTCAGACCACAAAACACCATCCCGCTGTGCGACTTCACCTCTGACGGCACTGAGCCCAGAGAAGTTGGCAGCACTTCTGGACGGCTACCAATGTATGGCTTCTGCGTTGCATAGTAAATGTTTAATTCACATCTATGGATTCAACGTTGAATGGTGTTGACTGACCAAGATTTACCAAAGTATTCCTGAGCCCATGTCGTGATGTCCATTATAGACCCATGACAGGTTTTAAAGCTGTTCTGAGGGATCAAAGATCACGTACATGCTGAACCAGTTGTCAACCTTGCACTTTATGCACCGAGATTTAACCGGATTCCTTGATTCTTTTGATGTCATTGTAGAGGGTGAAATCCCCAAATTCCTACCGATTAGTCTTTGTAGAACTTTGGTCTCAAAGTGCTGGATTACTCATAGACACATCTCTTAGTAAATTGATGAGCCTCCACTCACTTGCTCTTGGAGGACTAGGCCATTTCTGGAAGCTCCTGATATAACAGAACATGTTTGTTTCACATCACCTTGATATTAATACTCTGGCATGTCACCTCATTATTAGTCCTAAACGACTCCGCCCCGACTTTTTTTGTAACGTGTTGCATCCGTTTCAGAATAAATTTATATCATCACAAAACAATGCTGTGAAAACATGAAGTACCTTGTCTTTATATGCTGTTTGCGTGGGGAAGTGCATTTAAAAGTGAAGCCAGGAAGGAGTTGTGGGACTCTGGAACAAACTAACGGGACATGGAGTTGAAGCAAAACTTGACAACGTTCAAGAAGAATCTGGATGAGCGGTTGGGACAACTTTGCTATTTACTAAACCAGCGGGCCCGATGGACGGAATGGTCTCCCCATCGTTTGTCAAATTTCTTCTGTTCCCATGCGAGTCAAAGTAAATTTTTTCGGAATTGGATAGATATAACTAGTCTGTCTAAAGTTTGTCCAGAGACCACCTTGAATTTTAACAAGGAGTTAATAGAGCAGAGCAGGGAGACCAACTCCAGCCCACTTCGCCGCTGCTACAAATTAGCCGCCGGTGGCGTCAGTTACGGGAAGTTCATTTCATTTCATCCCATAGATCACGGGTGTCCAACTCCTGGTCCTGGTGGGCCGCAGTGGCTGCAGGTGTTCATTCAAACCATCTTCTTCATTAGTGAGCTGTTTTTAGCTGAAAATTAACTTGTTCTGCCTTAGTTTTAATTGACGTGACTCAGACCCCTTAGTCCATGGGTGACAAACTCCGATCATGGTGGGCCGCAGTGGCTCATTAGTGACCACTTTTTGCTGCTAATTAACTTCTTTTGCCTTAGTTTTAATTAACTTGACTCAGGCCCCTTAGCTGTTTTCTTTTTCCTTAATGAGCAGCCAAACAATAAGGGGACACACAACAAGCTGCTACGTCACTAGCCAACCTGAAATTAAAGAAAGGTGAAGGTCTCGGTCATGTTGATCTGCTCAGGTCACCAAAACATCTTGATGGTGGTCTTAGAAGAAACAGAATCTCAACAGTCTGCTGTGGCAGAATGAGAGCAGCGACAAGTCCTGATAGTGAATGACGGCTTTAATTAACAGCAAGAACTGGCTTCTCATTAAGGAACTGGTTGGAGTGAAATTGGCTGGAGTTTGAAATCACAGTTTAGCTGGTTATCTGTAGTCTCGTTTCACATCTCATTTCTGTTTGGCTGCCATTTAATGAAGAAACGAATCAATTCAGAGGACTGACTCCTTAAAAACAGGGCTATTAAAATGAAGGGAAAAGGAGTTAATTAGCAGTGAAAACTGATCACTGATTAGGAAAAGGGTTAGAATGAAAACCTGCAGCCACTGCGACCCACCAGGATGGGAGTTGGACACCTCTGCCATAGATGCTCCAATGGATTGCAATCTGACGACTGGAGATTCTGCTGTCTTATTCACTTCGAACAATTTCATGAATTTCCCATTTGCTTATTAGAGGATACCAGTGCAGTGAAAAAACACTCCAGATCAGCAATGATATTTAGATATGTGTTGTGTCATCGAGTGGGGGAAATGACACGGTCCAGGGAAACAAAGCCGGGTCGTCCCATTTCATTTCAACAAAATACAAATAAAACCAGTACGCAGTGGTGCAATCAGAATAGCTTGTGGTAAATGAAAAGAAAATTAGCCTTGCTAGGAAAAGGTTAGTCATCCTTTGGCGTATGTCTTGGTCAACTCAGTCCAATGACAGACCCCCTCTTTTCACAGAGCCCGGACGGAAGGGTTAGAGTCAGTTGTCCTCATGGGGCATCTTCTCAGTGCCCCCTTTCATCCCAGGGTGGTATGACACCCCACTGATGAGCCCAGAAGGTTCTCCTCCGACGTACATGCGTGACATTTGGTATTAAACATTGCTGTACTCGGCTCAAAGGACCTTATTAATTCCACAAAAAATGTTTTAATTGATGTGGTTCAGCAACGGGATCAGTCAGCGAGTCAAGAAGTTCTCTAAGGCAGGGGTGGCCAAGTACCATGGCTGCAGGTTTTCATTCTAACCCTTTTTTTTTTTTTTTTTTAATGAGTACCCCGTTTGTGCTACTAATTAACTTGTTCTGAATTCATTGTAATTGAATTGCTTTTTCAAGATTAGTTCCCCAATTTCTTCATCGTTCCCGTGAATTGCTTTGTTTCTTTCCTTAAATAGCACCTGTGAGAGCCGGCCCGACCACAGACTGACAGACAGACACCATTGTTAAGACCACCACACACAATTTATTTATAAGGTCCCACACGGCACACAGTGCTCCAGCACCAAACACCATTTTCTTGGGCCTCTCAGTGGTCCTCTTCGGGCCACCTTCTCTCACTCTTCACTCTCTGGAGCCTTGTCTGCTTCCTCCCGACTCCCACTCCTCGACTGTTGGAAGGCGGCCCCCTTTATGCTCACCCGGGTATGCTCCAGGTGCCCCTTGATGAACCTCCGCCGGCACTTCCTGGTGTGGCAGAAGTGCCACACAAGCACCCGGAAGCACTCCGGGTGACCCTGGAATTCCTTCTGCCAGCACTTCCTGGTGTGGCGGAAGTGCTGGCTTCCAGGGCTCTAGGATCTAGCAGGCACCCCCTGGTGGTGGCCACGGGCCCCTATAGGGTTGCGCGTCCCAGCTCAGCTCCCATGACCCCATAGCAACCAGGGTGGTTGTCCTCTTGTTGCCCAGGGCAGGTATAATCCCTCTCCCGGTCCTTCCAGGCGTCCCGGCTGGGCCTGCGACACACCCAAAAAGAAATGAAATATGAAGTGAGGGAGCCAACAGAAGACCAACTAAGTCAGGGCCTCAAACGCCAACCAATTTCACTCCAACCAGCTACTTAATGAGGCGCTGAGTCTTGTCGTTAATTAAACCCGTTCTTTAATTCCTTGGCTTTGTTGCTGCTCTCATTGTGCAATAGCAGACATTTCTGAAACTGTTGATTTTCTCTTTCTAAGAGCAGCGCTGTCAAAATGTTTTGTGGACCTGAGCAAGATATTCTCAGATATTGTAAGATATTGTATTATGGACACCAGTTGTTTTGGCTCACTTTCTATCTCATTATTGTTTGACTGCTAATGAAGGAAAAAGAAACAATTGAGGGGTCTGAGTCTTCAAGAGCAAGTCAGTTACAATTACAGTGGACCCTTGACTTACGAACTCAATTCGCTCACGAGGGCTGGTTGTACCTCAAGTTGGTTGTAAGTCAAGACTATTTTTCCCATAAGAAATAATGGAAATACCCATAATGCGCTCTGAACCTCCCACAGCAACACTTACTTAACCTTTTCATAATAAAAAAGGGTTGTGTAATGCGCATAATTTACCAAAACACCAATAATTTTTTTAATGTACTAACCAAAAACTTATAAAAAGTGCCTAGCCTACCAGAAACAACAATTTCATACTGTACTCACCATTTAATTTGACATCATTGGGCTGCAGGAAAGGAGGAGGAGGAGAAAGAAACGGAAGGTGGTTATTGTTTAGAAGGAGCCTCCTTATTTAAATCTTTTCTTTGTAAAATTGTCGAGATGGTGGATTTCAACATGCTGTACATATTAGCGAAATCGATCACACGAACACCACTCTCATATTTCCGTACAATTTCCTTCTTCGTTTCGATTGCGATCGCTGTTTCTCAAGTTAATAATGACAGTAGTCGAGCACTCTGTTCAAAGCTGGTCGTGTTGTGAACTGCTGTAATAATACACTCCAAAGCAAGCCGGTGCTGACTCAGCCTGATGACATCATCATGTGCCGCGCCAGCCTACTAGCTAACATCCCTTAACGATCGCTTTACCTTCGTTACCTTCTCTTCCTTCCTTGGCAATTATGCGTCTTGCTTGCCATGGTCTTAGTGAATTATATATACAGATAAATCACTGCACTGACCGAAATTACATCCACAAACACATGTATCTGGGCTCCGACTGACGCTTATGAACGCTCTCGGCTGGCTGTTTGCAATCGCACAAGCGGATACATGTGACCACATTCGGGTCGTAACGCAAGATGTTGGTCGTAAATCAAAACAAAAATTTTGGTCGTAGATCAAGTTGTTTGCATGTCAGGCCGGTCGTATATCAAGGGTCGACTGTAGTTCAAAAGAAGTTAATTAGCAGCAAAAAACAGGTCACTCATTAAGAAAAGGGTTAGAATGAAAACCTGCAGCCACGGTGGTCCTCCAGGACTGGAGTTGGGGACCCCTGATCTAAGGTGACCTTGGATTTTAGGCTTTGATGTTGCCTCTGTGTAATGGGTACATGTATTTTAAAATGGACTGAAGTAGGCCTCTGTTTAAACCACAGCATCTCAGACTCCATCTATCCATCCATTATCCAACCTGCTATATCCTAATTACAGGGTCATGGGGGGTCTGCTGGAGCCAATCCCTGCCAGCATAGGGCGCAAGGCAGGAAACAAACCCCAGGCAGGGCGCCAGCCAACTGCAGGGCACACACACACACACACACCAAATACAATTTAGGATTGCCAATGCACCTGACCTGCATGTCTTTGGACTGTGAGGAGGAAACCCACATGCAAACTCCACGCAGGGAGGACCCAGGAAGTGAATCTGAGTCTCCTAACTGTGAGGCAGCAGCGCCACCCACTGCACCACCGTGCCACCCATTTCAGACTCGAAACTTGATAAACAGCAAAGAATAATGCATTTATCCATCAGGTAAGTCAAGTGACTTTGGCAGAATTTGAACATTATAAGGGCTTAAAATAAACCAGGACTAGGCTAATTCTACTTAAATTAATCCACACTAAACAACTGACTTTCTGAGATGTTGCTTAAGTTTGGATTAACTAGTTCTAGACTACAGAGTCTCAGATTAAGGTAATCAAGGACAAGTGAGATCATCTTTTGGAAACCCGATTAGATTAATGGCATGCACATGTGGCTAAGGAGAGGTTGCTATAAAAACCTGGTATGGAATACTTGTAATTCATTAGTCTTAAGGAGTGTGTGGAACAGGAGTCATTACACTTAACCAAAAAATGGATAAAGACAAAAGAAAACGCTCAAAAACTTCAGTGAATTTGAGAAGACCCTTTTTAAACAAATTGTATCAAACTATCCTGTAATTGAAAACAAACAGCATGATTCAGGTACAGAAAACAAGAAGAAGAAAGCATGGATTTCCATATTGAATGAATTCAACTCAAATGAAAAAGTAACCAAACGGACACTCCAACAAGTTCAGGTATGATTTATTGTTGCCCCATTCTTACAAATCAGTAAATTATAAATGTTTTCATCAATGAAATGTAAAAAGAAAACAATATTATGTAGAACTCCAACTTCAGAGTGTATATTATCTTGTAAAGGTCCTGTGGAAAAACATAAAAATAAACCTGAAAAACAACTGCTGCTACGCGTCAAGAGCGTTTCAAGACAGGTGGGGACTTCCAGTTCCACCAGACACAGAGGAGTTGGGGACTTGTTGGCTGGGATTATTGAAAGTCAGCAACCCCTGGAAGGTATTCCAGATGATGACCATTTGGACAGTTCAGGTGAGGAATCTTTCAAAGACTCATTTGATAGGACATGTCTCATTTACAGTAACATGTGTTATCCCATCCAACATACAGTAATTAAATGCAAGTCATGTCTTGTAACAAAAATGACGTAATGACCTTTATTGTTGAAGTCAAATGTAATACTAGATTTTTCTTCCATACAAAGATGACCTGATCTTCACCCAGGACTTGGGGGGCGCAGGGAACAGTCAAGAGGCTCAAATGAATCCATCAGCAGCCAGCACCAACATGCAGCAGCATCCAGTCTCCTCGGTAGCATTAGTCAGCATCCAGCAGTCTCTAATCCAGGCAGCAGGTCAAGAGGGAAAAGGATGACCATTCATGAGAAACTTGCCATAGAGTTCCATGAATGTAAATTAAAATATTTAAAAGAAGAACATGAAGTCAAAATGAAAATTCTTCATCTTGAGTTGTCTATGAAAGAGAGAGAGATGAAGCAGCAGCAGTGTCAATTGTCTTTGGAACCAAACCTCAGTTAAATAAAAAACATTTCCTGAAATTTTTACCTGTCTATGCCAATCATTTATGTATCATTCAAGGCACATTTATGAGAAGTGCTGCAAAGCAAAAGCATCTCTGTAAGCAAGTCCATTTCTGTCATTGGCTAGCTCAGGGATGGGGACATGTTGGTCATCATCATCTTCAATATCAGGGTCTGGGCAGCCGCACGTTTAAGAAAATTATGAAGCACTGCTGTTGCAATAATAACAATGCAGCACCTCCTAGGTTCAAACCGCAGTGTATTTCGGAGACACTGGAAACGATTCTTCCATACACCAAACATGCGCTCTATTAGCCCTCTGGTGAGAATGTGAGCTTGGTTATAGCGCTGTTGCTCTGGTCTGACTGGATGGGGATAAGGGGTGAACAAGAAGTTTGTCTCGCATACCCACTGTCACCAAGTAGAATTCCAGAGTGTTGTCTTGCTTCAAACTGAGTATATAAAGAGGAGTTGTGGAAAATCCTTGAGTCATGAGTTGAACCTTTCCAGCGTGCAACAATATTGGAGAACTGCATAGTGGGAGTGCACACTCCTTGTACATTTATTGAAAACCAGTTTTTACGATTTCTGAATTCCTCAGCATCTGCTGTAGAGGGACACTTGATGGGAATGTGGCAGCCATCGATACAACCAATGACTCCAGGGAAGTTCCCATATTCATAGAAATCTACCTTGCAGGTGGCCTGTTCAGC
Organism: Polypterus senegalus; assembly: GCF_016835505.1. NCBI lineage: Eukaryota > Metazoa > Chordata > Cladistia > Polypteriformes > Polypteridae > Polypterus > Polypterus senegalus. The sequence continues at coordinate 15,226,649 of NC_053169.1, forward strand.
AGCATTTGGGAACTTGATGAAATCCTTTTCAGTTCACATATAGCACTGCAGACTTTGTGTACTATTTTGCACACTGTTGATTCACCTACACCACACAAATCCCCAGTTTCCGATGGTAGGTTCCACATGCCAAAACCTTAAGGTAATTAATATTTGTAAGGAAGGAGAAATAGGGGTGCCTCTGACTAAGTCACCTGTAAGCTTGGGCTGCAGCAAACCAATTATTTCTGTTGCATTTTCCTTTGACATACGGAAACGGTCAAGAAAATGTAAATCATCAAAATCATTTAGTGGGTTGCTCCTGTCTTTTAGCAACCTTCTTTCTGGTCTTGGTGGTGGTCTCTTACTGTCATTGAAATAGTCAAGGTAATCCATTTTTTGCTACTGTGGACGTGAGCCTTGAGGCAAGCAGTTTTAATCTGAGGTTAAACCTGCTTCTGACCAGGTTTAATTTAAGACTTAATTTAGATCTGGATTAGGTCTAATTCTACTTTATAAGTATCAGTTTCTGACATTCACCTAAAATCAGTTGCAGCCACGCAAGTCGAGTTCCTAACCTAAGATCATACTTAAAAGGTTTAGTACCTTCTAAAGAATTATTCGGCATCCCACTTTCAAAATGGCCATGCAGCTAAATTATAAGAAGATAATCAAATTACAGAACTGCTTCTCATTCCAATGACCGAAGAAACAATTTCATGTGCTTTGTGAAGTCAATAAAGAAACATATTAGAATGATAATGCAATGAAGACTCTGCCACACCGCTTAGATGAACCCAGAACTACGTGTCACTCAGAAAAAGAGTCTTGGCATGGCCAAGCGGGTAAAGAATGGACTTGACATCATGGAAGAGTGACATGTCCTGTCGGAGTGTTCTTGCTGATTTTCTGCTCAGTGACTTTTTTTCTTGGACCTCTGCACACCCTTTTCGCTTTTCTTTTGTTACAGTTAAACAGGGATTACCCCAAACCCCTGCTCTGATCTGGTTCCCTGCCGCCAGTCACACTGGTTATAACCTACAATTTTTTTAATGTCATTTTTGTCTGGAGAAATTAGTCAGCAAATTAATCTTCCCACATATTTGTTGCCCAATATAAGGCAGGTGCTGTCACGGGTCAAGGATACGGTTATTCTGCTTGCATTTTATCAGCCTACCAATGCCATCACGTTATGGGGAATGTATTATCAAACCACTAATAAACTTGGAATCAAGTCATTCAATTACAGCAACTTTAAATGACGATCAATGAAAAATGTAAAAGCTCACGGCTGACAGCAGGTCCCTCTCTTTAACTGGTCTTGTCAGGATAAGACGGGCGTCAATGAAATCGATACAAACTCAGGTTTTCCAGCGTTCTGCTCACCATACAAATGGTTGATTTCTATTTATTTATATATTTTTTCTCTTTACAGGATTTGACCTGACAGAGAAGTTTTTACTGAGGAAGGCGAGTGGAGGAGATGATCGGCCGTCCTTTAGACTGGGAACCTCTCCGCTAATAAAGCCAACAGAGTAAGTGGATTCTGCGCTGGGATGTTTGATGCCTGTTTGCATGTGAATCGTCTTCATCAAAGATCCCTGAATTCATTCTTTGGGGTTTCCTGAAGTTTCAGAATTGTGCTGTTTTGAATCTTTCAGTGCTCAATCTGTTTCAGGTATCACTGGTTCCAAAAGCCTATGCTAGCAGTGATGGGTAAAAGACATGGTTGGGATGCCAGTCCATCACAGGGCACACACAATGGGAACATTTAGACTCTCCAATCATCCTAAAAGCAGGTCTTTAGGCTCAAATGCAGGATCCAGGCCTGCATGGGTTAAAATTAGACAAGAGGTCCTGATGGAAACCGGGCAACATAACGAAAATTTAATTTACGCACATGGCAAAAATAAAGTTATCTTAAAGGTTTAGTTATGGAATCTCACAACAATCCATCCCATTCCAGACATGTGAACTGTGGCATCTTCCAGCCAGCCATTAAGCTGTGATAACAGGAGTACACATTTTAGAAGCTCCTTATCTATGCTGTGAGCTCTTCTGCTGATGGCATCTCTAAGTACTTCTTGTTGACGTCAGATGAGCTTCCTTCACTCGGCCTCCCACCTTTGTACACCGCAGTGCCAGTATACGTCCACTACACTTCACTTATCCACAGTGCAAATCCTGCCAACTACGGCAAATGTTTTGGTGTGGATTAGGTTGCAAACAGCCCATTCTCTGCCAGTCTGGACAACTGCAGTATGGTAACTACCGGTGGCCAGTGATGAACCCACAATATCATAGGATGTTAATATTGTCTGATAAAAAATATTTGTGTGCCAGCTTTTGAAAATTCAATTCAAGTCAAATGGTTTTTATTGTCGTACCTTCTATACATAGTATTGCAGCTGTGAGGGATGGCCTCCATACCTACCTGGCCAAGATGCCCTTGCAATGGAAGAACGGGGGGTTTTTGGGGGGATTTGGGGGCGCACTGTCTCAACCGGAAAACGCTAGATGGTAGTGAATCCAGACTGGGTTTCCTGCATGGGTGCCCACCGGGCATGTCACGTATTGTACGTCCCTGTTGGGTCCCATGGGGGATACTGGGGGGAGCTGTGGGATTTGGAAGTCCCTACGCTGTAAGGTTCCAGCTTCAGCTGTAAATACTTCAGGGCCACAGCTTCACGTTACCAGAAGCACTTCCGGGTGCTAGGTAAAAGGAGCTGCCTGTCTCGTATCGATGAGCAAGAGTCGGGAAGAGGAGGACGACAGTGTTTGTGAGGAGTGGAGGAGGCACTGAAAGATGGATAGAAGGAAGAAGAGGGTTGCTGTGTGCTATATTGTGCTTTTTGTACTTTTGGCCGTGGTGGGAAACACTTGGTTTAAAGTGTTTCCCACAATATAAGAGTCTCTTTGCCTTTTATACTCCTGTCTTGCTTGTGTTGGGTGTCTAGGGAGCTGGAGTACCCCTTGGTGTCTATGCAGCATATGGTGGCACGACATAACATTACCTAGGACTGTGGTGCAACATATACACGCAGTAAACACTGGACAAGTGCAAGACAATTATTTATAGAATAGCATGTTCTTTACTTATTAGTTAAATGAATAGATAGTAATACATTGGAATGGTCATTAATAAATATATAATAACTAGACATAAAAACAACAGTTCTGCATGTAAGTAAGCTACCAGGAGCAGATCTGAGGGGAAGCCGGCAGCACAGAGTTCAGAGTTCTGGACAGTCAAGGTGCAGAAGCTGTTGCAGAATCTGGTAAAACTAGTTTAGATGCTCCAGAACCTTCTACCAGATGGGAGTTGGAGAATAAGACCATAGGAAGGGTTCGGCCGTCATCCAGGCTTTATGGATGCAGTGCTTGATAAAGCACGAAGTATCATAGTTCGCTTGCAGGATCGATTTATTCGTGTGAATCCGAGGCAGAGGGGAGGGGGAAGCATTACATTGTGAAACAAAACTTAACTGCTTCAAGCTACAAAGGGTTAAAAGCTATTTTGTTATAACAGCAGGTTCTTCATACAGGCGTCAGTCATAAGACAGGCTGCAGTAAGCTGACCTAAGACAACTTCTTTATTTAGAACACGTCCTCCTTTAGACACAGGAAAGATGATTTTTCCTTCTTTAGGGCCCCATCTGCAATGTACACAAAATAGAACCGGTTAGCCGTTTTTGTGCAATATAAAATGAAATGTATTGGTAAATTAAATTTTGCTTTTTTTTCTAAAGGGAAGGGGGAGGCGAAATTATAAAAAGTGGAACTTTGCTCTTCTGTCTTGCAACATGGAATCCATGTACTCATCTGTGACTGAATAAAGACTGATTGATTGAACTATTCCTGTCTTCCTCGGGAGTTACTTCTACAATGTCAAGAGTGAGGAGCCGGGCGATGCCCTCCACACTCACGCACCGGCCTCCATTCGTATTGGTCTACCTCTGGCCACGTTTTGGAGAGCACCTTACCTCTGCTTAACTAGCGATGCCTGTTTGTTTATTGATTTTTTTTTTTTGTCCTGTTTTACTACAACGTGGGGGACGGTTAGTCTTGTATATAAATGTCTACGCGTGGAAATGTGTGTGTCTGTCTGTTTGGCCTGGAAGTGAGAGGTGGAGTCGGGGTAAGGGCTCCACCTCTGAGAACATAGAAGGTAACTTAGTCGCTAATATCACAAGAGAGGTGAGCAGGTCGGCCAATTGAAATCTCCAAAGAAAGACAGTCGCTTAGCCGCTAATGCACAAACGAGGCAAACACGTCGACAAAACGAAACCTCCAAAGACTTACAGTCACTTAGCCGCTAATGCACAAGTGAGGTGAATACATCGACCAAATGGTATCCCTTTTATTTTTCCTCCCGTTGCTAATAGAGAAGCGAGGTGAGCATGTTGGCAAAACGAAACCTCCGAATAAAAGACGGTCGCTTAGCCACTAATACACAAACGAGGCGAGCACGCCGACAAAATGAAACCTCCAAAGAAAGACAGTTGCTTAGCCGCTAATGCATAAGCAAGGTGAACACATTGACAAAACGAAACCTCCAAAGAAAGAAACACTCACTTAGCAGTTAATACAGAAGCAAGACGAACACATCGACAAAACGGTATCCCTTTTACTTTTCCTCCCGTCACTAATACAGAAGCAAGGTGAGCACATCGACAAAACGAAACCTCAGGAGAAAGACAGTCGTTTAGCCGCTAATGCACAAACCAGGCGAACACGTTGACAAAACAAAACCTCCAAAGACATACAGTCACGTAGCCGCTAATGCACAAGTGATCGACAAAACAAAACCTCCGAAGAAAGACACTCTCTTAGCCGTTAATACAGAAGCAAGACAAACACTGACAAAACGGTATCCCTTTTACTTTTTCTCCCGTCGCTAATACAGAAGCGAGGTGAGCACGTCGGCACAACGAAACCTTTGAAGAAAGACAGTTGCTTAGTCGCAAATACACAAATGAGGCGAACACGTCGACAAAACGAAACCTCCAAAGACATACAGTCACTTAGCCGCTAATGCACAAGTGAGGCGAATACATCGACAAAATGGTATCCCTTTTATTTTTCCTCCGGTTGCTAATACAGAAGCGAGGTGAGCATGTCGGCAAAACGAAACCTCCGAATAAAAGACTTTCGCTTAGCCACTAATACACAAACGAGGCGAGCACGTCGACAAAATGAAACCTCCAAAGAAAGACAGTCGCTTAGCCGCTAATGCACAAGTGAGGCGAATACATTGACAAAACGAAACCTCCAAAGAAAGAAACACTCGCTTAGCAGTTAATACAGAAGCGAGGCGAACACATCGACAAAACGGTATCCCTTTTACTTTTCCTCCCGTCACTAATACAGAAGCGAGGTGAGCACATCGACAAAACGAAACCTCAGGAGAAAGACAGTCGCTTAGCCGCTAATGCACAAACCAGGCGAACACGTTGACAAAACAAAACCTCCAAAGACATACAGTCACGTAGCCGCTAATGCACAAGTGAGGCAAACACATCGACAAAACAAAACCTCCGAAGAAAGAGACACTCGCTTAGCTGTTAATACAGAAGCAAGGCGAACACTGACAAAACGGTATCCCTTTTACTTTTCCTCCCGTCGCTAATACAGAAGCGAGGTGAGCACGAAACCTTTGAAGAAAGCACTTAATCGCTAAACCTTTGAAGAAAGACAGTCGCTTAGCCGCTAATGCACAAGTGAGGCGAATACATTGACAAAACGAAACCTCCAAAGAAAGAAACACTCGCTTAGCAGTTAATACAGAAGCGAGGCGAACACATCGACAAAACATTATCCCTTTTACTTTTCTTCCCGTCACTAATACAGAAGCGAGGTGAGCACGTCAGCAAAACGAAACCTCCAAAGAAAGACAGTCGCTTAGCCGCTAATGCACAAGTGAGGTGAACACATCGACAAAACAAAACCTCCAAAGAAAGAAACACTCGCTTAGCAGTTAATACAGAAGCGAGGCAAACACATCTACAAAACGATATCCCGTTTACTTATCCTCCCGTTGCTAATACACAAGTGAGGCAAGCACGTCGGCAAATCAAAACCTCCTAGGAGAGAGACGTCCAGAGTAGACATCTCGACATTTCAATTTTTTTCTCTGTTGATTTCAATAGTTTCTAGGACCCCGGGCTTACACAGCTAGTATAATATAAATCAACAACCTTCTCAACAGAGTGGAGCTCTGGAGGTCCACAGCTGGAGTCTACTGGGGGATGCTGCTGCACCTTCTTGTCGATGGCGGTGCTGTTAATTGACTAAGTAAGGTCAGCTGCCAGGTGCACACAAAGGAGTTTGGTGCTCTTGACCAATTCCACCACAGAATTTTCGATGTGCAGTGAGGTGTGGACAGCATGGCACAGCTTCCTGCAAGTCAACAATCCTCTCTTTGGTCTTGTCCACATTAAGAAATAGATTGGCGCACTTGCAGCAGCCCACCAGTCGTCGTTTCTCCATTCTGTAAGCCAACACATCCCCATTGCTAACGAGACCCACCACCGTTGTGTCCGCAGCAAACTTAACGATGGTGTCAGTTGTAAGCCTGACTGAAAGTGGACTATGGAGTTAGAACTTGTTGTGTTTGTTCAACTTTAATTATTAGTTTTCATTTTGAGATTTGACTTTTTTTATTAATTTCCAGTAATTTTGCTTCCTGCTCATCTCTGATAAATTAACATGTTCTTCATCTTCTGGTCCTTACACATTGTTAGCCTTTTCAACTAGCCAGAAGAGAATTCATCATCATCATCATCATCATCATCATCATCATCATCATTCTGAATCAGGCTAAATGAACTAATAGACTGATAGATAAAATGTTGCTTTCCTAAAATTCCACAACAGTTGGCATTGCTCCGCTCAATTCTTCATGTCCCAGAGGAGGAGCAGACAGGATTCTCCTGTAAAACTTATTAAAATTGGAACGCCAGGGCTTTCTGTCAGCACCAGGTGTTGCGCTTTGAGGGTCCATGAAATGGGCAAATTTGAAATCTTTACTGTTTCATTTGAGACCACCAAGAAGGCTTCAGTTTCGAGTCCTCGGACGAGGGGTGGCGGGACGAAATCCTGCACCCGTGACTGCTTTCAGCAGCCAGTTTACATGACACACTGCAACCCGAACAGCATCAGCCGGCTGCAAATACCACAAAAAAAGTGTAAATATTGAAAGTCTGCCAGCAGAATATTACGTTTCACATCAGCAAATGAACGTTTTCTCAGGGTGTACTCTTTCTTACAGTTCATCAATACGCGGAAGAAAATGACACATGGCAATGTCATGACTCACATGCTGAAAATGCTTAACGCTCGTGTCATTTGATTAGCTGGTGCCAAAGTCATGGGGCCGTGAGTTATTTCATTTTCTAGGCCGATCGTTTCTAAATTACGCAAACATATTGAGGTGTGTCGTTTCTGAAATTGTGAGAAAGTTTTACTGAGACCTGACTGACTAACCGTCAGTGGTGCTGTGTAGAAATGAGGTGGCGATGGGGGGATTTGAAATAAAAGTATAAATGAAAAATTGAAGGTCAGGTTACAGTTTACTGTCGCATGTGCAGAGTTTGAGGAAATTCATACTTGCATATCTGAGCCCAATTGAAACCCATCACTAAAGTGCTGAAATGGAAGAATAAATGAAAATTGAAGATCAAGTTTCAGTTTACTGTCCGGTGTGCAGACTTTGGGGAAATTTATACTTGCATATCTGACCCCAAATGAAACCCATGACTAAACATCCGCATCATGAATATGTCACTTTGACTTATCATAAGGGGTTGTAGCAAACCAACCACAGGTGACATACAGTCATATGAAAAAGTTTGGGACCCCCTCTTAATTCCTTGGATTTTTGTTTCTCATTGGCTGAGCTTTCAAAGCAGCAACTTCCTTTTAATAAATGACATGCCTTATGGAGACAGTAGGATTTCAGCAGTGACATTAAGTTTATTAGATTCACAGAAAATATGCAATATGCATCATAACAAAATTAGACAGGTGCAAAAATGTGGGCACCCCAACAGAGATATGACATCAATACTTAGCTGAGCCTCCTTTTGCTCCTTTGAGCCTCCAGACGCTGTCCTCCTATAGCCTGTGATGAGTGTCTGGATTCTGGATGGAGGTATTTCTGACCATTCTTCATACAAAATCTCTCCAGTTCAGTTCAATTTGATGGACAGCCTGCTTCAAATCATCCCATAGATTTCCGATGATATTCAAGTCAGGGACTGTGACGGCCATTCAAGAACATTGTACTTCTCCCTCATGAATGCCTTTGTAGATTTTGAACTGTGTTTTGGCTCGTTGTCTTGTTGGAATATCCAACCCCTGCGTACCTTCAACTTTGTGACTGATGCTTGAACATTATCCTGAAGAATTTGTTGATATTGGGTTGAATTCATGCGACCCTCGACTTTAACAAGGGCCCCAGTCCCTGAACTAGACACACAGCCCCACAGCATGATGGGACCTCCACCAAATGTGACAGGAGGTAGCAGGTGTTTTTCTTGGAATGCGATGTTCTTCTTCTGCCATGCAAAGTGCTTTTTGTTCTGACCAAATAACTCCATTTTTGTCTCATCAGTCCAAAGCACTTTGTTCCAAAATTAATCTGGCCTGTCTAAATGAGCATTTGATACAACAAGCGACTCTATTTGTGGTGCGAGTGCAGAAAGGGCTTCTTTCTCATCACCCTGCCATACTGATGTTCTTTGTGCAAATTGCGCTGAATTGTGGAACGATGTACAGATACACCATCTACAGCAAGATGATCTTGCAGGTCTTTGGAGGTTATCTGGGGATTGTCTAACCCATTCTCACATTCCTGCTCATATGCCACTCCTGTATTTTTCTTGGCCTGCCAGACCTGCTGGGTTTAACAGCAACTGTGCCTGTGGCCTTCCATTTCCTGATTCCATTCCTTACAGTTGAAACTGACACTTTAAACCTCTGAGATCGCTTTGTGTAGCCTTCCCCTAAACCAGCGATTCCCAAACTTTTGTATTTTGTGCACCCCCTTTTCTACCTGGAATAATTCTGCACCCCCTGCATAATATAAAATAGATGCGAATAACCCCTGATACAACTAACAAAGGTATGATACTCGTGCGGTGTCACGGCATCCTATCATTTTTACTTCCATAAGATTTGCATGTGTTCGGCTAACTTCGATGAAATATTTGCAATTTATTTTTTTTCAAAGTGCTTTAATAACTGTTAAAATGCCTTGTGTGGTTTTTGGTAGTAATTCTAATCCCAAAAACAAAGAATACATTATTTATTCTTATTTAATTTTAGTTTCTTTATTTTTTTATGTAAAGAAATGATTAAATATGTTTTAATTTTTAAAAATCTCATAAACGAGGACACCGATGAAGTCTGATCTGCGCGAGACAAACGTATTTTCGTCCGACGAATATTATACCGCTGTTAGTTGTATCATGAAAATAACCCAATGTGCAGCAAATTATTGAATTCAGTTTGGCAATATTGGCCACGCTACCAATGTGGTGCAGTCACCTGATCTACCATTACCCGAATGTTTGCGACAGACACCGATACGTCTCAGACTTTCTGGATTGAAAATACGCGACTATAAAAGCAGCAGCAGTGGCGCCGCTCATCAGTTAGTCATTAGATCTATGCCTTTTAAAGTTTTGCTTTAATTTTTGTTATAATGCACTCGTTGCGATTATATGCTTACAAATTAAAATTTGAAATAAAAATGTAAAAAATTTATTTTGATGTCTTGTTCATTTTTTCGGAGGGGGGCGCTCCCCACAGTTTGAGAACCGCTGCCCTAAACCAGGAGACTGAACAATCTTTGTTTTCAGATCTTTGGAGAGTTGCTTTGAGGATCCCATGCTGTCTGTGACTCTTCAGAGGAGAGTCAAAGGGATGGAAGCACAACTTGCAGTTGACCACCTTAAATACCTTTGACCACTCATGATTGGACACTCCTGTCTATGAAGTTCAAGGCTTATCGAGCTCATCCAACCAAGTAATCAGCATTGAGCAGTGACAGGCATTCAAATCAGCACAATGACAAGGGGACCCACATTTGTGCACAGCCAGTTTTTCACATTTGATTTAATTTCATACAACTAAATACTGTGTCACTAAAATTCGGAAAACACCCCAGAACTCAGATGTTCCTAGGAAATGAAAGACATACCACTGTTATCTTTTTGTTGAAAGGAAAGTCAATTATTATGCAGGCTGAGAAGGGTTCCCAAACTTTTTCATATGACTGTATATCTGTAATCGGGGAGAAGTTCCTACTCTATTGTTCCAGCATGGCTTTGTGAGAAGAAGATCTTGCCAAAACGATTTTTTTGAACAAGCGAATCTACAGTCGTTGAGAAAAACAAAGCCAACAACGTAACTTACTTAGACTTTCAAAAAGCCATTGACTCGGTCGTCCTACACCAGAAGCTGTCGGCATCAGAGGTGACCTCCCGAACTGGACCTCAAGTTCGTTAACCGACAGTAAATAAAGATTACAAAGAAGAGGAGAATGAAGTGAGGTCTCTCCGTGGACCCACCTTGCTTTTTCTGATTTCTATTAATGCCATAGATTGTGTTGCCATCTGGTAAATATGTGAAATTCGCAGGCGATACTAAAATTGGAGCAATGGCAGACACGAAACAACCTGAAAAGACTTTGCACTTTTCTACATTAAACTGTGTTTCCCAAGTGTCCGTCCAATTCGGAAGTCGAGCAAAGTGCTGCTCGCAGGCAAAAGGAACGTCACTTATAAATACAAGATGGGAGACGCTGCTGTACAGGAAGGGACCTCTGAAATGGGTTTATGTTGAAACAGCGTTCTCATCGAAGCAATTAAAATGGCAAATAAAACGGTAGCTTATTTCGTAAGAACCATTGATTGATCAATTGAGGGACATTATGCTTAGACTATAGGGTGGTCCAGATCTAATTATGCAGATCCAGATCATCTGGATGACTTTGATTTATGCGGGGATGATTCCAGTTCGGCGAAAAGACGATTCTTCATGTCGTCAGTTCGCAAACTTCTCGATGGTCCGGGATTTTTCAGGTGATTTTCTATGTAATAAACTTAAGTTATAGTGTAATGAAAATTGCATAATTAGATCTGGACCACCCTATATACAGTATAACGCAGTAGTGAAAGCACGTCTGGAGAACCGTGTGAAGCTGTGGTTACCACACTGCAGAAAAAGACATAGCTGTGTAGATGAGAGCAACCAAAATGTAAGGACAAGTGGGACAAACTCGGAGAATGAAACCGGTTTAGTCACAAGCAGAGCTAGACTGAGTGGTGACCGTAGCCAGGTCTTCAAAAAATCGATAAAGTAAATCCAGCAGAATTGTTTAAGCTTGATAGTGAATCACGTACGTAGTGGGAATCATGGGGAAGGGCATTTAAGACTGAAGCCAGGAAGATTTTCGTTACACAGACAGTGGCGTGCAGAGGAAGCGATGGCCCTGGACATCCATCGGGGTAGTGTGCATCCAATCCAAAAAGTGTTGCTGTTTAGGAGAGCCCAGTTTCAAAAATAATTTGAATTAAATACGAACAAATTTTAATTATTTTAGCTCATTCTCCGTGAAGCACTATGACTTCTAAGCACTAGAAGTGCTCACACCAGGCCTGACCGAGCCAGACTGGGCCCCACAGAGTGAAAAGAGGCCTTCTCTTGAAAACATTTTGAAAACTATGTTTAGTGGACATTAGGGGTCCCTGTTGCCCCTCTAACCCCAAAAGACAGACGCACAGGACACAGGGTAAAAGTAATGAGAAGAATGTGCGGAGTCTTCACAGTCCATGACCCAGCTGGAAAATGAGGCCTACAGAGGAGTAAGGTCATCACTGTTCTGCCTTCATTTAGACCCATCCTTAGCAATCACCTTCTTGCATAAGGAATGTGGACAGTTCCTAAAAAAAGTATTCACCCCATTGGATGTGTTCACATTTTATTGGTAGAACATTAGAAGAATCTAAATGAGAACAGGCCATTCAGCCCAACAAAGCTCGCCAGTCCTATTCACTTATTTCTTCCATAAAGTCGAGTTTTGAAAGTCCCTAAAGTCCTCCTGTCTACCACACTACTTGGTCACTCATTCCAAGTATCTGCGGTTCTCTGTGTGAAGAAACACTTCCTAATATTTTGTGAAATTTACCCTTAAGTTTCCAACTATGTTTCCGTGTTCTGGATGAACTCATTTTAAAGTCACCATCACAATCCACTGCACTAATTCCCTTTATAATCTTAAATACTTCAGTCAGGTCTCTTCTTCATCTCCTTAAGGCTCAGCTCTTTTAATCTTTCCTCATAACTCATCCCCTGTAGCCCTGAATCAGCCTAGTCGCTCTTCTCTGGACCTTCTCTTGTGCTGTTATGTCGTTTTTGTAGCCTGGAGACCAAAACTGCACCCAGGACTCCAGATGAGGCCTCACCAGTGTGTTATAAAGCTTGAGCAGAACCTCCTGTGACTTGTACTGCACACATCAAGGCACTATATAACCTGACATTCTGTTAGTTTTCCTAGTGGCTTCTAAACACTGACTGAAAGTCGATAGCTTAGAGTCTACTATGACTCCTCAGTCCTTCTCATATGGTGACCTTTACATGTGTCCCTGTGTTCTTGTTGAACTCAATTTAAAGTCACCGTCTTGATCAACTGGACGAATGCCCTTCATGATCTTAAACACTTCAGTCAGGTCTCCTCTTCAACTCCTCTTTTTGTAGTCTGGAGACCCAAACTGCACACAGGACTCCAGATGAGGCCTCACCAGTGTGTTATAAAGCTTGAGCAGAACCTCTTGTGACTTGTACTCCACACATCAAGGCGCTATATAACCTGACATTCTGTTAGTCTTCTTAATGGCTCCTGAACACTGTCTGGCTGTTGATCATGTCAAGTCCACTATGACTCCTAAGTCCTTCTCATGAGATTGACTCTCGATTTTCAGACCTCACATTGTATTTTCAGACCTCACATTTCTGCTTCCTCCTTTACATACTTCTCATTTACTGACATTAAATTTCATCTGCCACAAATCTGTCCAAGCCTGTCTGCTCTCTAAGTCCCTCTGTAATGGCTCAACAGATTCTCGATTATCTGCCAATCCACCAATCTTGTTATCATCTGTGGGTGGCTGGTGATTTTTTACATTTTATTTCAAATTTAAGTTTGCAAGCATATAATCACAACGAATGTATTATAACTAAATTTAAAATAAAACATTTCTAAGGCATAGATCTGATGACTAATACGTGCCTGCTTTGAAGTACACAGCCTGTCCAGGTTTGGTTTGATATTCGGGAGACACTCTGAGCTCCGTTTCTATTTGAAGTTTGTTTCTATGATGAGCGGTGTTGTTGTTGCTGCTGCTTTTATAGTCGCGTATTTCCAATCCAGAAAGTTCGAGACGTATCGGTGTCTGTCACGAACATTCGAGTACCAGTAGATCAGGTGATAATGCGGCGCGACTGCACCACATTGGCAGCGTAGCCAATATTGCCAACTTGAGTTAAATAATTTACTGGGTGTTGGGTTATTTTTATGATACAACTAACAGTGGTATAATATTTGTCGGGCGAAAATACGTTCGTCTCGCGCAGCTTTACTTCATTGGTGTCCTTGTTTACGAGATTTTTAAAAATTACAACATATTTAATCATTTCTTTACATAAAAAAAATAAATAAGAATAAATAATTCTTTGTTTTTGGGATTAGAATTACTACCAAAAACCACACAAGGCATTTTAACAGTTATTAAAGCACTTTAAAAAAAATAAATTGCAAATCTTATGGAAGTAAAAATGATAGGATACTCCGACACCGCACGAGTATAACACCTTTGTTAGTTGTATCATGGGTTATTCGCATCTATCTTCTATTATGCAGGGGGCACAGAATTATTCCAGGTAGAAAAGGGAGGGTGTGAAATACGAAAGTTTGAGAACCGCTGCCCTAAGGAGACTTGGTTGCAAGCCCCCCCAAAAAGAGACCTCCACAAGAGTGTCCCTCTAATATATCCATGAGGTCAGATCCATCAACAAGAGTTGTCCTCTTTGGAGATCGCATATCAAATGACTCTTTGGTGCCACCTGCCCCCTTGGGCATAGCACCCCTAGGGTGGTGCCTATTGTGCTGATACCTAGAGGTGGGAACCAACTCTGTATGGGATGCCAGTCCATCACAGTCACTCATACCGGACCAGTTTAGAGTCGCCAGTCAAGTCACCTGGTGAGGAAACAAGGCCACAGTATGTAAAGAAAGAGGGAGGAGGTGCAGAATTCCACTTTTGAATGAAATAACTTTTAACACATATTTAAAGTTCAACTATGCGTGTGTCTAGCAAAACACATACCCTGCCCTAACCAAGGGTGACTGTTTTGGTATATTTAGGCCATTGGCTAACTGTTAACACGGACGTCTGACAGGAAAACGTGTACCGAGTTATCGGATCGGCCTCTTTGTGGTCTATTTTTCATAAAGTACAAATCCCTGCTGCATATCATCTTTGCCCGACATCGCACTGCTCATTAGCCTCCGTATTCTTTGCACGTCGGTCTGCCAAAAAGCCCGGCTGCCTGAAGTCCCAGCCCAAGATCTTCTCCGAGTGTCTGACTGTTTCCGCAGTCTTGACAGGTGATGTTAGACGTCAGCTGAGGGGGAAAAAAAAAAAGGAGTCCCTGCCACAAGCCCTCCAAGCATCTCTCACTTTACTCTCAGGAAATGCAGCTCAGATTATCTTTCTCAGGCAGGCAGGATAGTGTTCGGAGAGGCGAGGGGCCCGTTGACACTTACACTGCTCCGGGGAAGTTCAAGTTAGAGCTCGCATTTGGAGAGACCAAGGATTAGTTCAGTTCCTGGGATGTAAATAGACCTTCCATATGCTTTCCGTTCATAAATTTAATTTTGTCGTTCGTTAGCAAACACATCCTCGCATATAGGTGCCGTAACCCTGCAGTCAGCACTTATTCTGTGTGTGGACAAGTCACCCGTACGGTTTTAAGCACCATTAAGGGTCACATACCAGCAGGATTTCATCCTCATAACTGATATACAGAGCCCCCCATAATGCTTGTGACAGAGACACATTTCTCCTTGATTTCCTCCTCTGCTCCACAGTTTTAAAATTAGAATTCCAACCTTTCAGACATTGTGATTTAAAGTGCACATTGTACACTTTCATTTAAGGGGATTTGCAGACATTTCAGTCACATGACACTTTTTCTACACGGTCCCCACAATTCAGGGCACACAGCAATTAAAGCCGCTGTCATATTTTGCCCTTAGTCACGTAACTTTGTCGACTTTCATTTAAGGGCTTTGTGTACATTTTGATCACACTGAAACAATTGTTCTACACGGCCCCCCCATTTCAGGGCACCTTAATGTTTGGGAAAATTTTGTGATTCCTCAGGTGGGTTTCATGGCTTTATAAGACACCTCGACCTGCTTCTACCCTTTGCAGTCTGTAGTCGCTGTTGTTCAACATGAGGACCAGAGCTGTGCCAATGAAAGTCAAAGAAGCCATTATGAGGCTGAACAACAGGAATAAAACCATTGGAGACCTCGGTAAGACCTGAGGATGACCAAAATCAACAGTCTGGAGTATCATGAAGAAGAAAGAACACACTGGTGAGTCTCAGTAATCACAAAGGGACTTGTAGGCCAAGGAAGACCTCCACTGCTGATGACAGAACAATTCTCACTATGGTCAAGAAAAAGCCCCCAAATGCCTGTGCGAAAGATCAGAAACAGTCTTCAGGGGGGCCGATGTAGACCTGTCAGAGACGACTATCAGCAGAAGACTTCATGAACAGAAATACAGAGGACACACTGGGAGATGTAAACCACAAGAACCAGATAACCAGATGACAGTTTGAGATAAAGGACTTCAAAAAGCCTGCAGAATTCTGGGAAAAGGTCTTGTGGACAGCTGAGACAAAGATGAACCTCATCAGAGTGATGACAAGAGCAAAGTGTGAAGATAACCTGGAACTGCCTGAGATCCAAAGAAGACCACCTCATCTGTTACATACTGTATGGTGCTAGGGGTGTTACGGCTTAGACATGTACGGCTGCCACAGGTCCTGGCACACCTGATGATGCAACTGCTGACGGCAGTGTGTAGAAACATCTGACCTGCTCAAGTTCCAGTCAATGCCTCCAAACCCATCCTAAAACAACTTAATGACCCCAAACATATTGCTAAAGGCAACACAGGAATTTATCAAAGCTAAAAAATGGAAAATTCTTGAATGGCCAAGTCAGTCACACAATTTCATTCCAATTGTGCAGGCCTTCCATATGCTGAAGAGAAAATTTAAGGGGAAAACAAGCAGAAGCTGAAGAGGCTTGGCAGAGCATCACCAGAGAAGACTTTCAGCACCTGCTGATGTCTGTGAATCACAGACTTCAAGCTGTGATTGCATGCTGAGATATTGTATGTGACAAAGTCCTAAATATGTCAACGGCTTTGACAGACCTGCTATTGCTGTGTGCCCTAAAATGTGGGAACCATGTACGAAAAGTGTCATGTCACCAAAATGTCCACAGATCCCCTTCAATGAAAGTCTGCAGTGTGCACTTTAATCACAATGTTGGAATTGTCTGATTTGTAATTTTAAACTGTGATGTTTGCTGATGACATTGTGATCTGTAGTGAGAGTAGGGAGCAGGTTGAGGAGACCCTGGAGAGGTGGAGATATGCTCTAGAGAGGAGAGGAATGAAGGTCAGTAGGACCACCAAGACAGAATACATGTGTGTGAATGAGAGGAAGGTCAGTGGGATGGTGAGGATGCAGGGAGTAGAGTTGGTGAAGGTGGAGGAGTTTAAATACTTGGGATCAACAGTACAGAGTAATGAAGAGTGTGGAAGAGAAGTGAAGAAGAGAGTGCAGGCAGGGTGGGATGGGTGGAGAAGAGTGTCAGGAGTGATTTGTGATAGACGGGTATCAGCAAGAGTGAAAGGGAAGGTCTACAGGACGGTAGTGAGACCAGCTATGTTATATGGGCTGGAGACGGTGCCACAGGAGACAGAGCTGGAGGTGGCAGAGTTAAAGATGCTAAGATTTGCACCGAGTGTGACGAGGATGGACAGGATTAGAAATGAGGACATTTGAGGGTCAGCTCAGATGGGACAGTTTGGTGACAAAGTCAAAGAGGCGAGATTGCATTGGTTTGGACATGTGCAGAGGAGAGATGCTGAGTATATTGGGAGAAGGGTAGTAAGGATAGAGCTGCCAGGCAAGGGGAGCAGAGGAAGACCTATGAGAAGGTTTATGGATGTGGTGAGAGAGGACATGCAGGTGATGGGGGTGACACAGCAAGATGACAAGGACAGGAAGATATGGAAGAAGAAGATCTGCTCTGGCGACCCCTAACAGGAGCAGCCAAAAGAAGAAGAGGAAGTAATTTTAAACTGTGGGGCAGAGGGGCAAATCAAGGAAAAAAAAGTGTCTGTCCCAAACATTATGGAGGGCACTGTATATTTCAAAAATGTCTGTCTGCATAGTGGGGAAAGTCAAATAGACGGGAAGTTAGCAAACATAACACTGTTTTATAGAAAGGGGGACTCCAGTGACTACTGTTCAGTAAGCTTAATGTGTATCATTGGATGCAATGAGAAGTCAAACACAGTGACTTACTGAAGAGATTACGATACGCAAGGGTCAGGCCTCTCCTTCAGGTAGGTTTAATCATATTATTGGTAAATTAATGGAAGGAATGATAAGTAGAAAGTAACCTGTGTAACTGTGTATGCAAGGTCCCATAATCCTCATTGCATGTCAGGACAAAAGAACAAACCATAAAGTCCAAGAAACTGTCTGAGGAGCTCCGTGCCCAAATTGTGGTGAGCCATCACTCAGGGAACATGTTATTAGCTAAAATATTCTCAAGTGTGGACACCAAGAGAGAACTGGAGAAGCTGGGCAGATTAAGGATCCTGACCTTTAAATAGAAAAGTAGGCATGTTGAGGGGATTTCATATGTAATGTTCAAGCACATTATTAATATCAAGATCTGTGAAGTTCGAGATAAATGACGTCCTCCATGTATCAAATGCTGTGTAATTAAAGGAGGGCTCAAATGCAGAATTATCTTTTAGAGCTTCAGAGAATGGCATCTTAGCCTTAAAGCGTTTGATGCATTGGTCCCATATTTAAAAGTAAGTGAAGCACAATCTGATTTATTAATAAACTGACAATATTGATTCACACAGCAAGGATAATCAAGAAGAATTTGTGCGATGCTCTCTTCCTATTTGTGCTTTAAGATGCTGCCTTTGAGGGAAACCTTTAACAAGTGTTGCCAAAGAACAAATGTGGAGATTGGCAGCCCGGTTGTGTTAAATGATAAATGAGACATATGGCATATTCATGCTGAAGGGACAGAACTGTTGTTTAACTGGGGGTCTTGACCTGTTTAACCCCTGGACCTCCAACAGAATTTCAAACAGCCTCGGTGGACTTGAGCTTTCAAAGCAAGTCAAAGCAATGGCCAGAGGTCTCTGAATGTGTTATCAGCTCCGAGTGACCTGTGATTCCTTTCCTTGAATTTTAATGTCTAAATTTTCACTACTTGTCAGTTTCTATCATAATTGCCCCCCTTCGGCTTCATGAAAGAGATGCCACAGGGCCCTCAGGGTAGCAATGGTGACAAATGGTGAGGACTGTACAAGAGTATGGGTGATGATTTTTACATTTTTTTGCATGTTCAGATGTGCTGTGAAGTTCCAGCCTGTGGTGGATTTAGGTATGGGTGACATTGGCAGCAAACGAGGGTCGGCATCTTGCTGGGGGTGGCATGGGGCACTTGTGCTAAAACAGTGGTTGTCAAACTGTGGGGCGGGCCAGCATAGCGGGGCACGAAGTAACAAAAAGGGGGGCGCGAAGATGTGAAAAAAAGAAAACAAGAATCGAAAATATGAAAAATACATCTATTGAAACCAAAACAAATTAACTTAAACTACATTCTGATACTAGAAAAATAAATATAGAGTTAGGTAAATGTTGATAAAAGTTAAGTAGGTATAATAAAAAATGCATCTATCATATATCATTAATTAAAAAAGAACAAATTGGTATTAGTGGGCTCCTTTTAAAAAAACGTTAGGGGGGGGGCAATTAAAACTGTTATAAAAACTCGGCTTGCAAATACGTAAAGGTTGAGAATTGCTGCGCTAAAATATTCAGAATGGTGACTGCAGACTGAGCCAGTCAATCCAATAGGGGCAGCATTTCTGAAAGTTAAAGGGCATGCCCTCCATAAAGTTTGTAAAGAGGGGCAGCAATAATATAACTAAAGGAAACGCACACCTCGAGGGGAACCCCACCCCAGCTGTCAAATTCTAATAATACTGTTTGTACACCGTCACTTGAGGGGCACCATTTATGAGAGCTCAGAGTCGCACACTCTGTAAATTCAGGCAGTATGTACTCGGAGGGGCTGTTTGTGTAACTTAAGGGGTGCACACTCTGGATAATGAAGGGGATCCCCCTCCCTGGTCAACAAACTCCAGTAGAAATGTTTCCTTGCTGTCACCCTGAGGGGCACCATTTATGAAAGCTAAAAGACACACGCTGTGGTACATACACAGAGGGTCTGTTAATGTAAATAAGGGGGCACACACTCCAGACACCTTGGGGGAACTCTAATTATAGTGGAACCTCGGGTCATGACCATAATTCATTCCAAAACTCTGGTCGTGACCCGAAGTAATTTCCCCCACAGGATTGTATGTAAATACAATTAATCCGTTCCGGACCGTACGAGCTGTATGTAAATATAGATTTTTTTAAAGATTCTTTTAAGCACAAAAATAGTTAATTATACCATAGAATGCACAGTGTAACAGTAAACTAAATGTAAAAACATTGAATAACACTGAGAAAACCTTGAACAGAGAAAAGTAACCTTGCAGTCTCTTTAAAAACAAGCCCGGTGCATTCATTCTTTAACTGCCTCTCTCTCTCTCTCTCTCTCTCTCTCTCTCTCTCACTGCACAGCGAATGCACAGGCGCGTACAAACCAGAAGGGAAACTGGCTTGTTCACAACCACACACTCGGGTGACGAACAGATGCAAAAGTTTGCCGAACTTTTTGGTCGTAACCCAATTTTTACGTGTTCAGAGACTTCGTGACCCGAGGTTTCACTGTATACTTTATATCTGCCGTCACTTGAGGGGCACCATTTACAAAAACTAAGAGACGCATGTTCCATAAATTTCAGTGTGTATACAGGGGAACCATTTAAGTAACTGAAGTGG
The DNA here is from genome assembly GCF_016835505.1 of Polypterus senegalus. Classification (NCBI taxonomy): domain Eukaryota; kingdom Metazoa; phylum Chordata; class Cladistia; order Polypteriformes; family Polypteridae; genus Polypterus; species Polypterus senegalus. The sequence goes on from NC_053169.1 coordinate 15,246,929, forward strand.
TACACGTGCCGGACACTGAAAGGGACCCCCTCTGGTCATCAAAGTCTACTAATACTGTTCATGCACCTGAGGGGCACCTTTAATGAGAGAAAAAGAGGCGCACGCTGCATAAATTCTGTAGTATGTACACAGAGGGGCTGCTAATGTAAATGAAGGGGCGTACACGCTGGATATTGGGGAGGCTCCCGCAGTTGGTCCTCAAACTCTAATTATACCATTTCTTTGCCATCTCTTGAGGGGGCACCATTGATGAAAGCTATGAGAAATGTGCTCCATAAATTTCTTGGTATGTACACAGAAGGGTCTTTTAAGCAATTGAAGGCGTGCATGTGCCAGACACCGAAGGGGAACCCCCCCCCTTCTGGTTGTGATAGTCTAGTAATGCAGTTTGCATACCATCACAACTTGGGGGGCACCTTTTATGAAAGCTAAGAGACACGCGCCGCATAAAGTCTGCGATATGTACGCAGAGGGTCCATTTATATAACTGAAGAGGCGTGCGCGCTGGACACCGAGGGGGACCCTACCCCCAGGTCATTGAAGTCTAATACAGTCTATGTGCTACAGACACGGGGGGGCGCACCACCCCCAATGGCCAGCAGCTCCAAATACACTTCTTTGAGTGTATTTATTTATTTATTTTCCTTTTTTTTATTGAGCATCTGTAAAAAAAGCCAAAGTACCCCTTGGTGCAAATAACTTCTTTCTTTCTTTCTTTCTTTCTTTCTTTCTTTCAACCTGCCTTGAAAGCTTGGATATTGTATTCTCTTCAGTGAGTCACTGTGCGCGACTTCTCATTGCATCGAATGATATACGTTAAGCTTACTGGACAGTAATTACTGGAGTCCCCCTTTCTATAAAGCACCGTTATATTTACTAACCTCCCGTCTGTATGGCTTTCCCCACTATGCAGACAGACAGTTTTAAAATAGACGGTGCCCTCCATAATGTTTGGGACAAAGACACTTTTTTTTTTTTGTTGTTCCCCTCTGCCCCACAGTTTAAAATTACAAATCAGACAATTTCTGACATTGTGATTAAAGTGCACACTGCAGACTTTCATTGAAGGGGATCTGTGGACATTTTGGTCACATGACACTTTTCGTACATGGTTCCCACATTTCAGGGAACACAGCAATAGCACGTCTATCAAAGCTGTTGACATATTTAGGACTTTGTCACATACAATATCTCAGCATGCAATCACAGCTTGAAGTCTGTGATTCACAGACATCACCAGGTGCTGAGGGTCTTCTCTGGTGATGCTCTGCCAAGCCTCTAATGACGCCATCTTCAGCTTCTGCTTGTTGTCCCCTTAAGTTTTCTCTTCAACATATGGAAGGCCTGCTCAATAGGATTTAAATGGGATGACTGGCTCAGCTATTCAGTTTTCCATTTTTTAGCTTTTTCACCTCAGCAGTCTGTTTGGCCCATTATCTTGTGGTAGGATGACGTGCCATCAAGTGAGTTTGGTGGCCTTTACTAGAACTCGAGCAGATCAGATGTTTCTACACACCTCAGAATTCCCATCATCAAGTGTGCCTGGACCTGTGGCAGCCATACATGGCCACCTCATAACACCCCAAGTGCCATGTTGAACAGATGAGGGGGTCTGCTTTGGATCGCAGGCATTTCCTTCTCATCTCCACACTTTGCTCTCACCATCACTCTGATGAGGTTCATCTTTGTCTCGTCGGTCCACAAGACCTTTTCCCAGAATTCTGCAGGCTCTTTGAAGTCCTTTATCTCAAACTGTAATCTGGCTGTCCTGTTCTTGTGGTTTACATCTTGCAGTGTGGTCTCTGTGTTTGTGTTCATGAAGTCTGCTGCTGATAGTCATCTCTGACAGGTCCACATCGGCCCCCTGAAGACTGTCTCTGATCTGTCACACAGGCGTTGGGGGCTTTTTCTTGACCATAGTTAGGATTCTTCTGTCATCAGCAGTGTTGGTCTTCCATGGCCTACTAGTCCCTTTGTGGTTCCTGAGCTCACCAGTGTGTTGTTTCTTCTTTATGATGTTCCTGATAGTTGATTTTGGTCATCCTCAGGTCTTACAGATGTCTCTTGATTTTCAGCCTCATAATACAGCGTTTCTCAACCTTTACGTATTTGCGACCCGAGTTTTCATAACAGTTTTAATCGCGCCCCCCTAACGTTTTTTTGAAAGGAGCCCACTAATATCAATTTGCTCTTCTTTAATTAATGATATATCATAGATGCATATTTTATTATACCTACATAACTTTTATCGACATTTATGTAACTCTATATTTACTAGCCATGTGCGCCCAACTACGTTGCGCGTGTTAAAGTTGTCTGTGAACGGCTCCCTGTTTAAACGCGGCTGCCAGTCGTGCACTGGGCCCTTCGTCGCACAGCATTATGATTTTTTATAAGGGAAACAAAATTACAAAAGAAAACCCTTGGACAGTGATTCGATAGGAACGGCCTACTTGGAATCACTGTCCGAATAGTAATTATGTGGTGCTGTAGGAGCATTTCTGCTTCTGTCCGTTCACAGTCCATCTCATTTTCATGACGCTATCATTTCCTCTCACGATGTCTTCTCAACCTTTCTCCAATCTCGCAGGTTGCTTTGTGGCAATCCAAAGAGTAAGGCAATATACACGGAGCAATGGTTATAAAAAGGGGACACATAGATATCCAGGCTCTTTAAAGCATAAATAGGGATCACTTCACTGACATGTGAGCAAGCCACGGTACAACTGTGAGACGCGCAGCACTCGCCGGCTACAACGTAACAATAATAATTTCCAGAACGTGCTGTTACGTTGTCATTCATTTTACCCACTGTCTTTCTTTCATTCATATGTTACGTAGTCACGTACCTTTTATCTTCGGCAATCTCATTCTCTAACCAGGCCTCAGGAGCTAACCAGCGTAACACTGTCCACCACCCCTTTCGTTATTCCAGCACATTTTTGACATCCGTGAGTAACAACAACGTACTAAACTGGAAGGTGGTCTACGCATGCGTGGAATTTGCAGACAAACAAAGATCAAGATCTAAATGAAGATCTCTTTAGTTAATTTAAAGCACAACAATTTGTTTAGTTTGAATGTCTGTGTTTTGAGGTGTGACTGGCGTACTACAGTCGTCAGTAGTATAAGCCTGGAGGAGATTCTTAATGCAATGCCAATGTTTTAGCTGTCTCTCTACTGCCATCTAGTGCTCCTTCTGCTAATTCATTCGAGGACAAACAAAGATCAAGATCCAAATGAAGATTATATATAGAGATTTTTCTAGTATCAGAATGTAGTTTAAGTTCATTTGTTTTGGTTTCAATAGATGTATTTTTCATATTTTCGATTCTTGTTTTCTTTATATCACATCATCGCGCCCCCCTTTTTGTTACTTCGTGCCCCCCACAGGTTGAGAACCACTGTCATAATGGCACCCTTGACTTTCACTGGCACAGCTCTGGTCCTCATGTTGAACAATAGCAGCTCCAGAACTCCAAAGGGCAGAAGCAGGCCGAGGTGTCTTATGAAGCCATGAAACACACCCGAGGAGTCACAAACACTTGGGACACCAATTGTCCCAAACATTATGGTGGCCTTGTAATTGGACAGTGCAGAAAAATAATTTCGGTGTGACCGAAATGTACACAAATCCCTTAAATGAAAGTCGACAATGTGCACAATGTCTGAATTATTTTAAACTGTGGAGCAGAAGAGTATCATAGAGAAATGTGTCTCCGTCACTAGCATTATGAGGGGGGGCACTGTATATCAGTTATGCAGATGAAGACCCTTAAGGGTGGTTAAAACTGCATGGTGCCCTGAAATGGGGGGAGCGTGTAGACAAAGTGCTGTCATTTCTATATGCTGGGACTGAAATGTCTGCAAATCCCCCTAAAGGAACGTCTGCATTGTCCACTTTAATCACAATGTCTGAATTGTGGCATTTTTAATTTTAAACTGTGGAGCAGAGGAGGAAATCAAGGAGAAACGTGTCTTTGGTGGGCACAGTATGTATTTTTATAACATCCATGACATGACATTTGAACCTAAGACGTGTGAGACAGCAGCATAACCTCCATGTTACTCTGCAGCCACCAGAAGAGCAGCATTCTCTCTTTTTACGGATACTGTAACAGGCAAGTAATCCATTCATTCGTCCCTTATTGCAATTGCTTACAGCAGTTCGGGGTCTCAGGCTATCCTGAAAATATCGGACACACGAGATAAGTTATCTCAGGATGGTGTGCCAGTACAGACAAAAAGAAATCCTACGATTATATAAGAGAATGAGCGCGTACATAATCAGCCACTCTGCCACTTAGATCTTTACCCAATATAATACAGAAAGGCATCTTTAGCTCCAGTAATCCAAGCATCCATGCGTCCAACAAACCGTTCAGAGTCGGCTTTCCCAAATCCTTTCTAGACCGTTATCTCCGTCGACCAGGCAGGTGGTACCCGAAGTGAAGTGTTACGTGCATAATGAAACGTGAAGAGGATTATGATTATTACAGTCCTAAGCTGGAACTGTGCAGTTTGGTGTGGAATTCAGCTTATCAGTAGAGGAGACAAAAAGGCGAGTCTCAAACTGATTGGCACTGTGACAGGCGGTGCAGCCCTTTGGCTCCTCTTCTGTCTGAGCGGCTCTACTAGTTAATACCGAAACTGACACTGACAGCTCACTTTTGAATGTCTCCGAACTTTTTGGTTGTTACATAATGAAACCAAATGGGGAGCAAACTCTCTGCTGCTGCACAGGCAGCCTGGCTCAGCAGTTAAACGTAATGGAAATGAAACAAAATGGCCAGTTGTGGCTGATAGGGGCACTCTTGAGCAGACTATAAACCCACTCAAACAAACAGGATTTACTGAAGAGTAAGAAGGTCTAAGGCGACAAGGATATACTGTACCTAAACAAAACCGCCATGTGAGGGCCTGACTCTAACACGATAGCTCTGCACCTTCCTTCTTTCCTTCCTCATCCTCCTACACCTCTCATGTCAGATGACCCCTTGCCTTTACTCCAGTGGCCACTGGAAACGCTTCTGACGTTTAAGGGATAACTTGGGAGTATTTCCTTGCTTGACCCAGATTCTCAAAAAGTACTCCAGTCATCCAAAGACACCTTACAGAAGTGTGGCTTTATGACAGGAACTCCCCCTAGTGGCTTCAGGTGTTATTGCCTTTCCAGTCGGCCAAACCTCTGAGGAGCAGTACAGGTTTTGACAGAGTTCTCTTTGGGCTCGCTTTGTGTTGTCTTTCTTAGGGTATTTTCCAAAGGTGGGAGTAACAATGGGAGTAGCACAGGGACTTAAATTAGAGAGGTGGTTTCTAATGAACAGCACAGTTCAGGGCCACTAGCTCACTAGTCAACACTTTTTCTTTGCGCCTCAGGTCATTGCAATATTTTTCACAAAGTGCCTGTAATTAAAATAATCTGATAATCGTGACACAGAATTTGTGGTAATGAGTGGCTGTGAACCATAGCTGGACCTCCATATCTTTGGTTTTGACAAAGTGTTCCTCAGTATAAACGACTTTGAGAACCATTGTCCTAGAGGAATGAGTCATCTTGGCCAAGAAGAGTTCCAGGTAACTTCTCAACAACATCTGTCTAGTGGAAAACTTGTAGTCTTTATCAAGAAGAGATCCAAGTAGCTTCTCAGCAACCTCTATCTAGCAGAATAACTTGTAGTCTTGGCCAGGAAGAGTTCAGAGTAACTTCTCAATAACATCTGCCTAGCTAAACAGCTTGTAGTCTTGGCCAAGAAGAGTTCAGAGTAACTTCTCAATAACATCTGCTGCCACCACCATGCTTCACTGTAGGGATGGTATTGGCCTGGTGATGAGCGGTGCCTGGTTTCCTCCAAACGTGACACGTGGCATTCACACCAAAGAGTTCAATCTTTGCTTCATCAGACCAGAGAATTTTGTTTCTCATGGTCTGAGAGTCCTTCAGGTGCCTTTTGGCAAACTCCAGGCGGGCTGCCATGTGCCTTTTACTAAGGAGTGGCTTCCGTCTGGCCACTCTACCATACAGGCCTGATTGGTGGATTGCTGCAGAGATGGTTGTCCTTCTGGAAGGTTCTCCTCTCTCCACAGAGGACCTCTAGAGCTCTGACAGAGTGACCATCGGGTTCTTGGTCACCTCCCTGACTAAAGCCCTTCTCCCCCGATCGCTCAGTTTAGATGGCCAGCCAGCTCTAGGAAGAGTCCTGGTGGTTTCGAACTTCTTCCACTTACGGATGATGGAGGCCACTGTGCTCATTGGGACCTTCAAAGCAGCAGAAATCTTTCTGTAACCTTCCCCAGATTTGTGCCTGGAGACAATCCTGTCTCGGAGGTCTACAGACAATTCCTTTGACTTCATACTTGGTTTGTGCTCTGACATGAGCTGTCAACTGTGGGACCTTCTATAGACAGGTGTGTGCCTTTCCAAATCAGGTCACATCAACTGAATTTACCACAGGTGGACTCCAATGAAGCTGCAGAAACATCTCAAGGATGATCAGGAGAGACAGGATGCACCTGAGCTCAATTTGGAGCTTCATGGCAAAGGCTGTGAATACTTATGTACATGTGCTTTCTCAATTTTTTTATTTTTAATAAATTTGCAAAAACCTCAAGTGAACATTTTTCACATTGTCATTATGGGGTGTTGTGTGTAGAATTCTGAGGATAAAATGAATTTAATCCATTTTGGAATAAGGCTGTAACATAACAAAATGTGGAAATAGTGATGCGATGTGAATACTTTCCGGATGCACTGTATCTATCTATCCTATAGTGCCTTTAATCTATCTATCTATCTATCTATCTATCTATCTATCTATCTATCTATCTGATCACGACTCTGACTTGCCAGGTGGAGATCGAGTGGCTTCTTTTATCTATGACCAGGGAGTACTTCTGGTGCTAGAGCATTGCCCATTAGAAGCACTTCTGGATTGAACAGAAGTCCTTGAAATTAGGAACTATGAATCCCAACAGCTTCCCCTGGTGGCACCCACATAACCCAGCAGGGCTGCCCCTTGGGACTACAGATCCCAGCATGCCCTACTGGTGTGTACTGGCGGAGAAAATGTTCAGCATTGTTCATCTTTCCTGGTCCTTCCATTTTAGTGGCATCTCAGCTGGGTAAGAATCTCTGCACCTGATGCCAGTCCTTGTGTGCCATCCATAATTGAATACTTTGTTAAAAATATATAGATACAGTATAGCCCCTGACTGTTGATCTTGTGGAGTGGGCACGTTCTCCCAGTGTCAGTTCATCATTCCCAAAGATGTGTGTGTTGGGTTAATGGGGCCCAATTAGAGTGTGCATGTACTGCTACCTTGTCTGGGGTGGTTTCCTTGGACCTTGAACTGGATAAGCAAGTTTGAGAATGTGTGAATGTTCTGTATGTACGCATGTACTATGAATCAACACTTGTGAGGTGTTCTGAGCGTGGCCAAGGGCCCTTCATAATAAGATGTATTTTACTGCTACTATTAGACTTCCTGTTCTAAATGGCCGCTTTATTACAGGCTTGTGTTTCCAAATGGGCTTCCCGACGAGTATTCATTAGTATCCACATTTCGATTGAGAAGGACCACCAAGAAAGACCGCTGGTACCTATGGCAAATTGCTGATCAGAATGGCAGCCCACAGGTAAGAAGTTTTATTTTTACTCTGATCTCATTGGCAAGGAGGTAATGGGGCCGAACCAGCAGTTGGTTTACATACGCCAGGGTGTCAAACCTTTGAATTCGGGTGGCTACAAGTCAAACGTCCGCTCAAGTGATCTTGTGATTCTTTCATTGAGGATGGTGGGAGGTTAACTTTAAGTGTAGCTGCTGGTGAGTAAGGCAGGAACACACACGGGTGGTCAAACACGTGCCAACAGAAATCTCTCAGTCTAACAGATGACACTTGCAATGGAATATGCAGTTTAAGTTTAAGCAGTCAGTCATTATCCAACCTGCTATATCCTAAAACAGGGTCACGGGGGTCTGCTGGAGCCAATCCCAGGGTGCAAGGCAGGAACAAATCCCCTGGCACACACACACAGACCAAGCACAATTTAGGATTGCCAATGCACCTAACCTGCATGTCTTTGGACTGTAGGAGGAAACCCACGCAGACACGGGGAGAACATGCAAACTCCACACAGGGAGGACCTGGGAAGTGAACCCGGGTCTCCTAACTGCGAGGCAGCAGCGCTACCACTGCACCACCGTGCCGCCCTTAAGTTTAAATATCTTATCTGTTTTTACTGGTATGAGGTTCAATGTGTACGTCTCTGGCAATTCAGTAAGTATCTTTTCTTCTAACCCTAACTCTGATAAAACTGAACATTTTACTAGTTTCTGTTTTTTTACTTTGTCCCTTTCTACAGTGCTTATGTATATGGACTTGAGCCTTAGTTCCAGGAAGATTTAACTGCTCCTGCAAGCTTTCTATGCAAAATGTAGCTGTGCTGCCAGGGTCTATTAAAGCACATCTTTCACTTACTTAGACTTTTCTTGAACTGGGACCACAGCTAAGACACACACTCTTTAATGGTCCCAGTGGCAGATCACGTCTCTAGTGGTTCCACAGAAACATATCAAGATGAAATGTTCTACTTTTCCAACTTAGCGCGCTCCTTTTGGGCAGGGGTGACTTTATCATTGGTACCTTATTCATATACAAAATGACTGGATGTAAATGACAGCATATTTGGCATTTCATTTTTTCTACACAGTCTTTACTAAGATGTTGATACTTAAGGCACTTAAAGCATAAGCCCTTAGATTTTATAAAGTCAGCAGCTTGGATGTGCGGAATTATCACTTGGAAATGCTGCTACATGTGATTTAGTCTTGAATGAGAACACACATTTGGGGACAACTCGCTAAAAAGTTTGAAGAAGAAATCCATCCATTTCTTAAAAACCCGCCCCCAATCTCCTCCTGTCTGTGCACTTTTTAAACGTTTGGGGTTGCAGTTTGCCATTTCTACTCTTGGGATAGACAAACACGTTACATAACAATTGAAGTATTAAGGGAGCAGCAGAAACAGAAAAGAAAATAGAAGGAAATAGAAAGGTGAAACTGCCATTATCAGTTCAAGAGTTCAGTACCTGACGCTTAATGATTTGCATATCTTGTTGACATTTACAGTCCTTTGAAAAAGTTTGGGAACCCCTCTTAACTCTTTGGATTTTTGTTTCATTGGCTAAGCTTTCAAAGTAGCAACTTCCTTTTAATATCTGACATGCCTTATGGTGACATTAAGTTTATTGGATTAACAGAAAATATGCATCATAACAGAATTACACAGGTGCATAAATGTGGGCACCCCAACAGAGATATGACATCAATACTTAGTTGAGCCTCCTTTTGCTCCTTTGAGCCTCCAGACGCTGTCCTCCTATAGCCTGTGATGAGTGTCTGGATTCTGGATGGAGGTATTTCTGACCATTCTTCATACAAAATCTCTCCAGTTCAGTTCAATTTGATGGACAGCCTGCTTCAAAACATCCCATAGATTGTCGATGATATTCAAGTCAGAGGACTGTGACGGCCATTCCAGAACATTGTACTTCACCCTCATGAATGCCTTTGTAGATTTCCAACTGTGTTTTGGGTCATTGTCTTGTTGGAATATCCAACCCCTGCGTAACTTCAATGTTGTGACTGATGCTTGAACATTATCCTGAAGAATGTGTTGATATTGGGTTGAATTCATGCGACCCTCGACTTTAACAAGGGCCCCAGTCCCTGAATGAGCCACACAGCCCCACAGCATGATGGGACCTGCATTAAATTTGACAGAAGGTAGCAGGTGTTCTTCTTGGAATGCGGTGTTCTTCTTCCACAATGCAAAGCACTTTTTGCTCTGACCAAATAACTCCATTTGTGTCTCGTCGGTTCAAAGCCATTTGTTCCAAAATGAATCTGGCTTGTCTAAATGAGCATTTGATACAACAAGCGACTCTGTTTGTGGTGTGAGTGCAGAAAGGGCTTCTTTCTCATCATCCTGCCATACTGATGTTCTTTGTGCAAATTGCGCTGAATTGTAGAACGATGTACAGATACGCCATCAGCAGCGAGATGTTCTTGCAGGTCTTTGGAGGTGATCTGTGTGTTGTCTGTCACCATTCTCACAATCCTGCTCATATGCCACTCCTGTATGTTTCATGGCCTGCCAGACCTGCTGGGTTTAACAGCAACTGTGCCTGTGGCCTTCCATTTCCTGATTCCATTCCTTACAGTTGAAACTGACAGTTTAAACCTCTGAGATGGCTTTTTGTAGCCTTCCCCTAAACCAGGAGACTGAACAATCTTTGTTTTCAGATCTTTTGAGAGTTGCTTTGAGGATCCCATGCTGTCTGTCACTCTTCAGAGGAGAGTCAAAGGGAAGGAAGCACAACTTACAGTTGACCACCTTAAATACTTTTTACCACTCATGATTGGACACTCCTGTCTATGAAGTTCAAGGCTTATCGAGCTCATCCAACCAAGTAATCAGCATTGAGCAGTGACAGGCATTCAGATCAGCACAATGACAAGGGGACCCACATTTTTGCACAGCCAGTTTTTCACATTTGATTTAATTTCATACAACTAAATACTGCGTCACTAAAAACACCCCAGATGTTCCTAGGAAATGAAAGACATACCACTGTTATCTATTTGTTGAAAGGAGAGTCAATTATTATGCAGGCTGAGAGGGGTTCCCAAACTTTTTCATATGCCTGTATGAGTATCACAACACAACAAAGTCAAACAGCAGCAAATAGTGTTTGGTGAAGCCTTGTTGTCTAATGTATACCATGTGTATAAACACCATAACCATATTCAGGCTTGGCATGTTGGGCGTCTCTAATTAGAACAATCGAGACGAGAACAGCCATTCAGCTCCACAAAGCTTGCCAGTCCTCTCCATTTAATTCTTCCAAATTAACATCAAGTTTTTGAAAGTCCCTAAAGTCTTACTGTCTGCCACACTACTTAGTCACTTATTCCAAGTGTCTGTGGTTCTCTGCATAAAGAAAAACTTCCAAAAGTTTGTGTGAAATTTACCATTAACAAGTGATTGCATTCACTACACTGTTGGCACGCAGACTTATTCTGATAAACTGGAAGAACCCAAACTCTCCTCTTTTAAGTCAGTGGGAAACCAATGTGTTATATTATTTGAAATTGGAAAAAATCAAATACTCAGTTAGAGGATCCGTACAGACTTTTTTCAAAACATGGCAGGATCTAATCAGTAATATTTTAAAATAAGCTCATAAAGCACAGAGAATTTATTAACTTAGGTATGTTTACAAGCCTTAAATTTCACGCCGTTTGGCTTGCTCTCTCTCTCTCAGGGGTGGGGATCGATCTGTTCTCAACTCAATTTTTCTTTTTGTAAAAACTTGATTGCTTTGTATGGATTGCAATAAAATTAATAAAAAGGAAAAAAAAATGTTTCCAACTGTGTTCTTAAATGGTAATGTTAACTTACTTTAGAAATTCATTTAGACGAGTCAACTATAATCAATTCATTCATAATTAACCGTTCATCCATCCATCCATTTTCTAAATTTCTTATAATTGCACAGGTTACTGGTGCCAACCCTGAACAGGGCACCAATCCATAACAGAGCATGTGCTGACCCTCATGCCCACCAGCATCACCTATTAACCCAATATAAGGGGCAAAATCCCAAGTACCCTGATTACAAACCTACACAGACATGGGAAGAATGTGCAGCATCCTCCCAGTCCATGGCCCAGCTGGAAAATGAATTACTAAGGTCACCATTGTGCCGCCTTCTTAGCTAACACCTTCTTGCATTATGAATACGTGCAGTTCACGGGGAGGGCATGGAAGTGGTACAGAGACCACCAGGGGGTCCACATAAACAACAAACTAGATTCGTCTGACAACCCAAGAAGGGTCAGAGCAGATTGGTCTTCCTAAGGAGACTCCCGGGTCTTTTGATGAGTGCAGCAAACTCCAGGAAATGTTCTACCAGTCCATAGTAGCCAGTGTGGTGTTCAATTCTGCAGCTTCTTGGGGAAGTAACTTGAGCTCAAAAGAAGCACAACATCTGAACAAACTTATCAAGGATGCCTACGCCATCACAGGGCCAACCATGGACACACTGGAAACTGTTGGGGAAAAGAAGATGTTGGCAAAATTAGATGCCATCATGAAAAATCCCCTCCATCCCCTCTCTAGGACCACTTTTAACCACAGGCTCATTCCACCACGGTGTGCTTAGGAGCACCTCTGGGGGTCTTTTCTGCCCACCGCTGTCAGGCAATTCAATGCTTCCTCTCGGGGGAATTAATTAAGTTTATTTTTGTTTATTTAATAGCTGCCCCCCACAAATTTACCCGCGTAGTAGTGAAACAGGACAAACTTCAAAGGTCAATAACATTTTTTTTTTTTAAAGTTGATGCACAATATTTAGGGTTTTGCTATCATGGGCAAGAATGTAGCTGTGATCTCTTTGCCAAAAATGTAAAAAGTTGGCAAAGTATCCCTGGCCAAGTGGAAGGTAGGTACGCTACCATGTCAAATGTTGGCACTGTAACCAATCATGTTCAGCTCTGACAGGAAGAGCGTCCCCCGAGTGAGGAGTAAAGCACGTGGCCATGATATCTCTGCCAATGAGCAGCTACCCTCTAAAACACGTGTAGCTCTCTCTTTCAAAAACGTCAAACGTTACTCCGTAACAATCTCTACTTGATAATGTCTGCTGAACAAACAGGTATTGTTAGCTAAGCGGAGGTAAGATGGCAAGAAGTAGAGCAACTCGAGCGGAGGCTGGAGCATGAGTGAGGAGGTCCCTGCATGGCTCCCCACTCCTGAAGTCCTGCCTCCCCATCCCCTCTGCCCGCAGTCTGTCTCTCAGATTTACGGGAATCAATCGGTGCTGCGGCCAAACTGTGACATGAGAGAAGTCCCAAAAATCGACGGGAATGTTCAAGCAAATTATAGAAAAACACCCAATCTAAATCCGTTAATTAGTTCTCTCGTGAAAAGCGGACAGACAGACAAACGGGATTTTTTTTATGTATATTGTCACACACGTGCAACTGGGAGGGAGCTGAGTGGACCAAGTGGAGATAATTACCTGCCAGGCCAGTGGGTGGTGGGGTGCACTAAACCTACCTCAGTTATCTCTGCAGGCCAAATACGGGAAAACCTGCCTGATGCAACATCACTTCCGGTTCTGGAGCCCAGAATGACATCATTTTCAGTCACACATCAGCTCAATAGTACGGACGGCCTTTTTTCATCTTCGCCACATTGCTTATCTGCATTCTTTCCTCAGTGTGAAAGATACGGAGTCACTCATTCACGCTTTCATCACTACCCGTCTGGAGTATTGCAATGCTTTGTTTTACATCAATAGATTATAATATGTTCAGAAATCTGCAGCTCGTTTACTTACGCACACTACAAAATCTGCTCACATCACTCCTGTCCTCTATGAGTTACATCGGTTACCAGTTTCTTCACGAATCAAATACAAAATTATCCTTCTCACTTTTAAAGCCCGTCATGCTTTAGCCCCTCATTATCTGTCTGAGCTGCTGCTTCCTTACACTCCTGCCTGCGCATTACGATCATTGGACGATAAGTTACTCACCGTACCTAAATACAGGTTAATAACTATGGGTGGGAGAGCTTTCAGAGTGATAGCCCCTAAAATTTTGGAATTCTCTCCCTTTCAACCTTTGAATGGAAAAATCTATTATTAATTTCAAACATCTCTTCTATGAGTATTATTCTTCTTCGTGTGTGTAATTTCTACTATCTTGTATTGAATTGTGAAGTGTCCTTGAGTGTATGAAAGGCGCTACATAAATAAAACTTATTATTATTATTATTATTTCTGGTTTTGGCGGCCAGACAGACGTCACTTCCGGTTCTGGCCAAATGACATCACTTCTTCTTTTCTGCTTATAAAGCTGCCATCTTCACTTAACATGATCAGTTCCGTTTGAGAACACATCTCATCCTGTTTCTATACCCTTTTGTAGCCAAGGACAATACAGTAATCCCTCGCTATATCGCGCTTTGACTTTCGCGGTTTCACTCTATCGCGGATTTTAAATGTAAGCATATCTAAATATATATCATGGATTTTTCGCTGGTTCGCCGCTTTCTGCGGACAATGGGTCTTTTAATTTAGGTTACATGCTTCCTCAGTTTGATTGCCCAGTTGATTTCATACAAGGGACGCTATTGGCGGATGGCTTAGAAGCTACCCAATCAGAGCATGTATTACATATTAACTAAAAGTCCTCAATGCTATAAGATATGCTTCCTGTGTGGCGCTTGTTTTGTTTGCTTCTCTCTGTCTCTCTCACTCTCTCTCCCTGACGGAGGGGGTGTGAGCAGAGGGGCTGTTTGCACAGAGGACACGGACGCTCCTCTACAAAATGCCGCTTTATCGCGGTGCTTCTGTATACTTAAAAGCATGTATTGATTTTTTGATTGTTTGCTTTTCTTTGCGAGCGCTCTCTCTGACATTCTCTGCTCCTGACGCGCTCCTTTATGACGGCGTTCCTTTGAAGATAAGATATGTTTGCTTTCTTTTAATTGTGAGAAAGAACTGTCATCTATGTCTTGTCATGGAGCACAGTTTAAACGTTTGACTAAAGGGTGTTATTTCATGTCTAGATGGCTCTAATAATGTTAACAGGGTGGGAGAGTTTATAAGGGCTTAAAATATATAAAAATAACTACACAAACATATGGTTTCTACTTTGCGGATTTTCACCTATCGCGGGGGGGTCTGGAACGCAACCCCCGCGATCGAGGAGGGATTACTGTATACGGGTGGCTGCGCCCAAACCTTTTTCGTATTTTGAGACTCTAATTCTTTCACAATATATACAGTGGGTACGGAAAGTATTCAGACCCCTTCAATTTTTCACTCTTTGTTATATTGCAGCCATTTGTTAAAATCATTTAAATTAATTTTTTTCCTCATTAATGTACACACAGCACCCCATATTGACCGACAAAAAAAAAGAATTTTTGAAATTGTTGCAGATTTATTAAAAAAGAAAAACTGAAATATCACCTGGTCCTAAGTATTCAGACCCTTTGCTCAGTATTTAGTAGAAGCCCCCTTTTGAGCTAATACAGCCATGAGTCTTCTTGGGAAAGATGCAACAAGTTTTTCACACCTGGATTTGGGGATCCTCTGCCATTCCTCCTTGCAGATCCTCTCCAGTTCTGTCAGGTTGGATGGTAAACGTTGGTGGACAGCCATTTTTAGGTCGCTCCAGAGATGCTCAATTGGGTTTAAGTCAGGGCTCTGGCTGGGCCATTCAAGAACAGTCGCAGAGTGACTAAGCGATATGTGTGGAGACAACCAGGCACTGCTCATCACTTGTCCAATACAGTCCTCACAGTGAAGGATGGCGGTGGCAGCATCATGCTGTGGGGGTGTTTTTCAGCTGCAGGGACAGGACGACTGGTTGCAATCGAGGGAAAGATGAATGTGGCCAAGTACAGGGATATCCTGGACAAAAACTTTCTCCAGCGTGCTAAGGACCTCAGACTGGGCTGAAGGTTTACCTTCCAACAAGACAATGACCCTAAGCACACAGCTAAAATAACGAAGGAGTGGCTTCACAACACCTCTGTGACTGTTCTTGAATGGCCCAGCCAGAGCCCTGACTTAAACCTAATTGAGCATCTCTGGAGAGACCTAAAAATGGCTGTCCACCAACATTTACCATCCAACCTGACAGAACTGGAGAGGATCTGCAAGGAGGAATGGCAGAGGATCCAAAAATCCAGGTGTGAAAAACTTGTTGCATCTTTCCCAAGAAGACTCCTGGCTGTATTAGCTCAAAAGGGTGCTTCTACTAAATACTGAGCAAAGGGTCTGAATACTTAGGACCATGTGATATTTCAGTTTTTCTTTTTTAATAAATCTGCAACAATTTCAAAAATTCTTTTTTTTGTCTGTCAATATGGGGTGCTGTGTGTACATTAATGAGGGAAAAAAAAAAATTAGCAAATGGCTGCCATATAACAGAGTGAAAAATTGAAGGGGGTCTGAATACTTTCCGTACTCACTGTATATAGAGACTTACTTCTCAGTTGATTGATTGGCTTTATTCTTTGTCCTGTTAGTCTGTATCCTTGACTTTTTAATATTTCTCTTGCTGTATGTCTCTGAATTTACCCATGGGATGACTAAAGCTTATCTAGTCTAATCTTTTATAAAAGTAAAATATGGAAATGAGTCCAAGCCTGTTAGACACGAGCAGGACATAACGCTTGATTCCCAGCTATAATATGGACTGTTATTGTCCCATAGTTGCACATTTCTCATAGCCATTGACTGGTTTGCTCCAACTGGTTGTAAACTCTCTCGAGAAGTTGGCTGAGAGTAACTAACCCAGCGTTGCCCTCCTAGCGTGTTGCCACACCCACCACACAACAACATTTATTTCTACAGCACATTTTCATACAAATGGTGTAGCTCAAAGTGCTTTGCATGATAAAGAAAAAAGACAAAATATAAAAAACGAAATTAGGCAATACTAATTAACACAGAATAAAAGCAAGGTCAGATGGCCAGGGAGGACAGAACAAACAAAAAAAAAAAAAAAAAAAATCTGCAGGGGTTCCGAGGCCACAAGACCACCCAGCCCCCTCTAGGCATTCTACCTAACATCAATGACCTCAATCAGTCCTCATGGTATTCAGGGTTCACATGGAAGAACTTGAAGATGACGGTCATGTGGACTTCTGGCCTTTAATCCTTCATTATAAGGACATCAAGGTTCTTTGATCAAGTGGTGGGGGAGCAGATCGCCACTCCAGAAAACTGTAAAAAGAACAGTAGAGAAAGTAAGGGTTAGAACGGATTACGGAGCCACCATGAATGATAATGATAATTAAATGCATATACAGAGTATCAGGATTAAACTAAAATTAAGCTCTGAGAAAGCCATGCTACAGTAATGAGTGTTTAGCAGTTTTTTAAAGTGCTCCACTGTATTAGCCTGGCGAATTTCTATCAGTCCGCTATTCCAGATTTTAGGTGTATAACTGCAAAAGGCCGCCTGCCTCACCACTTCTTTTAAGTTTTGCTCTTGGAATTTTAAGCAGACCCTGATTTGAAGATCTAAGGTTACGATTTGGAGTGTAAGGTGAGAGGGATTCAGAGATATGCGTGGATAGAGTGAGATTATTGAAGGCTTTGTAAACCATCAGCAGTATTTTAAAGTCAGTTCTAAATGACACGGGTAACCAGTGTAGTGACGCTAAGACTGGGGTGATGTGCCCAGGTTTTCTTTTCATAGTTAATATTCTGGCAGCTGCATTCTGCACTCGTTGCAGTCAATTGATGTCTTATTTGGGTGGTCCTGAGAGGAGTGCGTTACAGTAATCTAGTCGACTGAAAAAAAAATTAATTTTAAAATTAATTAATTAAAATGAATTAATTTTTCAGCATCTTGCAATGTTATAAGACGTCTAATTTTTGTTATATTTCTCAAGTGGAAAAAATGCTGTCCTAGTAATCTGATTGATATGCGATTTAAAATTCAGGTCAGAGTCAATAGTTACCCCTAAATTCTTTACTTCCGTCTTGACTTTTAACCCTAATGTATCAAGTTCATTTCTAATACCCTCATTATATCCATTTTTGCCAATCACTAAAATTTCTTTTTTCTCCTTATTTAGTTTGAGAAAATTGCTACTCATCCATTCAGAAACACAAGTAAGATATTAGGGTCAGTGAATCAAGAGAGTCGGGCTCATCAGGCGCCATTGATAAATACAGTTGTGTTTTGTCAGCATAGCTGTGGTAGCTCACATTATGCCCCGAACTACCACATGACAAACCCTCTGAATTGGGACTCGAGGGCAGCGAGTGACCCTCAGAACCACACTAGAACAGTGTGAGGGTTGTTTTTTTACGGTGGCTACAGTGCCAATCCTGCCACCAACCCCCAAATTTTCCCTTGCAAATTGGACGACCAGCTTGCAGGTCTGGATGCCAGTTAATGTCATTCCCAGAGTGAAGCAATTGCAGGTTAAGGGCCTTGCTCAAGGAGTACTCCCAACGGCGTAGCGCAGTGGTTCTCAGTCTGTGGGGCGGGCCCCCCTAGGGGGCGCGAAGATGAGAAAAAAGAAAACAAGAATCAAAAATATGAAGAATACATCTATTGAAACCAAAACAAATTAACTTAAACTACATTCTGATACTAGACAAATAAATACAGAGTTCGATAAATGTCGATAAAAGTTAAGTAGGTTTAATAAAATATGCATCTATGATATCTCATTAATTAAAAAAGAACAAATTGGTATTAGTGGGCTCCTTTCAAAAAAAATGTTAGGGGGGCGCGATTAAAACTGTTATGAAAACTCGGGTCGCAAATACTTAAAGGTTGAGAAACGCTGGCGTAGCGTTTTATGGAACCAGCAACCTTCTGAATACTGGTGCAGTACTAGCCTCAGAGCCACAAATCCGCCCCGTAAATCAAAACGAGAGACGGAAATCGAAGTCGGGAATCCAAAACAAGTCAAAACCTATTGCAGCTGTACAAAAATGATTTTATTGTTGACAACCTGTCGCCCCTGTTGTCTCAGATCTTCTTTGTTTTCAAATTTGAATTCCAGATAGCCATTGTAATAGATGGGAATAAAAGAGTGGTGGAATTGGCAGTGAGAGGTCTTCTGAAGAACACTCTTTATTACACTTTCAAGAGTCGGGATCTTCACACTTTGTTCGACCGCCAGTGGCACAAACTGAGCTTCAGCTTTCAGTCCAAAATTGTCTCCCTCTACATGGACTGCAAGCTGATTGAGAGAAGACTCATCGATGAAAAGGACGCCATCGACTCTGCGGGCCGCATGCTCATCACCACTCGTGTAGAAGATGGCAGGCCGATCGATGTGAGTATCCTCCAAGTCTAAATATTATTAGATCAGATTTATCAAAGTCGAGGCTACTCATACATTCGTTTACTGTGTGATACTCTGGCGTGACGGTCTGTGCGTTACATGTTGTCTTACAGATTGAACTTCAGAAGTTAACGGTCTACTGTGATCCGCTAATGCCTGAGCTGGAGGCCTGCTGTGAAATTCCCAATACTTTGGTAAGACACTCAACGGCATCCTTTTTTTTTTTTTTTCTTCAAATAACGGTTGTTTTAAATCAGAAATTTTTTAAACAGGAATTGCTCTTGTCTGATTACAGTTTCTGACAGAACATAAGCATATTATGAAATGTGACAAACGAGAGGAGACCGATGAGTCATTAGGCTCGTTTGTTTAGCTCATAGCTGAGCTGTCCCAGTATCTCCTCCAGACCCTTCAGCTCCACATAGATGTTTTTGATTTTTATTTGGTGTGCTGTCCAGGGTTGGCCACCATAGATTGAGATTCAAGATGTTTCTCTGTCATCATTGCACTTTATTTAATGGAATACTTGGCTCCCTTTATGAAAGCCACTATATAAACCAAGTGGACTGGATGGTAAACTGGTGCAATAAAAACTCTCTCACTGTGAATGCAAAAAAGACCAAAGAAATGATATTTGACTTTAAGAGACAGAAATCTGTATGCCGGCACGGTGGCGCAGTGGTAGCGCTGCTGCCTCGCAGTAAGGAGACCTGGGTTTGCTTCCCGGGTCCTCCCTGCGTGGAGTTTGCATGTTCTCACCGTGTCTGCGTGGGTTTCCTCCCACAGTCCAACGACATGCAGGTTAGGTGCATTGGCGATCCTAAATTGGCCCTAGTGTGTGCTTGGTGTGTTTGTGTTGGCACCCTGCCTTGGATTGGTTCCTGCCTTGTACCCTGTGTTGGTTGGGATTGGCTCTAGTAGACCCCCGTGACCCTGTGTTCGGATTCAGCGGGTTGGAGAATGGATGGATGGAAATCTGTATGTTCACCTATTGTAGTTCTGGGAGAGTAGCTAGAAATAGTGACTTGTGAACTTGGAACCGGACACAGACAGACGGACATCGTTGGCTCCACCTCACGCTGTTTATTTACAATAATTATTTACAAATTTAACGTGCACACAAACCCCAGTGCCTTCTGCACCGATTCCCCAAAGTCCAGGGCTCACAGTTCCTGTGCCTTTCTTTCCTGGCCGCCTCCAGTCCTCTCTCCAGCTCTGTCCACTTCCACCCGACATCCACTGCTGACTGGAGGGAGGCGACCCCTTTTATAGGAACTCGGATGGGCTCCAGCTGCTTCCCGGCAATCTCCCGCAGACACACCCCCGTGTGGCAGAAGTGCCGGGTGCCGTCCGGGTGTCCCCTGTCGTCTTCCCCCCGGCACTTCCTGGTGTGGCGGAAGTGCCGGGCTCCTGGGATAATCAGGCACTGGGGCGCCGCCTGGCGGTGGCCACGGGTCCCTACAGGGCTGGGCTTCCAAGCCCTCTACCCGAGGCCTCCAGTATAACCAGGACGGACGCCCCCTCTCGGTCTGGAGGAGGCACAAGCCCTCCTCTGGTCCTCCTGGGTGTCCCGGCCCACAGACTGAATATAAATTCTTAGGAACTTACCTAGATAACAATCTTAACTATTCCCTAAATGCAACCAGCGCGTATTTCTCATCCATAAACTCAAACTATTTAAAGTAGACAAGGTGCTCATGTTGTCCTTTTGTCGCAGTCTGATCCAGTCAGTGATCACTTTCAGTTTCGTTGTCTGGTTTAATAGTCTGACAAACCAAAACTCAAAAAAGCTCCAGCAGATTACGAAGTATGCAGCTAAAGTTACAGGTGCTGGTCATAAAATTAGAATATCATGACAAAGTTGATTAATTTCAGTAATTCCATTCAAAAAGTGAAACTTGTATATTAGATTCATTCATTACACACAGACTGATGTATTTCAAATGTTTATTTCTTTTAATTTTGATGATTATAACTGACAACTAATGAAAGTCCCAAATTCAGTATCTTGGAAAATTAGAATATTGTGAAAAGGTTCAATATTGAAGACACCTGGTGCCACACTCTAATCAGCTAATTAACTCCAAACACCTGCAAAAGCCTTTAAATGGTCTCTCAGTCGAGTTCTGTAGGCTACACAATCATGTCAGTTGTCCAAAAGATGACCATTGACACCTTGCACAAGGAGGGCAAGACACAAAAGGTCATTGCTAAAGAGGCTGGCTGTTCACAGAGCTCTGTGTCCAAGCACATTAATAGAGAGGTGAAGGGTAGGACAAGATGTGGTAGAAAAAAGTGTACAAGCAATAGGGATAACCGCACCCTGGAGAGGATTGTGAAACAAAACTGTGGGGGAGATTCACAAAGAGTGGACTGCAGCTGGAGTCAGTGCTTCAAGAACCACCAGGCACAGACGTATGCAAGACATGGGCTTCAGCTGTCGCATTCCTTGTGTCAAGCCACTCTTGAACAAGAGACAGCGTCAGAAGCGTCTCGCCTGGGCTAAAGACAAAAAGGACTGGACTGCTGCTGAGTGGTCCAAAGTTTTGTTGTATTTCCTTTGGAAATCAAGGTCCCAGAGTCTGGAGGAAGAGAGGAGAGGCACAGAATCCACGTTGCTTGAGGTCCAGTGTAAAGTTTCCACAGTCAGTGATGGTTTGGGGTGCCATGTCATCTGCTGGTGTTGGTCCATTGTGTTTTCTGAGGTCCAAGGTCAACGTAGCCGTCTACCAGGAAGTTTTAGAGCACTTCATGCTTCCTGCTGCTGACGAACTTTATGGAGATGCAGATTTCATTTTCCAACAGGACCTGGCACCTGCACACAGTGCCAAAGCTACCAGTACCTGGTTTAAGGACCATGGTATCCCTGTTCTTGATTGGCCAGCAAACTCGCCTGACCTTAACCCCATAGAAAATCTATGGGGTATTGTGAAGAGGAAGATGCAATACGCCAGAGCCAACAATTCAGAAGAGCTGAAGGCCACTATCAGAGCAACATGGGCTCTCATAACACCTGAGCAGTGCCACAGACTGATCGACTCCATGCCACACCGCATTGCTGCAGTAATCCAGGCCAAAGGAGCCCCAACTAAATACTGAGTGCTATATGGGCTCATACTTTTCATGTTCATACCTTACAGTTGGCCAACATTTCTAAGAATCCTTTTTTTGCATTGGTCTTAATTGATATTCTAATTTTCCGAGATACTGAATTTGGGACTTTCATTAGTTGTCAGTTATAATCATCAAAATTAAAAGAAATAAACATTTGAAATACATCAGTCTGTGTGTAATGAATGAATCTAATATACAAGTTTCACTTTTTGAATGGAATTACTGAAATAAATCAACTTTGTCATGATATTCTAATTTTATGACCAGCACCTGTATTGGGGCGGATGTAGATGATTTGACTGGTGTGTGTGTGTGTGTGTGTGTCAGAGGGTAAGCAATGTTAAAGGAACTGAAAATCATCTCAACTGATAACAGACATCCATTACATGTACAACTAAACTTCAGTAAATCAGGAAGGATGGTCGCTTTGAAAAGCCACACAAATCGCTCCACAAACTCCTTTCTTCCTTGTGCCATTCGACTTTTTAACAAGAAATACCGGAGATAATGATTAAGGTGGCGGCATGGTGGTGCAGTGGGTAGCGCTGCTGCCTCGCAGTTAGGAGACCTGGGTTCACTTCCCAGGTCCTCCCTGCGTGGAGTTTGCATGTTCTCCCCGTGTCTACGTGGGTTTCCTCCCACAGTCCAAAGACATGCAGGTTAGGTGCATTGGCGTTTCTACATTGGCCCTAGTGTGGGTGTGTGTGTGTGTGTGGCCTGCGGTGGGTTGGTGCCTTGCCCGGGATTAATTCCAGCCTTGCACCCTGTGTTGGCTGAGATTGGCTCCAGCAGACCTCCGTGACCCTGCGTTTGGATTCAGCAGGTTAATAAATGGATGGATGGATGATTAAGGTTTTGATATATATCCTGTAACCTTTTTTTGTTTTTGGTGTAAATATGCCTTATCTAACTGCCTTACCGTAACCTTTCTTGTTTCATTTGTTTGTTTTACTTCATTCTGTCTGTTATTAGATGCAACCGAGAAGGCAAATTTCATGTTTTCTTGTGTAAACATGACTAAATAATGGAACCTTAAACCTTTGGGTGGGAGTGCAAGTTCTCTAATGGCTATTCAGATACTTACTTGAAAAGTATGCCTGGGCTGCGGTTCATAAATCTGCCAGTCAGTTCTGGTTGTGGAAATATTTAATATTTATTTTTAGGCGGCGGTCCACCTGTGGTTTGATTGTGGTAGGCACCAATAGGATGGTGTAGAAACCAGAGGCGCATGTGCTGACCAGACCTGAGACAAAGAGGCAGAGACACCAGTTCTGTTCAACAAAAGCCCCTTTATTTAGGGAAAGGAATCCGTAGCAGCCTCCAAGGACTGATGCCCCCGAGTCATAAGTATTATAATACCACTGTCCCTTTCTTCTAGAGCCTTGCAGTCCACTTCCTTCTCTCCATCCACCTCCTCCCCATTCACGCTCACTTCTAGGAGGTAGCTGGCTGCTTTTCAAGCCACACCCGGGAGAACTTTAGGTGGCTTGTTAGCGAGACTTGAAAGTAGGGCTCTGTAGCTCCCCCTCGTGGCATCCCTCGAGCCCAGCAGGACTGAGCCAACCAATACCAAGTCTCATACAACCCTATGAGACTCCAAGGGGCCCTTACACCCCAGAGGGACTGCCAAACAGCAGTTTGGCGGAGATAACGCCTTTCATAAATCATCTCCCCCTGTCCTCGCATTACAGAGGCATCCCGATCAGGTAACGGCAATGGCTGCCATCTGTCAGAATGTGTAAAAATGAAGCCCATGCAAGACTCTGGCTCATGGGCCATTCAGAATGCATATCTGGCTAAGTGGGCTCATAAAATGGAGCATTTGGTAGCATCACATTCTTAACACTATTTAGAAAACTCTGGTCTTTAGTTTGAATATGAATGCCAACACCAAAAGTACCCTCTGAATATAACCCACCACCTTTGTATACACAAACGCTCTTCTTTTACCAACTAACAGACCAACATGTGTTTCACAGTGCACACCGAAGGAGCTGTTACCTGCCACCTTCCCGTCTCTGATCACCAGCCATCAGCCTAGAACAACATCTCAGCACCCTGTGCCAGCAAGCGAGAGATGCCAGTGTTCAGCAATTAAGGTACGAAACGCTTGTGGGTTTTATGCCATTCTTATTCTAATTAGAATGCAACAACAATGATGTGGATGGCCTAAATGTAAATGACCTGAGCTTCACCAAAGGAATTCTGAAAACACAGCCGCTTATGCATAATAATCCTCTAATACAAAATACTGTAGGCCAGTGTTGCTCAACCTTTCTGTGTTTTACGAGCCGATGCGAGTGTCCTCAGACGTGTACCAAATGTCTTTGTTTTACATCATTTTTCATTTTCTGTAATTTGTCATTTTGTCCCCCCATGTCTCTCCTCTGTAGCTCCCCCTGTCTCCCCCAGTCCCTTTGGCCACTAGCTTGCAGTGGTGGCCTTCAGGTGTGATCAATTTAAATCATTTGATACCCATAAGTCTTTGCTCTCTGATACTGGCTGCTCCCCATTATCTCTCTTTTGCGTTGCCCTCTTGTTCCTTGTGCACTGACTGCTGGTGGTTAGTAAAAGTTTTTTTTTTTTTTTAGATGAATAGTCAGGGCGGCACAGTGGCACAGTGGTACCGCTGCTGCCTCGCAGTTAGGAGTCCTGGGTTCGCTTCCCGGGACCTCCCTGTGTGGAGTTTGCATGTTCTCTCCGTGTCTGCGTGGGTTTCCTCCGGGTACTCCTGTTTCTTCATACAGTCCAAAGACATGCAGGTTAGGTGTGAGTGTGTGCTCGGTGTGTGTGTGGGTGTGCGCGCCCTGCCCGGGGTTTGTTTCCCTGTAGTTAGGATATAGCGGATTGGATAATGGATGGATGGATGAATAGTCCGGGAGAAAAGAAATGGATGCGTAGGTCAAAACCGGAATGTGGAAACGCAATCGGCACTAACCAGAAATCAAAGTCAAAAAGAAATACACAAGAAGTCCAGTTTTAAAAGAAACGTGAAGATTGTATGTAAAAAGAAGTCGTTTTTATCCAATCTTTAATATCGAGGAATGGTTTGAGAAGCCTTTATTTATACTGGTGTGCCAGTGTAGACATCACCTCACCAGCCATAATGCATTGTGGGATTGATTTCGGTGGAAACGGGAGATGCAGAAACCCCAACGTGACAGCGGCCATCAGCGGGACAACTTTGATGACATCACCGCTGCTCCGTTTCCAATGCATTATGGGATTGGAACTGGGTGATGTGAAAACTCGAACACAGCAGCGCCCATCGGCAAAACTAATGGGGTATAAACTTTCAAATAATGTTTTTCTATTAAGAAATGATTCTCAGCTAAGACGTGTATAACAATTTAAAACGCACGGAGGATCCAGGAAAAACGATGACAGGGGATCTGAGATTTTGTTCTGAGTCTTATTTCAATCGCCCAGTCGCCATAACACTTTGCTGTGGTGTTAGTTGTTTTCTCCGTGCTCTTTGGCTCTCTTTTGTCCATCCCTCCTGTTTCTTGTGTTCTGACTGGAACATTTTTAGGAGAAAAGACCAGAAAGAAAGGCGTAGTTCAAGAAACAATGTGTAGGTTAAAATTGGGATGCAGTTACGCGATTGGCTGGAAACTGGAAATCAAAATCAAGTACCAAAAAAATGACAATCCTGGATATCGAGGAATAGCCTGGGTGACCTTTTATACCAGCATTTTGGTGAAGTCATCACTGTGCTGTTCCCAGTGCATTATGGGATTGGAATTGGGCAATGTGAAAACTTGAACACAGTGGCGCACAGAAATGAACACAGTTTCATTTCCCTGGACACTCACCTCCATTACGTGTACATGAACATATGTAAGGAACGTAAACATGTCAATTTAAGTAAGCATTTTGAATGTATCTTGAATTTTTAATTCACCTTGGATATTTATTGACTCGGAAAGACACCATTTTTTTACGGAATGAACATTGCCAGTCAGAACACAACCGGAAGTCAAAACCGATCTGTTGTCAAAGACGCTAATAAGAAAACCAAAAACCAGATCTAGAATTCTTAAAGTCAATAAAAGAAAGATTTTAGTTTGCACGTAATATAAGAAGTTACTGTATCCGTAATCTCAGATAGTCCAGAAATGCCCACGCTGACCGTTTGAAGCAGTCACTCCAATGACGTCACATGCACTGCAGATTCCCAGAATTCTCGGTAGGATTGTTATGGATACGCCAGAAACATTTGATCTGAAATAGCGGCACCCATAGAAAAATGAGAATCGGCATTGGTGCTGTAACACTCCAAATATTTAACTTTTCCAGTTTGTTATCGATCAAAAACTAACATTCAATTCAAAATCTCTGGGTCTCTAAAGACTGATAAAATGTAGAATTTGTAAATATTGTAATGACCCGGCAGTCAGCGCTGGCGGCATGGTGCATTGTGGGTATTTCTGTAACGTTACTGTTTGTACTGGGCAAGCAAGGCAATTGATTTCCTGTTGTACTATAAATGTTATATGTGTTTGTGTTGCAGTTGCTTGGGTGGGCTTGGGTCATTTGCAGCCCAGGAGTGGTAAGTGTAACAGTTACCATCATGGAGAAGGATGTCTTTCTGAATGACCTTGGCAATGGCCTTGCAATATGTTGAGCATTGTTTCTGACTATCTGCTCTAATAAAGAGATACAAAAGGACAGAGCTGTGTGTTGCTAGATTCCATCTATGCAATTATGTACGGAGACACTCGGGGTCGTGCGGTGTATGGGACACGAGTGTTCGCTTGCTTTATGAGCTGGGCACAGCTGCGTGCATGGCGCTGGCATTCCGCTGGCCGACCAGCTTGGGGGAAGTGCGCAGTAGAGTTCGGCTCCGAGAACTTCAATACTCAACCACCGGTTGTTATAATATGAATGCAGGGAAACTCTCAAAAAAAAATTAAAAACTACAGGTCATAACGGGTCAAAGCATTAGCCGAACGTAGAATAATAATAAATAGATTTGCATTTACATTTGGTTGGATGTAAATTCGTCTTTGACTTTTGACTTTGCAGGGTGAACAAGGCTTGCCTGGAACAGCAGGAGACCCCGGACAGAAAGGAGAGAAAGGTGATAAGGTATGAACCATCTTTAGATTTTTTTTTTTTAGATCTCTTCTTTTTCCTGTCTAGTAACTGTGAGATCTTTTTGGGTGCTTTCAAGCTTTATTTTTAGTCCAAGACTATTTTCCTTGCTTGATCCTGAATTATCTTATTATCCCTTACTAGCTGTGCTACCCCTCTAAGACTGGTTGAAATCTTAGTAATCAATGCAGAACTTCACATTAAAAAGTGCAGTACACCATCTGTTGGAATATATTTTGTAATGCATGCTGTAATAAAATGCATTTCATGTATTATTCCACCTGATGGCACATCACAAACATGGTAGTAATAAAATGCATTATTACATATATTGGTGATGTGCCATCTGTTGGAATGACAAATGCAAAGCATATGTCTCTGCTATATGCCATTTAGAATGGGATTTGTAAAAGCAGTGTTAAGGTTGTGATGAGCCGTCTATTAAAATGATGAATGCGATTCATTTTATTAGTACAAATGTTTTTGATGTACCATCTGCTGGAATGTATTTTGTAATGCATGTAGTAATAAAATGCATTTCTTGATATCATTCCACCAGACAGCACATCACAAACATTTCTATTAAGAAAACAAGCCTTAAAGGATCCTTAGGGGTTCAAACGACCACAAGTGGAATAAACAAGTGCAGTCAGAGATGGGGAAAAAATATCACATAACACTGTCAAGGGGGGAGGGGGTGGTGTCAGCACATCTCATTAGGTGAAATGACACTTGCTATTTGTAGTGGCTGCTGCATTTTTAATGTGGTAATGTGCTGGAGAAATGGCATTACTGCAGGTGATGCCAACAGAATAAAGAACCTAAATAAAATGTCTGGCTCAGTCTTGGGAGTCAGGCATGAGGTCACTCAACAAGCTGCTTACCATCCTGGACAGTGACTGTCACCAGCAGTTTTTAGGCATTTGGTACACCGTATTAATCCCTGAGGGGAATGTGTGTAAAAGGCTTTGGCTAAACAGAGGACCACCTTCAGTAAAAGACTGAGACAACTGCATCACTCCAAGGGGCGCCATGTGTGGTCGCTTCTACGATCAGCCGTCAGGCTCTATAATGAGTCACCAATCAGGTTAGGTGGTCTTCTTCCCTGTGTGTTGAATTGTCTGGTCTAGCGTTATATAGTTCTATCTATCTATCTATCTATCTATCTATCTATCTATCTATCTATCTATCTATCTATTATATTGTATTTTACATATATATCTATCTATTATACAGTACATTACATCTGTCTATGTATTATATAGTGCCTTTCCTATCTATCTATCTATCTATCTATCTATCTATCTATCATATAGTGCCTTTCACATATCTATCTATCTATCTATCTATCTATCTATCTATCTATCTATCTATCTATCTATCTATTATATAGTGGCTTTCATATCTATCTATCTATCCCATCTGTTTGTCTGTCTATCATATAGTGCCTTTCATATCTATCTATCTATCTATCTATCTATCTATCTATCTATATCTATCTATCTATCTATTATATAGTGCCTAACACCTTTCTATCTATTTTTTACAAGTGAAAGCTTTGCCTGTTGCCTCTGCCTTGACCTTTGCCAGTTAATTTCATTCTGCTAAACACTTTAAACGCCGCAATGGCCGCACTATGGCATACTGTGTGCCGGTTCAGTTTCAGACTAATGTAATAAAGTTTGCTTTATGGATTTCAGCTGAAATGCCGCCTTCTTATTGCCTGCTGCGAGGAGAGCCATTTGCAGAGACGAGATTGATTTGATGCACCTTTTCAGAGTTTTACAAGTGAAAGTGTATCACTGAGCTGCTCAGATTCCTTTGGTGAGAAGCGTCAATTACTCATCCGCTGTGTGTGTGCAGATAAGAATGAGAGGAATGTGTCTGGTCAGACAGGTGCTGATGTGCACATGTTAACGCCATATGGTCATTTGGGTCCCTTGTGTGGTCCTGGCATAAAATCATTTGTCACGAGCTGGTTTTATGAGCCTGCTGTTTGGGTGTTCTTGACCAGCGTTGTGCATATTGGGTTACAACTCTCCGGGGATTAAGATAACAAAGCAGTGGCCGGTTAAATTCACTTTTTTTTTCCCTGAGTGAGGAGAGACATGCCTCCATTGTTACTATTCATTTATCTAAGTGGATTCTTCACATATGGGGTGTTAGTTTATGATGCTATCGATCCAAAATGTGATCTGACACCTTGTTGAATCCATGCTTTGAAGAATGCAAGCTGTATTGGAGGTAAACCGGGGTCCATACCTGGCGGAGTGGTGTCTCGGAGGCTGATGATCTGCGCTGGTATCTGGAAGGTTGCTAATTCAAATCTCGTTACTGCCAGAAGGGATCCTACTCTGTGGGGCCCTTGAGCAAGACCCTTTACCTGAAAATTGGTGCCAGGGCGCATGCTGTATAATGGCTGATTCTGTACTCTGACTCCCTAAGGTCATCCAAAAGGACAGTTTCCCCTCAGAGATTAATAGTTTATTAAATATCAAAACAAACAATGCTAGAGAGGTGGACCTTAAAAAGTGACCATGGAGTGTACAGTATGTATGCATATATATTTGAAATAATCTTAAAATTTCAATTTATATATACAGTACAATATACACCAATCAGCTGCTCATTCAAACCACCTGACAAATACTCTGTAGGTCCTCTTATGATGACCTTTGTGGACTCCATAAGACCCCTGAAGGTGTCCTGTGTTATCTGCACAAAACATTAGCAGCAGACCCTTTAAGTTTTGAGGTGGGGCCTCCATGGATCGGACTTGTTTTTCCAGCACATCCCACAGTCGCTCGATCAGATTAAGGTCTTGGGTATTTGGAGGCCAAGTCAACACGTTGAACTCTTTGTCATGTTCCTCTAATCATTCCTGAACATTTTTTGCAGTGTGTCAGGGGCACATCATCCTAACGAAAGAAGCCACCATCGTTGCCATGAAAGGGTGTAGGTGGTCTGCAACAGTCTTTAGGGTTAGGCGGTACGTGTCAATGTGACATCGAGATGAATGTCAGTACCCAAGGTTTCTCCGCAGAACATCACGCTGCCTTCTTCCCACAGTGACATCTTTTCTCCACGTAAATGACACACACACCCCCGCCGGTCCACGAGATCTAAAAAAGTAAATGAGACTCATCAGACCAGGTCATCTCCTTCTGATGCTTCCTGGTTCCGTTCCGGTGCTCGTGTGATGATTGTGGGCTCCTTTTGGAGGTGGACAGAGGTCCGCATGGGCCATCTGACCAGTCTAGAGCTACACAGATTGTTAAGATGCACTGTGTGTTCAGACACCTTTCCTTCATGTTAAGTCTATCAACAATTTGTGCGACAGTAGCTGTGGGATTGGACCATGGGGTCTTGACTTCTTTCTCCATGCCCATCAGTTTATTTTTAAGAGGTAATGCTGAGAAAAATCAGGTTGATAAAGAACAAGAGCAGTGGTGGGCCATTAGCGCTGATTTAAATTTAGATGGAGACCCACATGTAGACATGAGGTGCTTCACATTGAGGCCCAAGACGGTGAGAAGAAGAGGCATCTTAGATAGATAGATAGATAGATAGATATACACTGTGTGCACAATTATTAGGCAAGTTGTATTTTTGAGGATTAATTTTAATATGGAACAAACACAGTGCTATCAGTCAATCCAAAATGTTAATAAACCTGAAACCTGAATGTTTCACAACGGAAATGTGAGTGTGAACATCATCAGGGGAATACATATGTGCGCACGATTATTAGGCAACTATTAGTGTGCAGATTTATTATGCAACTAAAGGAAAAATGAAAATTTTCCCATCTCACTTGTTTATTTTCATCTGTTATAGTGAGAATAATAAACAAACACCTCAAAATTTACAAATAAACATCTCTGACATTTCAAAAAAAATCAATCAATCAATCAATGACCAATATAGCCACCCTTCTTTCCAATAACAGT
The DNA here is from genome assembly GCF_016835505.1 of Polypterus senegalus. Taxonomy (NCBI): domain Eukaryota; kingdom Metazoa; phylum Chordata; class Cladistia; order Polypteriformes; family Polypteridae; genus Polypterus; species Polypterus senegalus. Next base: position 15,277,988 of record NC_053169.1, read on the forward strand.
CATAAGCCTTTCCATTCATGGAGTCTGTCAGTTTCTTGATCTGTTGACGATCAGCTTTTTGTGGAGCAGTGACTACAGCCTCCCAGACACTCTTCAGAGAGGTGTATTGTTTTTCTCCCCCGTAAATCTAGCGTTTAAGAAGTGCCCACAAGTTCTCGATAGGGTTTAGGTCAGATGAGGAAGGGGCCATGTCATTATTCCTTCATCTTTAAGGCCTTTACTGGCTGGCCACGCAGTGGAGAACTTCGATGCAAGTGATGGAGCATTGGCCTGCATAAAAATCATGGTCTTCTTCCTGTATCACTGTTTGAAGAAAGTGTCTTCGAAAAACTGGCAGTAGGTTTGGGAGTTGATTTTGAGTTCATCTTCAATGCAAAAAGGTCCAACTAGCTCATCTTTAAAAATACCAGCTCATACCAGTACCCCACCTCCACGTTGGAGTGGAGCTCTGTGCCCATTACTGATCCACAGGTCCATCAAGAGTCACTCTCATCTCATCGGTCCATAAAACCTTTGAAAAAAATCTGTCTTCAGATATTTCTTGGCCCAGTTTTGACGTTTCAACTTATGTTTCTTGTTCAGTGGTGGTTGGGTTTCAGCCCTCCTTACCTTGGCCATGTCTTTGAGCACTGAACACCTTGTACTTCTGGGCACTCCAGGTAGGTTGCAGCTCTGGAATATGAAAGTACTGGAGGATAATGGGTTCCTGGTAGCTTCACGTTTGATTCTTCTCAAATCTTTGGCAGCTAATTTGCGTCTTTTGTTCTCAACACGTTTCTTGCGACCCTGTTGACTATTTGCAACAAAATGTTTGATGGTTCTGTGATCACACACCAATATCTTAGCAATTCCAAAAGTGCTGCATCCCTCTGAAAGACTTTTACAATTTTTGACTTTTCAGAGTCAGTTAAATCTTTTTTGGCCCATTTTGCCTGAGGAAAACTAGCTGCCTAATAATTCTGCACACCTTGATATAGGGTGTTGATCTCCTTAGGCCACACCCTCCCTCATTACACAAATACACATCACCTGACGTGCTTAAATCCAATAAGCATTCAAGTTAATACAGCTTGGAGTTGGAATATACGCATTAAAAATGATGATATGGTCAAAATACTCACTTGCCTAATAATTGTGCACACAGTGTAAAAGGAACTATATTACAGATAGATAGATAGATACTTTATTAATTCCAAGGGGAAATTCACATACTCAAGCAGCAGCATACTGAAGTCCCACTGTCTCCGAAGGAGTTCCACATTGACCAGAACAGAACTTGGTGACCTCCCATCAGCCCCAGTGCACCCCTATGGCCTGATGGGAACTGTAGTTCCGGCCTCAGTGCTGTTTTTTAGGTTGCATGCCCTCCCATTAGACAACTAGATAGATACTTTATTAATCCCAAGGGGAAATTCACCTACTCTAGCAGCAGCATACTGATAAAAAACAATATTAAATCAAAGAGTGATAGCAATGGAGGTATAACAGACAATAACTTTGTATAATGTTAACGTTTAAGGTAGAACTGAAGAGTCGCATAGTGTGGGGTCTCCTCAGTCTGTCAGTGGAGCAGGACGGTGACCGCAGTCTGTCGCTGAAGCTGCTCCTCTGTCTGGAGATGATCCTGTTCAGTGGATGCAGTGGATTCTCCATGATTGACAGGAGTCTGCTCAGCGCCCGTCGCTCTGCCACGGATGTCAAACTGTCCAGCTCTGTGCCTACAATAGAGCCTGCCTTCCTCACCAGTTTGTCCAGGCGTGAGACATTCTTTATGCTGCCTCCCCAGCACACCACCGTATAGAAGAGGGCGCTCGCCACAACCGTCTGATAGAAGATCTGCAGCATCTTATTGGTCATCTCTTGGGCTTATAGAGCGTAAGCAGCATCGACATGGATATTTAGGTGTTATCACCAAGAGCTCTGTAAATTAATCGTGTAGTTTTATAGATATATATATATGAATGATTTGGAAGGGAATAGAAGAAACAAGCTGGTTAAGTTTGCAGATAACACCAAGATAGGTGGATTAGCAGATATTTTGGAATCCGATACATCATTACAGAAGGACTTGGGCAGATTTGAAATTTAATTTTAGCAAATGTGAAGTGTTACAAATAGTAAAAATGTGAGGTCTGAATACACAATGGGCGGTCTGGAAATCGGGAGTTCAACTTATGAGAAGGATTTAGGAGTCGTAGTGAACTTCCAGACAGTGTTCAGCAGCCATTAAGAAGGTTAACAGACTCTCAGGTTATATAGCGCCTTGATGTGTGGAGTACAAGTCACTGGAGGTTCTGCTCAAGTTTTATAAGACACTGGTGAGGCCTCATCTGGAGTCCTGTGTGCAGTTTTGGTCTCCAGGCTACAAAAAGGACATAACAGCACAAGAGAAAGTCCAGAGAAGAGCGACTAGGGTGATTCAGGGCTACAGGGGATGAGTTAGGAGGAAAGATTAAAAGAGCTAAGCCTTAAGGAGATGAAGAGGAGACCTGACTGAGGTGTTTAAAATGATGAAGTTGAATTAGTCCAGTGGATCGAGACGGTGACTTGAAAATGAGTTCATCAAAGAACACGGGGACACAGCTGGAATCTTGTGAAGGGGAAATTTCACCCAAACATTAGGAGGTTTTTCTTTATGCGGAGGACCACAGACACTTGGAATAAGCGACCAAGTAGTGTAGTAGACAGGAGGACTTTAGGAACATTGAAAACTTGACTTGATGTTTTTTTGAAAGAAATAAGTGGACAGGACTGGCAAGCTTTGTTGGGCTGAATGGCCCGTTCTCATCTAGAGTGTTCTGATGTTCATACCGGTAACAGCGTTTGACATAACCGGCCCCGCACACACCTAAGACCACCTCTGGGTTATCTACACACCTTTTTGAGCAGACAACTGGATACGTGAATTCTGCGACATGAGTAGCATAACGTACAGCATTCGTCAACCGCTACGTTCTATTCTATCAAACCAATGTCTTTCCATTTTGAAAGAAAACATATTAGATTTTTTAATGTCGGTCATCACTACAAACTACATGGGGTAAGTAACGTATTAAAAAAGCCATTGTTGGGTGGAGTGTTCCTTAAACTTGCCAGATGGAGCCATCATTCATGCATTGGTCCTCCGCTCTACAGAGGTGTACACTTGGTGGCCCATTCCGAAGTTGAGCTTCAGCCTCGCATTTTCCGTTCCTCAGTCGCAGAGCTTTATTTGAGTGTGCAAGTGTGTGTGTGTGTGACAGTGGGAATATTTATCTGATGACGAAAAGAGCTCAAGCAGGTGCAAAACGCAGAATGAAAGACGGGCTGAGGGTTACTTCATAATGATGCTCCTCTTGAGGAGAGCTGACAAAAACACATAAAACTGCCTGCCAGAGGCAGCTGGAGCAGCCGTTTAAAATTGTTGGGACGCCATTATTTACAGCATTATCCAAAAACAAAAAAACTGAAGGGTTACGAGGCTGTAATCACGGGCTCCGCTCCATCCGTATTTATAGTTCCTTTTGGGTTAGAAATAGCTGCGTGACATTTGATATTGGATAAATTTATTCCTAGGAAGCCTTTTAAAGAGTCACTAACATTACTGTGACGGTGACTACGGTCATATATAATTATCGGTGTTCCTATCAAATATTCGAGTAAATGTTTATAAGGGTGGTTGTGCATTCAGACTATTTGGCACGGTTCTCTTTGGACAGGGTTTTAGTTGGCTGTGACTTTGTAGATGACAATTAAGGTGGTCATTTTAAGGAAAAGACTGAAGATGTGTACGGGTTAGAAGAAGGTGCACATCCGCACCAGCCATGACTCTGATCCGGGCCGGGGAAAGGATTATAAGTAGTGACGAAGAGGAGCCTGCAGGGGGCCCTACTAGGCCTTGGAACGCTGAAGAAAAGACAGTGAGGGACCCTCGGCTAATATATGAAGAGTCATGTCTGGGGTTCACCAGGGGTCTGTTCTGCTCCTACTCTGTTCAGTGCTTGAATGGTATGGATGATGGGCAGGGTCGAAGGGCCCAGCGGCTGTGGGGCGTCTGTTGGTGAAGAAAGACTCACTGATCTTGACTTTGTTGATGATGCTGTGATCTTCACAGAGTCAATGGAGGCTCAGATTGGGGTTCTCGAGAGACTGAATGAGGAGTCTGAGTGTCTGGGCTTGTGAGGGTCCCGATAAAAACTAAAGAGCCAGGCCTTTAATGACCTCTTGGGCACGACCATCAGCAGCGTGTCTGTCTGTGGAGAGAGTGTCGACCTCGTCAGTGACATTCAGTAGACAGATTGGGAGAGCACGGGGGGTCATGAGGTCACTAGACAGGGGTGTGTGGCGCTCCTGATATCTCAGCAAAAGGACGAAGGTCCAAGTCTTTAGAGTCCTGGTGCTCTCTCTTTGTGAGACATGGACGCTATCCAGTGACCTGAGATGAAGACTCGACTCCTTAAGTACTGCGTCTCTTCAGAGAATCCTTGGGTGCCGCTGGTTTGACTTTGTGTTGCTCTTGGAGTCCCAAATGACGCACATGACCAGCATTGTGAGGGAGTGTCAGTTACGGCACTACAGCCACGTGGCACCATTACCTGAGGATGATCCAGCTCATAGTTGAGGACCCGAGTGGCTGGACCAGGCCAAGGGGATGCACACGTAACACCTGGCTGCGGCAGATAGAGGGTCATTTCTGGGGTGGGGGGGACTGGACCGCATGTCTGCCTGGGGGGTTGCCAACCAGGACCCTGAGCTGTTGTGTCATGTGGTGGGTGCATCAACACGCTGTACCAATGCATACTCCCTGACTTTCCAAATCACTAGGGGGGGGGGACATGCAATCCCATTTGGGTGTACTGTATAAGGGCGCATGTGAGCAGCCAGGGAGGAGAGATCATCTGGGGGTTCAGCTTTTTATTGCTTTGGTGGTCAGGATATTTGAAGTGGGCAGGAATGGATGGCACTGCCATTCCGCTACTTCTTACATTTTAATTGGACTATTCCCTCACTATCTATAATGTCTGTTTATCTGTCTATCATATAGTCCACTTAATATCTATCTATCTATCTATCTATCTATCTATCTATCTATATAATATAGTGTCTTTCATATCTATCTATCTATCTATCTATCTATCTATCTATCTATCTATCTATCTATCTATCTATCTATATAATATAGTGTCTTTCATATCTATCTATCTATCTATCTATCTATCTATCTATCTATCTATCTATCTATCTATCTATCTATCTAATATAGTGTCTTTCATATCTATCTATCTATCTATCTATCTATCTATCTATCTATCTATCTATCTATCTATCTATCTATAATATAGTCCCTTTAATATCTATCTATCTATCTATCTATCTATCTATCTATCTATCTATATAATATAGTGTCTTTCATATCTATCTATCTATCTATCTATCTATCTATCTATCTATCTATCTATCTATCTATCTATCTATCTATCTATCTATCTATCTATCTATCTATCTATCTATCTATCTATAATATAGTCCCTTTAATATCTATCTATCTATCTATCTATATATCTATCTATCTATCTATCTATCTATCTATCTATCTATCTATCTATCTATCTATCTATCTATCTATATAATATAGTGTCTTTCATATCTATCTATCTATCTATCTATCTATAATATAGTCCCTTTAATATCTATCTATCTATCTATCTATCTATCTATCTATCTATATAATATAGTGCCTTTCATATCTATTAGTCTATCTGTATCAGATATCTTTTAAACTTCTCCTTGAGTGGTTTGCTCAGGTGTAAGTTTTACTTTTACTTGAGTTACTTTCCGTAATGGCAGGTCTACTTCGGTTCAGTCAGTATTTCATTGGTCTGTTTTGTGTTAAACATGCTGCTACATCTGACAGCTCTTGATCCGTTCTTCACCATCTAAACAACTTCAATCTCAATCGTTTCAGTAAAACATTTGGAAATGCATCTCTGACAGGGTGAACCACTGGTGGCGAGCAGAGTCCACCGTGCCCGCGTCCAGACCTGGATTTACTTCTCGGTCTCTTGAGTTCCAGGGCGGTGATGCTGATTGGCTGATGCCACCATCCTCTCTGAGAGTTTCAAGTAACATACAAGACAGATGGAAAAGCAGGTTATTTTTAAACAAAACGTCCAAAAACGCACAGCTTGTACCGTTGTAACCAATTAACTGGGCCGTGTTATCAGGCGAGGGACCGCGTCCGTTAAATTACCTCATAACACGACTCTTAATGAAATAAAACAACGGTGAGTGGCAGTGATGACCTCCACGCTGGAGTTGGATTCATCTCGTTTGGTATATGAGTCGTAATTACACCAATTTGGAGTCACGCATGCACACACCTCATTTCTTAACCCTGTAAATTTCCTGCTGAAGTTTGCCTGAAAAGTGACAGAAGAGCTTCATCATCTCCACTTTAATCAGCCCACATTTAATTCTGCCAATTTCTGACTCGAGAAATGACGACGCTCTCAGAAGTTTAGCCGTGCTCCTGTGTGGGGCATATTTAACATCTCCTAGTTGAATTTATTGATTAAATGTTCTGCGCTATAATTGCATTGGCCCGTATAAATTCTGAACCCTGGTACACTAGCAGCTGTGGACAATATTGATTTGTAGTCAAGGTGAAATTAAATTTATATTTTCAAACAGGCTGAAAGTGGATGAAAACAACATCATGGAATTATATATATAAAAAAAAAAAAATAGCGGAAATGCCTGTGACATTCACTGACACAAAATCTTTTAATTAAATTGAAAAAGCCACTTAGGGAGAACATAAGGAGAGTAAAGTTTGACTTCGGGCTTTGACATTTTTGAGAATAAGGCTGTTAAAGATAGCAGGATGGAATAATAAAAAATTCTCAAGGGTGGCCATTTTACGTGTCATGTAAAACAAACTGGAGGGGAGACACGTTGTCTAAGTATTTAGATTGTGAAATGATACAAAAGACCCCACAAAAAGGTTCGAGGAAGTCAAAAAAGGTAAAATAATAGGGAATAGGTCTTTAAAGACTTGAGTCCAAAACAGAACTGACTTGCAACAGACAAAAAAAGCCGGTCAGAGGAAATGACATCGTCGGGACGGGAAACTGGAAGTGATGTCATCAGAGCCTGAACCGGAAGTGACGTCATTGGGCCCTCGCACAATTTCCAGTAGTTGGTCTGCAGAGGAAAAGGAGAAAGGATCAGTGCGCTCTGCCGCCCTCCCCTGGTCCACCATGGAATGACCCCCTTTGAGCCCTTCAGCTGCTTCCCATGCGCACGTGTGTGACCAGGTTTAACATGCAGCAGCGTTGCGTCGCCCTTTGGCACAGCAGAATATATGAAACTAGACAAAGTATTTGGCATTGGTCCAGTATAATAAATGAAGGGGTGGGGGTCTACCTTTTGGAAATTCAACATGGCTAAACACAACCCATGATGAGACAAAAAGACAAACTCTTTAGCAAAAGTTGTAATCCAGCGAAGCAATGAAGTCATTAAATTAGTTCAAAGTGCTGACCCTGCAGTCTTCGAAGGAGTACATTTGCCAGAACAGAACTTTGTGACCTCCCATCAGCCCCAGTGCACCCCTATGGCCTGATGGGAACTGTAGTTCCGGCCTCAGTGCTGTTTTTTAGGTTGCACGCCCTCCCATTAGATAGCTAGATAGATAGATAGATAGATACTTTATTAATCCCAAGGGGAAATTCACATACTCCAGCAGCAGCATACTGATAAAGAACAATATTAAATTAAAGAGTGATAACAATGCAGGTATAACAGACAATAACTTTGTATAATGTTAACGTTTAAGGTGGAATTAAAGAGTCGCATAGTGTGGGGTCTCCTCAGTCTGTCAATGGAGCAGGACGGTGACTGCAGTCTGTCACTGAAGCTGCTCCTCTGTCTGGAGATGATCCTGTTCAGTGGATGCAGTGGATTCTCCATGATTGACAGGAGCCTGCTCAGCGCCCGTCGCTCTGCCATGGATGTCAAACTGTCCAGCTCCGTGCCTACAATAAAGCCTGTCTTCCTCACCAGTTTGTCCAGGCGTGAGGCGTCCCTCTTCTTTATGCTGCCTCCCCAGCACACCACCGCATAGAAGGAGGCGCCACAACCGTCTGATAGAACATCTGCAGCATCTTATTGCAGATGTTGAAGGACGCCAGCCTTCTAATGAAGTATAGTCGGCTCTGTCCTCTCTTACACAGAGCATCAGTATTGGCAGTCCAGTCCAGTTTATCATCCAGCTGCACTCCCAGGTATTTACAGGTCTGGACCCTCTGCACAGTCACCTCTGATGATCACGGGGTCCATGAGGGGCCTGGGCCTCCTAAAATCCACCACCAGCTCATTGATTTTGCTGATGTTCAGTTGTAGGTGGTTTGAGTCGCACCATTTAACAAAGTCCTTGATTAGGTTCCTAAATCTAAATTTTACAGCTTTATGTAGCGTAGGTATGTGCCAGACTTGTAATTCTTTTTTTTTTTTTTATTTTTGTTAGTAATGAGACTAAAAATTGAAGCTAAGAGAGAGAGATGTGTGAATTAATCCAAATGTGGATGAGAAAGCGAGGATTTCTCTGTAGATTATCATAAAAAGGACTGCAGTGTGTGTGTGTATCAAAAGAGTACCTCCTAGAAACGCATATCTATAATTAGAGTGCACGTCTGGCCCTTCCGTATTCATCCGGCCTTTCAACAGCACTTATCTTCCTCTCACCATTACCGTTGCTGTGAAATCATAGAAGGCTCTCATTAAACTCTGAGTTCACTGTTAAGTGTCCCTCTGAATATGTTAAAATAAAGAAGTTAGCAGATCTTCTACTCTCCAAGCTAATTCTCAGATTCATCCTTTGAGTCGTTCTCCTCCTCCTTCTTACTCACCTTGTACAATACAATATTTATTTATATAGCACACTAGCTGTACCCTGTGGCTGCAACCTCATAGTAATAAAACAGGACAAACTTTAAAAATCAATAGACGTTGGCACTGCGTTTACCGTGTCAGGAGAAAAGCACATGGCCGTGATATCTCTGGCAATCAGCAGCTACCTTGTAAAACACACGGAGCTCTGATCTTTCTCTCAGCAACATCAAGCGTTACTGTAAGAGCCATTTGCTAGTTACATAAGATGCATAAATGTTTTACTAAATGTTACTGCATAATCTATGGGAGGTTCCTATAACCCCCATAGGTTGAATTGTACTGGTATATTCTATGATTAATAAAGTATCTATCTATCTATCTATCTATCTATCTATCTATCTATCTATTATATAGTGCCTTTCCTATCTATCTATCTATTATATAGTGCCTTTCATATCTATCTATCTATCTATTATATCGTGCCTTTCCTATCTATCTATCTATCTATCTATCTATCTATCTATCTATCTATCTATCTATCTATCTATCTATCTATCTATCTATCTATATAATGTCTTTCCTATCTATCTATCTATCTATCTATCTATCTATCTATCTATCTATCTATCTATCTATCTATCTATCTATCTATTATATCGTGCCTTTCCTATCTCTATCTATCTATCTATCTATCTATTATATAGTGCCTTTCATATCTATCTATCTATCTATCTATCTATCTATTCTCAGTTAATGATCAGCCTTGCCACGTGCAAGGCATGGAGGGCACACGGTTTTAAATCGGGCCTTTTGTGCCTTGTGTGCAAGTAACATGTAAGACAAAGCACTTAATTGAATGTGCTGCACCATACGTTTAAAGCGTACAGAAGAAGTAAAGAATCTTTATGTATAGAAACAACTAAAGTTTTACAAGAAAAGCCAAGTTTAGAGAAGATACATTTTTTTTCACATTTTTTTGCCTTTTATTCTATTTTCTTTTTTCTTGTGTGGATTATTTGCTTTGTATTTTCACTAGATATTTTAAAACGAACACTTAGACAGAGAGATTTCTTTCGGCACGCATTTTGCTTGTGCTTGAACTCACCTTACACTCCTGCGGCTACAGTTACTCCTTAACAATCACAAGATGATATGGCTAGCTAAGCAGAGGCAAGGTGCACTCCAACACATGGCATGACGTGGACCGACTCAACCAGAGGCTGGCATGTGAATGAGGAAGGCCCTGCCACCTCAACCCACTGCTCTCAGCCCACAGCCACACTCTTGGATTTGCATAAATACAATGGTACAACAAATGAACTCTGGTACTTGATGAGAGAAGTTGCAAAAACAACCGGAAAGTTCAAGCAAATTATCGAAAACAACCTGATGTAAATCCGTTAAGTAATTCTCTCATGATAAGCGAACAGACATACAGACAGAATGCGCTTGGACCACAAAAATTTTTAAACCGTTTCTTAGAGAGCACCTATGGGCCGAGGGTAACCTGCATTCCAAATTTCAAGTACCAAGACCTGATGGTTAGGGAGATTTTGTAGGGAGTGAGTCAGTGGTATTTGGCTTTTATATATATGCACTGGTACCTTGGTATACGTCCACTTTGGAATAAGTCCAACTTGGTATACGTCCTGTTTGGATGCGAAAAATTTTGCTTGTTATATAACCTCGGTTTGGAATACGACTCGTGCTAGAACCCCGCGCGCTACCCTTGTTTACCTCTCTCGAGACAAAGCCACAGCTGCCCACGAGCGTCAGTACGCGCTATAACTCTCTGTGAATTTTCACGTGATTTTGAGTGTTGTCGCATAAATTTGAATTGATTGTTGAAAAGTTTGAAGGTGGCATGTATATCTGGGACGTGGCTGCTGCATACCGTATGCTGAGAATGACGGTATCTACGATTGTGAAAAACAAAGACGATATTAAAAAGTAAAGTGAGGTTAAATTTTCATTAATTTCATCTAATTGCTTTTGTATTTATATATTTTAGTATTAAGCAGTGTTTAAATTATTTTTAAATGCAACCCCATCAATGTATAATATGCCAATAACAATAGGATTTTTTTTCATGGGAACGGATTAATCATTTTCCCTTTATTTCTTATGGGAAAAATTTGTTTGGTATACGTCCTGTTTGGTATAAATCAAAGGATCTGAAACGGATTAAGGACGTACACCGAGGCACCACTGTATATAGATTCTGTGGTGGGCTGGCGCCCTGCCCTGCCCGGGGTTTGTTTCCTGCCTTGTGCCCTGTGTTGGCTGGGATTGTCTCCAGCAGACCCCTGTGACCCTGTAGTTAGGATATAGTGGGTTGGATAATAGATGGATGAATATATATAGATTTTCATCCAAATGATGTAGCTCAAAGTGCTTTACAGGATAAAGAAAGATGGTCATGTGGACTTCTGGCCTTTAATCCATCAATGTTGGGAGATCACGGTGCTTTGAATCGGGTGGTGGTTTAAAGTCAATTCTAAATGACACGGGTAACCAGTGTAGTGACGCTAAGACTGGCGTGATGTGCTCAGGTTTTCTTTTCCTTGTTAAGATTCGGGCAGCTCCATTCTACACTTGTTGCAGTCGATTGATGTCTTTTTCGGGTGGTCCTGAGAGGAGTGCGTTACGGTAATCTAGCCGACTGAAAACAAAAGCGTGAATTAATCTCTTGGCATCTTGCAATGTTATAAAAGGTCTAAGATTTGCTATATTTCTTAAGTGAAAAAATGCTGTCGTAGTAATCTGATTAATATTATACCCACCTTGCCTAGAACTGCTGTCATTTTCTTCATTAAAATTACAATATGAGTGGCCTGTGTTGCTTTAGGTTCAGGGGGCCAATTGCTCGATCCTGTTTACCCTACCTGAAGGTCAAGGGACATATCCACCAAACCGTTAACCATTTGGGTTTCTACTGGGCAAATGACCACTGTAAAGGAGAAGTTACCACTCTGATGATGGAGCATAGTGGTGGTGACAGCTGAAAAGCTGTGGAAAGCTGAATGGGTCAAAGTAAAGGGGGGCATCTTGATAGCCTGCTTAGAGTGATCCGGACCTCAGCCTGGGCCAACAGGACACAAAGCAAAGTTGACACAGGAGGACCTTTAGGAAGTTCCTTGAGTGGCCCAGCCAAAATGAACTTAATCCCAAAAACCCCATTTCCACTGCATGTCAGCCCTGCCACAGAATGACCTGCTGACGTCATTTCAGTGAACCTCTTGTTAACTCAGGTGAGAGTGTCGATGAAGACAAGGCTGGAGATCACTCTGTCATGCTGATCGAGTCAGAATAGAGAGGTGCAATTGTGGTGATGAAGGCTTCAGGGTGCCCAAGAAAGTCCAGAAAGAGCCAGGACCGTCTCCTAAAGTTGATTCAGCTGAGGGAACCACCAGTGCAGAGTTGGCTCAGGAATGGCAGCAAGCAGGTGCAAGGGAGGCGAAGACTTTTGGAAGATGGCCTGGTGGGTGTCAAGAAGGGCAGCAAAGAAGCCAAGAAAAAACATCAGGGACAGATTGATATTCTGCAGAAGGAACAGGGATTGGACTGCTGGGGGAAAGTCATTTTCTCAGATGAATCTCCTTTCCCAGAAAAAGAAAAGGTGAGCAGCGCTACCATCAGTCTTGTGTCAGGCCAACAGTAAAGCATCCCGAGTCCATTCATGTCACGTCGGGTTGCTTCTCACTCACAATTTGGCCTAGGAACACAGCCATGAATAAAGAATGGGACCAAAACATCCTCCGAGATCAACTTCTCAAAAACATTCATGAACAGTTTGGTGACCAACATGATGGAGCACCGGGCCATAAGGCAAAAGGGAGAAATAAGTGGCTTGAGGAACAAAACATCAAAATTTGGGGTCCATGGCCAGGAAACTCCCCAAACCTTTAATCCCACTGAGAACTTGAGGTCAATCCTCAAGAGGTGTGTGGACAAACAAAAACCCACCAATTCTGACAAACGCTAAGCATTGATTATGGGCTGCCATCAGTCAGGATTTGGTCCAGAAGTTGATTGCCAGAATGCTAGGGCAAATTGCAGAGGTCTTGACCAATCAGATGCAGTGTTCTATGTTTATGAAGCTTACAAACTGCCCATTTCAAGGTGCTTAGCTCTTGTTTTATCCACGTGCTTTGTCCGTCAGCATGACTACGAGTCTGTGCTCGGTCATCATAGAACATCAGGGTGAATTTAAATTCCTGAAGAAGATGTATTTGGTTCCAAGAATAAGAAACCGATAGGCCAAAAGTGTGGAGGACTCAGATTTTTTACTCATTGCTATCAGTTATTGGGCAGAGTGGTGGCTCTGAGGGTAGGGATTTGCACTGGTAATCGGAAGGTTGCCAGTTCGAATCCTATAAACGCGGAAAGTGACTCTTGAGCAAGGCAAGGCCCTTAACCTGCAATCGCTCCGTTCTGGGTATGACATTAATCTGCATCCAGCTCTGCATGTAGGCCCTCCAACCTGCAGGGAAAAACCTGGCACACCAGCCACCATATAGAAAATTCTCACATTGGTTCCATTCCATCTGAACTCGTGTGGTGCTGAGGTGTCACCCGTCGCATGGTTACACTCGGGTCCTAATCTGGGATCATGAGTTGGTCATGTGGTGGCAATGTGCTGTATCAGCAGTTCCTGCTCCTAACCTCTATCAATGCCAAAAAGAGGTAGGCCAGGATGTGAAGCAGACACAATTTATTAAAGCATATGGCTGTTTGGATATCTTATATATAAATGTGTGGAAGTGTGTGTGTGTGTGTGTGTGTGTCCGTCTGTCTGGCCTGGAAGTGAAAGGTGGAGTCAGGGTAAGGGCTCCGCCTCCGAGGAAACAGAAAACTCGCCTACCTGCTAATAACACAAGTGAGGCCAGCACGTCGGCAAAACAAAACCTCAGAAGACAAAGTTGCTTAGCTGCTAATACACAAGCGGGGCCAGCATATTGGCAAAACGAAACCATCCGAAGAAAGAGACACATGCTTAGCTGCTAATTCACAAGTGAGGCGAGCACGTCTGCAAAATGAAACCTCAGAAGAAAGACAAAGTCGCTTAGCCGCTAATACAGAAGCGAGGCGAGCACATCGGCAAAACAAAACCTCCTTGGGGAGAGAGAGACCCCCAGAGTAGCTCCTTTCAATTTCCTGACATCTCTACATTTCAATTTTTTTTCTTATGGTTTCAGTAGTTTCTAGGACCCCTGAGCTTTTTAAAGCACGGGCTTACACAGCTAGTCTACAGGGTGGTCCAGATCTAATTATGCAATTTTCATTATTTATTAAGTTTATTACATAGAAAATCACCCGAAAAATCCTGGAACATCGAGAAGTGTGCGAACTGACAACATGAAGAATCGTCTTTGCGCCGAACTGGAATCGTCCCCGCATTAATTAAAGTCATCCAGACAATCTGGATCTGGATAATTAGATCTGGACCACCCTGTATATATAAATAGAAGAGAATGTCTGTCAGTCTGTTTGTCTGTTCCCTATTCCATTTGACCAATCAGGACCAAATTTTGCATACTTGCTCCCTAGGTCCATACGGATAAGAGAGACTATTTTGAAACCCCAAATTTTAATCTTGGGGGTCCCATTTTTTTCCCTGTGTACTACAGTTTGTACACCAGTGCCACCTACTAGTTGAGAGCAACTGAAACATCAGAACATTAGAACACTCTAGACGAGAACAGGCCATTCAGCCCAACAAAGCTCGCCAGTCCTATCCACTTGTTTCCTCCAAGAAAACATCAAGTCGAGTTTTGAAAGTCCCTAACGTCTTACTGTCTACCAGACTACTTGGTCGCTTATTCCAAGTGTCTATCGTTCTATGTGTAAAGAAAAACTTCCTAATGTTCCTACAGTTTCCAACTGTGTCCCCGTGTTCTTGATGAACTCATTTTAAAATACAAGTCTCGATCCACTGGACTAATTCCCTTCATAATTTTAAACACTTCAATCATGTCACCTCTTAATCTTCTTTTGCTTTAACTGTAAAGGCTCAGCTCTTTTAATCTTTCCTCCTAACTCATCCCCTGTAGCCCCTCAATCAGCCTAGTCGCTCTTCTTTGGACCTTCTCTTGTGCTGTTATGTCCTTTTTGTAGCCTGGAGACCAAAACTGCACACAGTACTCCAGATGAGGCCTCACCAGTGCATTATAAAGGTTGAGCATAACCTCCTTGGACTTGTACTCCACAGATCAAGGCGCTATATAACCTGACATTCTGTTAGCCTTCTTAATGGCTTCTGAACACTGTTGGGAAGTTGATAGCTCAGAGTCCACTACGACTCCTAAATCCTTCTAATAAGGTGTACTCTCGATTTTCCGACCTCCCATTGTGTATTCAGAACTAACATTTTTACTTCCTATGTGTAATACTTTACATTTACTGACATTAATTTTCATCTGCCACAAATCTGCCCAAGCCTCAATGCTATCCAAGTCCTTCTGTAATGATATAACGGATTTCAAATTATCTGCTTAATCCACCTATCTTGGTAAACAACTGAATGACTGGAGCCAGACTAGCAGACAAATTGACCAGAGCTTCACATTTCATACCTGGGCAACACCACGTGCTGCTCCTTATCTACTCTAATATAAAAAGGAGTCGGGGGTGCAGGGGGTGTTGGGTGAGGCGTGATTGAGAGTGGAAGTGCAGCGCAACACAAGGAATCAAAGGATTCTTGATTAGCTCCTGCTTTGTTGGCACCGTGAACTGCCCACCTTGACCTAAGAGGACATGTCAGACATGTGTTCTTGGATACAACCCAACAAGGGGTTTCTGTAATTCAATCTGACCCAAAAAGAACAAATACTTGACTCACGCTAGCAGAGACACTGACACAGAGGCAGTGCAGATGACAGATGGGACAGGGTCACCATTTGATAAATAAGACATAAACCTCTGTATTCTTTCTTTAACCCATTCTACAAATATACCCGGGCAATGCCAGGCACTTCTGCTAGTCATAAATAAAATACAGATTGAGTGGCTGTATAGGGCTTTCTAATTCAGTGGAGTTGTTGGATATGCTGACGGTGCTCA
Organism: Polypterus senegalus; assembly: GCF_016835505.1. Classification (NCBI taxonomy): domain Eukaryota; kingdom Metazoa; phylum Chordata; class Cladistia; order Polypteriformes; family Polypteridae; genus Polypterus; species Polypterus senegalus. The sequence goes on from NC_053169.1 coordinate 15,293,921, forward strand.
AGCAGTTGTAGACAGAATTGTAACACAACAAGATGTTGTTTAAAGTACAGAAGTAATAAAGTCCCTTATTATATGGGCAGCTCAGAGGACTGGATTTTTTTGATTTTGTTCTTTAGAGTTGTGGTGTGTATGAGCAGTGTAAACATATTTACAGTACATAGCACAACTCTCCTGGTCCAGGCTTTGGTCTTATTACATCTGGGATACTGCAACTCTATGCTGGTAGGAGTACTGGCATGTGTCACCATGCCACTGCAGATGATTCAAAATGCAGAGCACGTCTTATGTTCAACCAGCTGTGGCGGGCACATGTCACTTCCTTTTCAGATCACTCCGTGCACATATTAAGTTCAAATTGTTAATGCTGGTCTATACAAAGTGGCAGTAGGTCAGAACATATATAGAGGAAACTTTTGTGAAGTTCTATGCTCCTTCTGGTCTTCTGATGAGCTGCATATGATGATGCCACCTCCGCGTCCCATCAAATCTCAATTCATACTCTTCGTGTGTGGCTCATATCTGGTGGAACGAGCTGTCCACCTCCATTTGAAATTCTGACATCCTCAGTATGTTTAAGACGTGTCTAAGGACTCTCTTGTTAGGTGAATTTCTGTCTAGCTGATATCAGTCAGGTGTTTGTAAACTTGGAAGTGCAATTTGCTTGCATTTTGTTCTGAGCTCTTCTCTTCTGATGGTCGATTTTGTAACCTTTTCCTGTAACACTTTTACCCAAACACTCCTCCAGGACTCTTTTCTCGATTATGGTGACCTGTTTTGTGAGTCACTTTGGATTAAAGTATTTGTTAAGCAAATAAATGTAAATGTAGGTAGCATTGCACAGCTGCAAAACCTCCAGTCTCTGATCCTCAAGTATTCCCTGCTTCCCCAAAACAACAACCACCATATTTTTTGAGGAGAATCTGGTCGCCCCAACTCTTTCACACACCTCCACTGGTCCCACTTACAATCACCAATTAACCTAAACTGACTGTCTTTGAGAAGGTGGAAGAAAAAAGCAGAGTTTGCAGAGGCAAAGCTTCTCAAAGGGAAGGCTGCCAGGGGCCAATTTCCTCCTACTCGAACTCCCAAATCTACAATCCATCTTCAGTCACACATAAAAGTAAAAATAGATAATATAAAATTATTTAAATAAAGAGGCATGCAAAACTCTTACTTTTAGTCAACATGAAATCTAAAACACCGATGGCGCAATGGTAGCACTGCTGCATCACGGTAAGGAGACCTAGGTTCGCTTCCGGGGTCCTCCCTGCGTGGAGTTTGCATGTTCTCCCCGTGTCTGCGTGGGTTTCCTCCCACAGTCCAAAGACATGCAGGTTAGGTGCATTGATGATCCTAAATTGTCCCTAGTGTGTGCTTGGTGTGTGGGTGTGTGTGCCCTGCGGTGGGCTGGCACTCTGCCCGGGGATTTTCCTGCCTTGCACCCTGTGTTGGCTGGGATTGGCTCCAGCAGACCCCCTTGACCCTGTGTTCGGATATAGCGGGTTGGATAATGGATGGATGGATGAAATCTAAAATTAGTGACAGAGCAAATGCATTATTCAAAAATTGGAGGCACAACCATTCCACATTAACTGCTCCATCAGTCAATCACAAGATAAAAGTTATTATGGAATTCAGAATAACTAAGCTCAGTGACAGCACTGCTGTGCCATAACAAGGAGGCCATGATTCATGTCCTTGGACCTCCCTGCATGGACTTTGTGTGTTCTTCCTGTGTCCATACGAGTTTCTTTTGTGCGCTCCCACATGCAGGTTAGGTGGATTGGTAACTCTAAATTGGTCCCTCTCTGTGTGGTGTGTGTGTCTGTTCACCCTGCAATGATCTGGCTACCATGTTCAGGAATTGTTCCTGCCTTGTGCCCTGTACTTGCTTGGATAGACTGTGATCTTCATGGAGTTAATGGAAGCTCTGATCGGGTGCTCTCGGAAGACTGAGCGAGGAGTCTGAGTGTCTGGGCTTGCAAGTGTCTTGATAAAAACCAAGATCAGGCCTTTAATGACCTCTTAGGCACAGCCATCGGCAGTGTGTGTGTCTGCGGAGAGAGTGTCGACCTCGTCGAGAGGTTTACTTACCTTGGCAGTGACATTCAAGGTGGCTCTTCCTATGAAGTCAGTAGACGGATTGGGAGAGCATGGGGGGTCATGAGGTCAATGGAAAGGGGTGTGTGGCGCTCCTACAAAAGGACGAAGGTCCAAGTCTTTAGAGTCCTGGTGCTTCCTGTTTGTGAGACATGGACACTATCCAGTGACCTGAGACGAAGACTGGACTCCTTCAGTACTGTGTCTCTTCAAAGAATCCTTGGGTACCACTGGTGTGACTTTGTGTTGCTCAAGGAGTTCTGAATGAGGCCCATTACCTGCATTGTGAGGGGCCGTCAGTTATGACAGCTATGTGGTAAAATTCCCAGAGGGTGATCCAGCTCGCAGGATCCTAATTGTTGAGGGCCTGAGTGGTTGGACCAGGCCAAAGGGACACCCATGTTAACACCTGGCTGCGGCAGATAGAGGGTTATTTCCAGGGGGTGAGACTGGTCTACCTGTGGGGTTGCCAATCAGAATCCTAAGCTGTTTCATCATGTGGTGGGTACGGCAACACGCTGTATCGATGCATGCTCCCCAACCTGACCTGACCTGACTCCCACTCCCCCCATGCAATATCAATCCCACCCTGAACCCCACTTATTCCTGCCGAGAGGAACACCTAAACAGACATGGGCTAGAACTGGCAAACTGCACGCACATACATTGACTAGGCACAGGATTTGATCCCAGGACGCTGTGGAATATTAATATGGCAGTGGCGCTAATCCCCCCTGCACTACGTTTCAAATCATGAATTGGTAAATGATGTGGCCACACTAATTTAGTCTTCCATCTTGCCAGCTTTTACAGTGCATGTTTATTCAGAATGGGAGCGTCAACTGATTAGATCCTTCCAACTAAAAGAATAAACTTTGACTGTAGGGCAGACAATTAAGCAGGCAGGCCTTCTTCATGCAATTTTTCTCCCCAAGAAAGTGGCGTCTGCATGTGTCATGCTACAAAATGGCACACGTGGGCTAGTGTTACACATCAGCGCAGCTGTTAGGCTCTCCGTTACACACAAACTGGCTGGCAACAGCTGCAGTTAAAGATGCCTAGAAATGTGTTATTAGAAATGCTTTATTAGGCAGACTGTAGGAAGGACATGCTGCTAAAGAGTGATTTCGAGCCCAGTGCATGATGGGAAAGACGGACAGCTATATCGTGTGGGATTATCATCTCTGCTAGCAAACTAACACCCCCGAACACATTTTTTAATAGATTTTCCCACCCACTGCCACCTTCTTCCAATGACCAGACTCTCCCCACACCATTATTACTACATCAACAACGCCTACCACGTCACCCTCCGAACATCTCATAGCTGAAGACCAAGTGAGAAGACAACTAAAGAAGCTACCCACAGGAATTGCTGATTGAATCAGTCCTCGAGTTCTAAAGGCCTGTGCTGACCAACTTTGTGACATCTTCTGCCACCTGTTCAGTTTGTCCCTAAACCTCCAGAAAGTGGTCCTGCTGTGGAAACATCCTGCATTGTTCCAGTTACAAAGAAGTAAGGCTCCCCTTCAGGTAATGACTACACACCACTGGCACTTACACCGCACATCATGAAGACCTCTGAGAGGCTGGTCCTGGACTATACAAGTCCTCTTGTGGTAGACCACCTGATCTCACTGCAGTTTGCCTAGCAAACAAAGACTGGAGTGGGAGACACAATTGTATATCTTCTCCATTAGGCTTATTCTCACCTGGACAAAGCTGGCAGCACTGTGAGGATGATGCATTTTGATTTCTCCAGTGCCTTTAGTACCATCCAGCCATCCCTGTTAAAATCAGAGACATGCAGGTGGATGAACCTGTGGTGTCCTGGATGACGGACCATCTGTCAGGCAGTCCCCAGTTTGTGAGACTCAGGAACTGTGTGAGCAACACTGGAGCACCAATGGGAACAGGCCTGTCTGCTCTTCTCTTCATTCTGTGCACCTCCGACTATAAATATAATAGCAGGTCACATCACTTGTGGGATTTCTCAGAAGATTCCACACTTATGGGGGTATTGATAAGGGGGGTAAGACAATGGAGAGGAGTCAGGGGGAAGATCTTTGTTTCTTGGTGCAAAGAGAATTGTCTTCATCTTAACATCAGCAAAATCAACAAATGACTTTCGCTGCAACAAAGAGCTTCTACGTCTAGCACTATTCACAGAGTGGATGAAGAGGTGGCTCATTCCTACAAGTACTTGGGGGGCATCCACATCCATGACAGGTTGGACTGGTCTCGGAACACAGAAGAACTATATAAGAAATGGCACAGCAGGCTTTTCTTCCTTAGGAGACTGTGTTCCTTAAATGAGGGAAGTAACACCCTTCACATCTTCTACAACTCTTCTGATGGCCAGTGCAATGTTCAGCGCTGTGGTGTACTGGGATGGTATCATTCAGGAGAGGCCCACCAAATCAACAAGCTAATTAAAATGTTCAGGGTCCGTTATGGGACACACTCTGGATCCCCTGGAGGTTGTAGCCAAGGAGAGGATTAAAGCAAATCTGAGTGCCATTATGGACAATGCTGCACATCTGCTCTCTGACACACCAACACTGAGGACTTTCAGACAGTGGATCATTCAGCAGAAGTGTGTCAAGAAATGAAATTGTGGGCATCCACATCCATGATAGGTGGGACTAGTCTCGGAACACAGAGAAACTATAGGAGAAAGGGCAGAGCAGGTTCTTCTTCCTAAGGAGACTGTGCTTCTTCATTGTGGGAGGCGACATCAATTAACATCTCTCTGTGATGGCCAGTGTGGTGGGCTGTGCTGGTAACATCACTTCTGGAGAGACCCACCAAATCAACAGGCTTATGTAAAGGGCAGGGTCACTTACTGGACACACTCTACACCCCCTGGAGTTCATAGCAAAGGAGAGAATGGAAATAAAACTGAGTGTTCTTAAGAACAACGCTGCACATCCTCTCTCTGACACACCAAGGACTTTCAGACGGTGGATCATTCAGCAGAAGTGTGTCAAGAAATGCAATTGGGGACATCCACATCCATTACAGGTTGGACTGGTCTCGGAACACAGAAGAACTACATAAGAAATAGCAGAGCAGGCTTTTCTTCCATAGGAGACTGTGTTCCTTTAATATGGAAAGTGACATCCTTCACATCTTCTACAACTCTTCTGATTTCCAGTGCTGTGTTCTCCGCTGTGATGTACTGGGCTGGTATCATTCAGGAGTGACCCACCGAATCAACAAGCTCATTAAAATGTTCAGGCTCGGTTATGGGACACACTCTGCATCCCCTGGAGGTCGTAGCAAAGGAGAGGATTAAAGCAAATCCGCGTGACATTATGGACAATGCTGCACATCCGCTCTCTGACACACCAACACTGAGGACTTTCAGGCAGTGAATCAGTCAGCAGAAGTGTGTCAAGAAATGCAATTGGGGGGCTCCTTTATACCCATAGAAATATGTCTGTATAGCGCCTCGATGGGACAGGGACTGCCAAGTCTGACGTTTTTCTTTCTTTCCATTATTCTTCCTTTGTAATCAGTCTGGAGTGTATACAGACCAAAGTGTGTGTGTGTTTAATTATGTATTTGCTTACCTATTTAGCAACCTATTTATGTATTTATTTATTTAAAGTGTCTGCGTGGGTTTTCTGCAGTGGGTTGGCACCCTGCCCGGGGTTTGTTTCCCACCTTGCGCCCTGTGTTGGTTGGGATTGCCTCCAGCAGACGCCCGTGACCCTGTAGTTAGGATAGTCTGCTGGAGCCAATCCCAGCCAACACAGGGCGCAAGGCAGAAACAAACCCCGGGCAGGGCTCCAGCCCACCGCAGGGCACATACACACCCACACACCAAGCACACATTAGAGACAATTTAGGATTGCCAATGCACCTAACCTGCATGTCTTTGGACTGTGGGAGGAAACCGGAGCACCAGGAGGAAATCCACACAGACACAAGGAGAACATGCAAACTCCACGCAGGGAGGACCCAGGAAGCGAACCCGGGTCTCTTAACTGTGAGGCAGCGCCACTACCCACTGAAAAAGACAAATTTAAATCAATAATCATTTATTCTCAATAATTTTTATCAATATTAAAATCAAAGGGGAATAAGAAGATTTCTCCCCGAGAAAGAGATGAGACTCTGAAAGTGTCTGTTGTTTTAAGTGACAGGAGCTCAGCCTCTCTTTTTTGCCCGATGTGCATGTAAGACGAGACAACCGGACTCAGCTTCTCATTCGAGCTAGCGGGGCACCCTGATATTTCACCACTTTCTCAAAAGTACATTGAAAGTACTGCATGTGCAAAAACCAAAATGAAGAAAATGTTACCAAACATCATTATCACTTGTAAAATAAGAACACAGAAACAAAAAAGAAGAGGTTTTGGGGCTCCACCCCGTGTGCTGTCGATAGATCTGTAGAGTGACCTCAAAAGACCGAGTCCAGAGTGCAACTGACTGGCTTTATAGGTGGTGGAAAGGAAGAGGAGGGTCCAACAGTGAGGAAGTGAGGTCAGCGGGGGGGGCGTGGTCTGGAGAGGGAAGTGCAAGTTGGTTAGACTGTAGCTGGTCTTCCCTTCTGGGGTTATGCAGAGGAGGGAGAGAAGACATTAGTGCACTTCGTTAACCCCGGACCCTGCATTTTTACTCTTTGTTAAGCCCAAAGACTCTCTCCCATTTTTATGTGTGTGACACCCTCAAGCTCATTAGTGGTAAACTCATCATACGCCCAGCTCAAGGTTAGTTACTTGGGACGTGGAGAATATAAACAGTTTGACTGTGCAAAATATTCCCATCATGCACTGCTCTTCTGTTCAGCATGAAGTGAATGTTCTTCTGCTCCAATATTAACAGCTGAATCTTTCTCTCTAGGGTGACAAGGGCATAGATGGCACACCGGGGACAGATGGCTCACCCGGATCCCCAGTAAGTGTACTTTTTTTATTCTCAATTCATTATTGGATTCTTTTGATTTGTTTCGTTTCCATTTTAGAATAACCTGCCAGACTGTGTTTTTCTTCTTGCTTTGGATTTGCTTTTCATTGCACAGCTGCTGGAAGCTGTACTCATGTACATTGGCCTTTAAATTTTCCTTTTTGTGTGTCATTGCTGAATTAACTGTGTTTGATTTAAGTGCATGTCACTCATTTTCTTTTTTGCTTTAATGGCGCTTGCTGCAAGAGAAGGACGGCCATGCCTTTTGCACCTCACAACTTGTCAGTGTTTCTCACTCACTGCTGGATTCTGGTCTGTCATGGACTACAAGATGCCCAGAGTTTAATCTGTGCAGGAGTTCAAGAACATGGGTCATCACACAGCCGCATGGTGAATTATCAGGGCAGAGAGGCACACGGGGCCCACATCCACTGACCTTTCAGAACGTGGTGTACCAGTCCATTCCATTTTGTTTGTGTTTCCCAATGCTGCGTGTTTACGAGTTAGCTGTCAGATGGATTTTTTTTTAGATATCGTTGTGCCATAGATATACAGTGCTGAACATGAGAACTGTGGCTTCTCACAGTTTACTGTGGTTGGCAAGTGAGTCTAATCCACATCTACTCCAAATATTTTTAAAACCTCATAAAACGCCAGCCTTCACCCTTAAATAGAACAGGATTTGTGGCCTTTATTAGCGAGGAGGGGTAATGAAATATGAAACGAAGAGATGCTTGTGTATGGAACTCTTGACTCCTAAAGGCATTAATAACAATATTTCAAAACGTATATTTCAAAAAATCAAAACTCGAAATACAGCCAAGCTACCTTAAATATCAGCAGGCTCATTAATGGAGATGCTCAGTGCAAAGTCATCTTGGTGCCTTCAATTCTCTGCTCTTTTATGAATGAGGAATTCTCCTGAGACTTGCTACCTCCTTACGAGCCATTGAGGTCTTACAAGAGCCTTACACGGGACTTGAAAGGTGACAAATTATTGCTAGGGTCACAGCGTAACTATAGTAACTACAGTTGATGACAACACACTTCAACCACACTGGGGGTCAGCAGGAAAGTAAAACATTGTCAGAGTTTCCATCACCAGGGTGTCCAAGCTTGTGACCTTCATTTGGTTAAAGTACAGCGAAGGCACCAATTGAAATAGCGAGGGGTGGCTGGCATCAGTTACCACAGTCTGGATATCCCAGTGGTATGAGGTTGTGTGAGACCCCAATCCCAAAAACAGTTGGGACAGCATGGACAAGGCTATGAACTTCTATACTAACAAAAAAAGTGTGAAGATCAGTTCTGTCTGTCTATCTATCTATCTATCTATCTATCTATCTATCTATCTATCTATCTATCTATCTATCTATCTATCTATCTATCTATCTATCTATCTATCTATCTATCTATCTATCTATGCATTATATAGTGCCTTTCACTATCTATCTATCTATCATATAGAGCCTTTCATATCTATCTATTTATCTATCTATGCATTATATAGTGGCCTTTCACATCTATCTATCTATCTATCTATCTATGCATTATATAGTGAATTTATATCTATCTATATATCTGTTATATAGTGCCTTTCTTATCTATCTATCTATCTATCTATCTATGCATTATATAGTGCCTTTCACATCTATCTATGCATTATACAGTGAATTTATATCTATCTATTGTGACAGGTAGGGGGCAGTATCGCTCCCTTTAACCCCTGTCCAAGACTCCATACACCAGGAAAAAGTCCAAAAATTTACTTTATTTTTACACAACAGTGCCCAAAGCACCCTCCTATCCACAATACTCATTAATAAACCAATACAATAACAATAAACTCTCCACCACTCCCAGAGCTGTCACAGTTCTTTTAAAGTCCCTGACCCGGAAGTGTTCCAATCCCCAGTTCATGTGATCCTTATCACTTCCAGGTCAGATAAAAAGTCCTTTTCTTCATCCCGGAAGTACGTCACTTCTGCTGTCGCTCTGCCTATGACGTATGACGCACTTCCGGGTTATAGGGCAAATATGACACTCTATGCCTCTCTGCAGCGTCCTCTGTTGGCTCCTGGGGTATCCAGCAGGTTTGCAGTGGAAAACTCCAAAGTCCATGATTCCCTGCTGGCACCCGGGGCACCTCCATGCTGCAGGGAGAGTTCCATCTTGCGGCCTGGGGGTATTGGCCGTGATGACAAGCCGGCCATAGACCACTGTACTCTCCACCCAGTGAATTACCGTGTTTTGAAGCGTCCAGTCCAGCGAGGGTCGTCTTCCTCCAGGTAGGACTTCTGAACGGACCTTGGCTCTGCCTTCTGTAGTATTCCCTGGAGAACCTAGGGGGAATTTCATAACGGTAATCCACCTTATCCCTGTCCTCCAGGGACAGTTGTGCCAAATATGGCCCGGCCGTCAGCATCCGTAACATTGCCTTTGTCCTCCCGGAATTCTCCCTATGCGACGCTGGAAACACTTGGGGAACTCTGTCTCTGTCCCTTTTCTCGCTGAGGAGGGTTCCCCAGCCGCCTCTATGTTTTTTACGCCCTTCTCCTTCTTGTCAGAAGATCCCTGCTTTATTTTTGGGATCTCCTGCTTACTCTGGGGTTTGTCGACAGTTTGGATCTCTCTATGAGAGAAAGAACGCCCCTTTCCTGTCTGCACCCCTTTAGATTTATTAATTACACGTGTCGGGATCTTTAGGACTGAATTGTTCCCAGAGACAGAACCATCCAGCTGCTCCGGCTCGATCGGCCCTTGCCCCGACTATTCTGTAGGGCACGCATCCACTTGGCACTCGCTATGGATTAGACGCGGGCCCGTGTCACTCTGCATCCCTATGTCCTTATATACGGCACAGGCTTTACCTACCTGTACCGCCAAATCATTTAAGTCGGGAGGCTGTCGTCCTAACCGCCACAAGAATTCATCCACTTCCAGATGGGCACTTCGGCCGTCTCTCCCAGTTCTCCGACAATCTTTTTAATCGCCGTCAGCATCTGCAAAATACTTTTGACGGGCTCGATAAATTTTTCGAGTTCCCGTACATTTATAACACTATTTAATTCGGCCGGAGGTAGACTTACTTCCTTGTTCGCCTTTCCATCCAGCTGGGAGCCAATGAACACGCCCGCTGTCGTCACATGTTCTGACGGGCTTTGCGGAGGCTTCTGGGATTTGGAGTTCTTTATATCGGAGGACCGGGGTCACCTCCTTCGGCGGACTGCGGTCTGTCTCTATTAATTTGTTAACCGACCAATCAGCCATTTCCCGGCCCTCCTTACCTTCTTGTAGGGTGAGTGGTGCTTCGCTCACCTCCCCCTTCCCCTTCAGAATGTCCGAGTCCGTCTTCTTGCGGGCAAAGGTAGAAACAACGGGACACGGACCTTCTCCTTCCCACAATGCACCAGGTTGGATCGCGTGTCCCTCGCCAGCACCCGACATGCGGAAGTCTTTTGTATTCCCCACATGCTCGACTGAGAGCGTACCGCCGTCTTCGGAAGAGTTACCTGCTTCCCGCAGAGCCTTCGGATGACGTTCTCCGAGGTATGTGCATGGCACTAAATAAGATGTTTTAAAAATATGTTCGTTAAATATGCCGGCACATACCTCGGTGTTTTTCTCTTCCTCCGGATGTTTCTCCTGTGCTGCGCAGCCGCTCTGTACTCCCTCCCAGTTGTCGACCATGGTGAGTAGATCTCCTCCGCTGGTGCTGCTACTTGGCTTCAGCTTCTTCTTTCCCATGACGTAGTTGAAGAAAAGGGTTTCAGGCGATGTTGCTGCGTGTTCTGACGCTGTTGTCTTGGGGTTCTCTGCCCACAGAAAATTTTTGTACAGGTCCCCTGCCAAAAGGACGGCCAAAGAATCCTGCCGGCTACGCCACTGTGGCAGATAGGGGGCAGTATCGCTCCCTTGAACCCCTGTCCAAGACTCCAGACACCAGGTAAAAGTCCTTTTCTTCATCCCGGAAGTACGTCACTTCTGCTGTCGCTCTGCCTATGTCGCACGTCCGGGTTATAGGGCACATATGACTCTCTATGCCTCCCTGCAGCGTCCTCTGTTGGCCCCTGGAGTATCCAGCAGGTTTGCAGGGGAAAACTCCAAAGTCCATGATTCCCTGCTGGCACCCGGAGCACCTCCATGCTGCAGAGAGAGTTCCATCTTGCGGCCTGGGGGTATTGGCCATTATGACAAGCCGGCCATAGACCACACTATCTATCTGTTATATAGTGCCTTTCATATCCATCTATCTATCTATGCATTATATAGAGCCTTTCATAGCTGTCTGTCTATCTATCTATCTATCATATAGTGCCTTTTATATCTATCTATCTATCTATCTATCTATCTATCTATCTATCTATCTATCTATCTATCTATCTATCGATCGTTCTTTTCATAATATCTTTCTGTATATGTCTGTCTATCGTAATACCTTTCCTATTTGTGTGCCTGTCAGCACAAATTTATATGCATTTATTTAAAACATAATTTAAGTTTATTTGTATTTGTAGGGAGCTGCTGGGCCTCTAGGACTTGATGGTGACAAAGTGAGTTTTTTTTTTTTTTCTCTCTTTTCCATATATTTTTTAAATTATGAAAGAGGCAATAAATATTACACTGCAGCCTTTGCTTGTATTGTGTATTTTTTTTAAAGCTTTTGAAAAATGCTGACTGATACTCGGAGTTTACGGTTGTACATTTTCTTACCCCCAGGGCTGCTGGAAATTGATGTTGCAGTGACTTTTGATTTGTTGTGGGATTTATAGTAGGAAAAGGCGAAATGTGTTTGTAATGATAGGTCAGGAAAATCATAGCTCAGCCAGAAGTGTACCATGGCGCGCCATTAATACCCGGGCCTATCATCTTTATGACGGCAGGTAGCGCGGCCTCCAGCGATATGTCTGAAGTGCACCATGAGACCTTTCTAGAAGTACAAGCCCCTGAGACATGAATCCAATTGCTGATATTATTTTCATTTCTGAAACTTCTTTGTTTGTGAAGGAATAGAACATGGGAATGGGAAGTTCAAAGGACTCAGTTCTTAAGCAGTTAATTATGTGCCCTGGAATGGCTATTTGCTTTTTTTATTTTATACGTATTTACTTCAGTGATTACTGTTTATTATTCTGTATTTGGTACGATGTCCACTTTAAATAATTAAGCCTTTTGTCAACTCCTCTGTGTTCCTGTCTAATGTCATAGAGACTTTCTGAGGTCATTATGTTAGCTGATCTTGATTAATGATTATTAGAACGTTTTGAGTTTTTATTTTATTTTTTTTTTTTCTTAATGATTGTCTATGGAAAAGAGGATTCACCAGTTCTCTCTGATGCTTCCCATTTTAAACACAGCATTAAATCAGACGGGCCACCATTTTATTTTGAAACCTGAGATGCTGCCATCAATGAGTGTTGGCACAGTCCCCTTGGCATTCCCTCACCCTTCCCTATCTCAGGTGTAGTGGAGGGTCTACAGAAGTGAACAGATTTGTTGGCACCCTGACCTGATATGTCATTGAGTCACACAAAGCAAGTGTGACAAGAGATCAAGTGTTGCTTCTTCTAAAAAGAGCTTCTAAAATGGCCTGGACACTTTTGTTGGTACCTGAATAACTGGATTCAGGGAATTTTTCAAACTTGCTGTTTTCTTGAATTCGTATTACACTCATCCCTAATCATGCAGTCAGTCGCTCAACCGATTTAAATGGAGAAATGTCATCACGTCATCATGTGTCCAACACTGAACACAGACCAGAGAAACTCAAGGAGAGAGTTGTCTGAGGAGATCAGAAAGAAAATGATAGACAAGCATGTTAATGGTAAAGACCATCTCCTAGCAGCTTGATGCTCCTGTTGTAACAGTTGCAAATATTATGAAGAAGTTTAAGGTCCATGGGACGATAACTGACCTCTCTGGATGCCGGGCCAGAATGAACAAGAAGGATAGTGAGAATGGCAGACAAAAAGCCAAGGACAATGTCCAAAGAGACACAAGCTTATCTCCAAGGTTGAGGTCCATCACTTTTTTGAGTGTCAGTGGGCTCAACGGAAGAAGATCCAGGAGGACTCCACATAAAAAACATTGGAAGTGGTCTCCCCTTGACTTTCTTGTATCCTCAGATATGGGGATGGATATTTGAGGAGTAAACCACAAGACAATGATTATATTTTTATATTATGTACGTTAAAGAACCATCAACAACAAATCAAATTAATAAAATATTGAACAATTATTATAAAAGTTAAGTTGAATAAATTGGACTGTGCAGCCGAATGAATAAAAGGTAAAGTACCACTCCAGTTAGTGGAAATAGTCCAAAAGTTGATAGAAATCTACATTTTGTACCTAATACTTGTATGCTAAATATGGTTGATCTAAGTGATAGTGTATTCAAGTTATCGTGTTTACGCACAGACATAATTCCAAAAATGATATTTTCAGACTAAGGGATGTCTAAAACGTCGAGATTAATCAAAATCTTGAAATGAAATTTTTGGAGGATTCCTAATCTTTTTCTTATACTCAATATACAAGAAAATCAGGGAGGTCTAAAATGTCGAAATTCATCAAAATTTCAACATCGAATTTTTGGACAATTACAATAATTTCCCCATACTTCATATATGAGAAAGTCAAGGAGGTCGAGATTCATCAAAATCTCTACATTTAATTTTTGGATCATTCCAATACTTTCCCTAAACTTTGTATACCAGAAAGTCAGGAAGGTCTAACATGTCGAGATTAATGAAAATATTGGCAATGAATCTTTGGACAATTACAATACTTTCCCTATACTTCGTAAACGAGACAGTCATCCATCCATCCATTATCCAACCCGCTATATCCTATCTACAGGGTCACGGGGGTCTGCTGGAGCCAATCCCAGCTAACACAGGGCGCAAGGCAGGAAGCAAACCCAAGGCAGGGCGCAAGCCCACCACAGTACGAGACAGTCAGGGATGTCTAAAATGCCAAAATTCATCAAAGTTTCGACATCAAATTTTTGGACGATTACAATCCTTTCCCTATACTTAGTGTATGAGAAAGTTAGGGAGGTTTAAAATGTCGAGATTCATCAAAATTTCGACATTAAATTTTTGGACGATTAAAATCCTTTCCCTATACTTAGTATACGAGAAAGTTAGGGAGGTTTATCAAAATCTTGACATTGAAATTTTTGGCCGATTACAATACTTTTTCTTATACTCAATATACAAGAAAATCAGGGAGGTCTAAAATGTCGAGATTCATCAAAATTTTGACATCGAATTTTTGGACAATTACAATACTTTCCCTATATTTCATATATGAGAAAGTCAAGGAGGTCGAGATTCATCAAAATCTCTACATTTAATTTTTGGATCATTCCAATACTTTCCCTAAACTTTGTATACCAGAAAGTCGGAAAGGTCTAACATGTCGAGATTAATTAAAATATTGGCAATGAATCTTTGGACAATTACAATACTTTCCCTATACTTCGTATACGAGACATTCATCCATCCATCCATTATCCAACCCGCTATATCCTAACTACAGGGTCACGGGGGTCTGCTGGAGCCAATCCCAGCTAACACAGGGCGCAAGGCAGGAAGCAAACCCAAGGCAGGGCGCCAGCCCACCACAGTACGAGACAGTCAGGGATGTCTAAAATGCCAAAATTCATCAAAGTTTCGACATCAAATTTTTGGACGATTACAATCCTTTCCCTATACTTAGTGTATGAGAAAGTTAGGGAGGTTTAAAATGTCGAGATTCATCAAAATTTCGACATTAAATTTTTGGACGATTAAAATCCTTTCCCTATACTTAGTATACAAGAAAGTTAGGGAGGTTTATCAAAATCTTGACATTGAAATTTTTGGCCGATTACAATACTTTCATATATGAGAAACTAAAAACAGACTGGAATTTGCTAAAATACATCTTGACAAACCTCAGTGCTTCTGGGAGAATGTCCCTGGGACAGATGGGACCAACCTGGAGATTTTTTTTGGCAAGTCACATCAGCCCCATGTCGACAGATGATTAAATGAAGCTTTCAAAGAAAAGAATTCCATAGCTGCTGTGAAACATGCAGGAGGCTCGCTTATGTTCTGAAGCTGCTTTGCTGTGTCTGTAATGGGGTGCCTTGAGTCTGTGCAGGGAACAATGAAATCTCAAGACTATTGAGACATTTAGGAGTGAAATGACCTGCCCAGTGTCAGTGCGCTCTGTCTCAGTCATATATAAGGAGTCGAAACACTCAGTGAAAAGCACCCAAGAATGGCTGAGAATAAACATTGGACTGTTCTGAAGTGGCCTTCTGTGAGTCCTGACTTGAATCCTATGGAACATCTGTGGAAAGATCTTGAAACATGCAATCTGGAGAAAGACCCCCTCCAAATCTGACCCAGCTGGAGCAGTTTACTCGGGACGAGTGGGCCAAATACAACCTGTGGACCAGCGCAGAAGTCTCATGGAGACCTCGAGGGAGCAGTTGTTGGCAGTGACTGCAAACTCTAAGAGTTGTGCAACAAAATATGAGGTGAAGGGTCCCATCATTTGTGTCCATGCCATTGTAATTTGAAATATTCAGTTGAATCAAAACTCTAAACCAAAGTCTGATTGTTGTTAAATATGGAATAAACAATGATGGGTGCCAATTACTTTGGTCATTTTCAAGTTGTTTTCGAGACAATTGTCAGGTTAATTGGACAATTGTGCCCACCTTTGTAGTTGGCAAAAAAAAAAAAGAGATACATGGCAAGTAAAGTTGTCACTTTAAGTCATCTTTTTTGTGAAACCTCTTTCCTGGTAAAGGTCATAGTGGCAGCAGGCCAAGCAGGTTAGCCCACATATTCTTGTCATCAATTACAGATTCCAGCTCTTCCTGAGGAATTTCCAGGTTTCCCCAAACCAACACAGAAATCTGAACCCCACCAGCATGTTCAGAGCAATTCTAGGGACAGTCACCTAGGGGACATCCTTGTGACAAGCCCAAACCACTTCAACTGGCTGTTCTCAAACTGCAGTAGCTGCGACTCCCCTCTCAGGCTCTCTCGAATAGCTGACCTTCTCACCCTATCAGCCCACCCATCCTACAAAAAAGTTAATTTCTGGGGCTTGTACTTACAATCTCATTCTTCGGTCCTTACCCACAGCTCATGACCATCACTGGGGACAGGGATGTAGATCATCCGGTAAACGGAGAGTTTTGTCTTCGGTCTCTGTTCCTACTTCACCAACGTGGACTGGTACAGCTTCCACAAAATGGCTGCTGTTGCTCCAATTGCATTCCCTTTTTCCATGAATCATGAACAAGATCTTGAGATTTGTGATGGGTCCTCCACTAAGGGCAGCTGTTCTCCTTGCACCTGGAAAGCATAACCCACACATTTCTAACAGTGAACTATGACCTCATCCCTGACACTTCACGTTCATCGGTGAATCGCTCGAGTGTGTGCCAAAGTTCACAGTCCAATGAGGCAAAGAGGATAACCTCATCTGCGTGAAGCAACGATGCTACCTCTAGTCTAACGAACTGGACCTTCTCACATCCTCTGCTGTGATTTGATATTCATATCAACCACAGACAGGAGTGGCGACCACACACACCACCTTGATGGAGTCCGACATCCTCAGTGAACAAATTCGACTTCGCTCCAAGTATTCAGCTCTCGCTGCACTCATTTAGGGAGTGAATAGCATGCGTGAGCGGCCCTGTTACCCCATAATCCTGCAGGATGTCATCCAACACACGTTGCAGGGGCACGGTCAGAGGCTTTTTCCAAATCTACATAACGCATGTAGACTGGTTTATCATACCACCCGTGCACCCTCCAGCAACTGCACCAGAGATTCGACCGTGCCTACTATTTCATGGTCAGGATGGAATCCGCTTTGTTCCTCTTTAGACTTAAACACCGCAGAGGTTCCAGCTATTGTATCAGGTCAGTTGCGGACCTCCATTTCCAGGTTCTGCCACTATTATGTGGGCACCTTTGGAACTAGCAACGAGATCTGTGTAACCCCTTCTTTAATGGGGTTTTCTATGACAAATCATCACAAATGACAGATCAGCACAAATTAAATTGTAACCCTTACATCTTAAAATTTCATTAAAATTGCCATACTGAATTACATTATGTATATTTTTTATATACTTTGTTAATCCCAGAGGGGGTCAGACTGCAGGGTCAGCCATTGTAGAGCACCCCTGGATCAATTTCCAGGTTGAGAGCCTTGATCCAGGGCCCAACAGGGTAGGATCCCTGCTGGCAGTAATGTGATTTGAACCAGCAACCATCCAGATACCAGCGCAGATCCTTGGCCCCCAAGCCACCATATTAATTACAGTGGTGTCTCGTAGTCCAAACTTAAATCGTTTCGGGGGGCCATTTGAAATCTGAATTGTTCAAAGTCCGAATCAGCTTTGCCCATTGGAAATAATGGAAAGTGAATTAATCTGTCCCCAGTTCCCATTTCGATAACCTTAAACAGCAAATGCACATAATGTAAGGTAAAAATAACAGAGTTAAATTCCCTAAATAATAAATTAAAACAGTCAGTCAGTCATTCTCCAACCCGCTATATCCTAACACAGGGTTACGGGGGGTCTGCTGGAGCCAATCCCAGCCAACACAGGGCGCAAGGCAGGAAACAAACCCCCGGGCAGGGTGCCAGCCCACCGCAGGACAAATTAAAATATGATTAAAATATGAAAGCAATAAATAAAATATGTAAATACTGTATAATAAAATCTCCCCGTGTCTGCGTGGGTTTCCTCCGGGCGCTCCGGTTTCCTCCCACAATCCAAAGACATGCAGGTTAGGTGGATTGGCGATTATCAATTGGCCCTAGTGTGTGTGTGGATGTGTTTGTGTGTGTGTCCTGCGGTGGGTTGGCACCCTGCCCAGGATTGGTTCCTGCCTTGTGCCCTGTGTTGGCTGGGATTGGCTCCAGCAGACCCCCGTGACCCTGTATTCGGATTCAGCGGGTTAGACAATGGATGGATGGATGTATAATAAAATGAAAATTGCATTTACTGTACCTTAATGAGGAGTGCTGATATCCCATGTGGCTGGTGGAGAGGAAGAGAATGGTTACCGTTTGGAAGGGGAGTCACCTTTCATAAACACACCAAATGACTGCGCGCATTAAGTTCCTTTATCACATTAATCATCGATACTACAACCTTCCTCTTAGGCTTCATTGCTTGCACACTCTTCTTGGATGCCGTGGTTAATTGATAGGGGTTTTATAGAAATATATATTCAAACGCACAAAAAAATAAAGCGAAAAATCATCAAAGACCCGTAAGCGTCACACATGAGATGCTTTCACAGCAAGAGCGAAAGACGACTTGGGCGCATAACAGATCACGTTTACGCTCGCCACATAAGCGCTATATGCCACTGTTTCGTTTTCACTGAGCACGCAGATCGAACGTAGGAGCATCTTTAAAGCAACAGATCACATTTCTCTTGACTTTAGCGTTCAAACTCTGGAACGTTCAGAGTTAGAATCGTTCAAAGTATGAGGCAACTCTATTTTTATATATATATATATATATATATATATATATATATATATATATTATATAAAATTCTTTTCGTGTTTGAAACGGAAATTGCATATGACCACAACAGTCAGGTTACACAGAGAAAGTTAGACAGAAGCAGATCGAGGGAGAAGGCTCACAGTCTCGCTGATCAGCGTATACGACAATCACAATTGACGGCCTCCCAAACACCCGAACAACGTGCTGAACAGAATCGAATTCGACGGATGCGGTATTCACAGGCTACCACGTCACACAGACATCAGGGTCTGTATATGGATTACTGCCTACATCCAAAAGTTACAATAGGAGAAATGGACATCATGTGTGAGTACTGCCAAGCACAGAGGGTTACATCTGAATCATGTGGGATGTGCTGTTCAGATGGCAAGGTGAAATGAACACCTTTAAGCCATCCACCTGAACCGTTGTTGTCTCTTATTTCTGGCTCAAATCCACATTCAACTCATTTCCTACAGAACATTAGGAAATACAATTCGTGTATTCAGATGACATCGTTTCGCACCACACCTGCTACCTAGGAGTCTGGCTTTATGCCGACATTTAAAATGCGGGGACAAATCGATCATTGAATTGGGTGCCATTGCCTCATTAGAGCCACAAATCTTTCCTTTCCGCTCTGTGAGCGAAGCCACTGGGTAATCTGCTAGTATCCTTTTTAATAAAACCCCTGTGTGCCTCCAGGTGTCTGTGTGTGTGTGTCTTCTGGTGAAGTGTGCATGCGTGGGGCCACACGGCACGTGTTCAGTCTCTCCCTGTGCAGAGAGAGAGAGATACACACACACACACACACACACAGGCACGAGAGAGACACACACACACAGAGGAGGGCGTGAGAGAGACACATACACACACACACACAGAGGTGTGCACGAGAGAGAGGCACACACACAGGCACGCGAGAGAGACAGACACACACACACAGAGGCGGGCACGAGAGAGAGACACACACACAGGCGCGAGACACACACACACCCACACAGCCGCACGTGTGCATTGTTGCAATGTTACTTTTCTTGGTGGTTTATTAAATTACGGATTTTTCAAATGTTCATTTTTTTCCCTGTTCTTAAAACTCATTAAAAAAAAAAAAGTGTTTTTAGCGAGCGGGTCGTAAGGCTATAGCGCGAACTCTTGCAGTGTTAGTTTTCTCTGCTGTTCAAGGTTTTCTTAGTGTTATTCAATGTTTTTACATTTAGTTTACTATTACGCTGTGCATTCTATGGTATAGTTAACTATATTTGTACTTAAAAAATATATATTTACATAGAGTTCATACGGTCTGGAACCGATTAATTGTATTTACGTACAATCCTATGGGGGAAATTACTTCGGTTCACGACCAAATCGGGTTACAACCAGAGTTTTGGAATGAATTATGGTCGTGAGCCGAGGTTCCACTGTTATTACTGTCAGACAAAATTACAGGCATTTTACGGAAATACAAACCAGTATTACTGAGAGAGAAAATTAAAGGCACACAATCCAGTGACGCATATTACAGCCACATACAAGGTCCCTTGCCATTTAATACAAACTGTCCCTACTAATGTTTATGCACTACTGTTCTAACGCCCGTCATTGTAACGGGCTTAATGTCTAGTATAATATAATTGGATTAAAATCGAGACTATTGCCAAGAGATTTTTTCAAGTCCCGCCCTCCTCTCTACTATTTCCGGCCAACGGTCCTCTCACTGGTGTGAATGCTTTTGTCAGACACAGTTCGTTCCTGCAATCTCAGCTCTTATAAATTTTCAGTTTTTCCTCACTTTAAGTACCCAATAAAAGATGACTTATTATGTCGAAATTTTAATAAAGAATTTTATCACGAAGGGTTGTGAACAGAAGAAATGAGTACACGGGCAATCCTAGCACTGAGAAACTATTAAAGTCAAATAAATTAATTAACACGAAAATCGTTAACACGGCAAATTGGTTAAATGCGTATCAATAGACTCTGCTGAAACAGTTGGTGGTGATGGTGCAGAAAATGAAAACATCAACTTACACCATCATGAAGAATATCTACAACCATTAACACTGTCCGGTCTTCCACTGGCTGAATTGCTGTTGAAAGAAGGATGTCTTGTAATTTTATTGCGTAATTTATGTCTGAGTGATGGGCTGTGCAGTAGGACAAGATTAGTTGTATTCAAAATTGGTCGAACAATTCTGACATGTCAAATTTTAACAGGCGACAAGAAAGGTAATGTAGAACATCGTCCGCAGATAACATTAGACACTAAAGGAGATCTTGATATGCCATTCGCATTAAAATGTTAACAGTTTCCCGCTATGACAGTTAACAAATTACAGGGACAAACATTCAAAAAAGTTGGTTTATTTATTAAAGAGAAAGAAACGAGATTCATTCACAGGCAGTTATACGTTGCATTGTCACGATGTAAGTCCAAACACGGAATCAAAATTCAATGCGATATTGACGAATTAATTCCAAATATTGTTTTCACTGAAGTTTTATAGTAAACGTGTAAGTTTAAAAAGTATTTACGTGTTAATTTCAAAGCCAAACACAACGAAAACATATAATGCAACGAATACCTCTAACGCAACATGAAACATAATTTACTTTCAATTTATTACGTTTTACTATTTTTTACTACGGTTAATTACTCGATGTAATGTAAAACCGTTAGGTCTATTATGCATATGTAACAATTCCCATGAAAATAACAATCTGTTTAAATTGTACATCCGCTTCCCCATACGCAAGCGGCAGAGCCGTGAAGTGGCTAGCGTGTAGCGTCCACACGGGTGTCGGCGAGTGAAGTGAGCAGGGGGCAGAGCCCCCTAGTATTCCAAAAAAAAAAAACTTCTTTTCGTACAGTAGACACCCAAAATGTTTGAGCAATGTGGACCAAGGTCACTTTTGGGGCCCCTCCAGGATTAGAGGCCCTGAACTTCATCAGCTTCATTAGCTTCATAGTAGATCTGCCTCTGTGTCTGGCCGGGTTGTTGAGGCTGGAAAAATTCTCTCCACACGTCCCTCAAATTGCCCCCAACTCCACCACCAGGGCTGATGCTACCAGCGAGTCTGTGGGGAGGGGGGGGGTTGGCAGCAGGAGTTGGGCTCAACCATTTGGCAGGTAAGGATGGAACAGAGGTGGCACATCCAACATTGGCATCTACAGCTCTGTGATGTCATGCTTACTTGGCAAAGCATCATGGGGTATTGGAGGACGTTTGCCAAAGCTGGCACATTTTCATGGAGAATTTGTTGACTTTCTGAAAACACGTTTCGTTCTGGGGTGTCGAGTGCATATTGATGGACAAATATGGCAAATGTGTCCATTTCAAATGAAATCTAGAACAGAATAAAGTGTGCAGAAAGAGAAAAGGGGTCCGAATACTTTCTGAATGCCCTGCGTATCAGAATCGGGGGAGTCGTGTATGATTTACGGTGCAGACATCGCCTCGTAATGCCTTTGTTAAGCCGTCTGACTGACCTTGTCAGTTGACTGCCGATAACGGCAATGTTCCCAGCTGCGACGTGTTGTTTCCGGTAATTTCTTCTTACCGAGTTAAATGTCTGGCCTTTACAGATCTCCACGCTTGCACAGCATATTAAAGTGAGCCCAAATGCACTGCCTGTCGTTCATTTAGCTTGTTTCGCACGCGGCCAAATCCTCCAATCCGAGGAATTTGTCTCCAATTCCGAGACCTCACAGCAGTAATTGAAGTCACCGAGAAGACTCTGCTGCTGTGGCCGCCCACATAATTATCTTGAAATTAACACATTTTAACAAGTTGGGATGTTGGTGTATAATGTGATTTTAATTTTTATTCATTTCCGTTCAGAAGTTATATCTAGCTACTTTTTATAGCTCGGAGTTTTTCCATATCCAGTGTTGGCGTCTTCAAAAACTGCATTGTTTAATGCGTAACAAAATTTAGAAAAAGTTTGCTTTTTTCCTTGTTTTCCTTCAGCTGTATTAGATATTCTTACCTAATTATTGGGTTACATTCATATTGAAATGTAGATGATCTTCACACCCCTGTAACACGTGAGGATGTGGGAGGAATTCATGTCTTTCAGAACAACTGTTTGTAATCCGCTGCTTGCCCCGGCTAATTGCTTTCAATTTTTAGAGATGTGATTGGATTAAACTTTTGACACGCGGAGAACAGGTGGGTTAGATCTTGACAAAAGATGCTAGTCGACAAAAGACAAATCACCGGCTTGGAGCACAAAAACGTGTTGTCAGAACTTCATGGATGTTCTCAGACTGCACTAGTGGACAGTAAGAAAGCGGGAGACCGCCGGGGTCAAAACAGAAATGGCGAGGTGCTTAAATACTGGAAAGAGGTTTCTGCTTTTTACCTTTTTGATAGTGAAAAGGAGTTACAACTATAAGAAAAGAAACGTTTTAAAGCTGAAAAAGAGTTTTAAGAGATTTAGGGAGCTTAAGCACTTGGCAGGTACAAGAAACAGCATGAAGATCTGCCACTTACAGGGTCATCAATGCCACAAAAAACATCTACACAATACTCCTTCTTATTAAGATCATTTCAACAGGAATGCAGCACAATGTCACTTACGTATATAATATATAATATAATATAAGTAGGGGCTTCACCCCCTGCTTGCTTTGCTTGCCAACCCCTCCTCCCCCATTGTGAAGAGGGGGGATGAATGCGTCCCAAGGAGACGCGGTCCGAAACCCCCTCTTGAAAACCAATAGGGTTTTTTTTTTTTTTTTACCTCCTCTTTGCTCGATCAGCTGCTGGCTTGCCATGTGATCTCCATCTCGTGCAGCATTACGTTTAAAAGCCTGTACAGCACCTGAATGTTTGATCTCTTTTCGCTGTTCCGTTATTTCACCGAGTAATATTTTCCATTGGTTAGAGCTAATGTGATCTTCACTGTCATTTCTTAAGACTTTGGAGCTTTCCTACTTCCATTATCTCTAACCTGCTCTGCATGCGTATCACGGGACTTGCTTCCGAAGGCTGTAAGTATGACGTGACTTGTCCGTCTCGTGGGAGGTGAAAGTGTCTCTCTGTCTTTCTTCAGCAGATGACGTCTTGTCACAGGAAAAAAGTCTTATATCATTGCAAGATTTTTTTTTTATAATAGATATAATATCCATCCATCCATCCATTTTCCAACTCGCTGAATCCGAACACAGGGTCATGGGGGTCTGCTGGAGCCAATCCCAGCCAACACAGGGCACAAGGCAGGAAACAATTCCAGGCAGGGTGCCAACCCACCGCAGGACACACACAAACACACCCACACACCAAGCACACACTAGGGCCAATTTAGAATCGCCAATGCACCTGACCTGCATGTCTTTGGACTGTGGGAGGAACCCGGAGCTCCCGGAGGAAACCCACACAGACACGGGGAGAACATACAAACTCCACACAGGGAGGACGATATAATATCTCTCTATTATAATAAAAAAAAAACTTGGGTCGAGACATGATCTTCTCGGAAGACACTTTGACATCCCACGAGAGACACTTTAATGTCTCGCGAGACAAAAGGACAGCTGCTGTACAGGCTTTTAAATGGTCGACACTCAGTGCGACAAGCAGAACACGCAGCTCTGCAGCAGCAAGCCAGCAGCTGATCCATCCGTATCTCCTTAGCGTCCTTTCTTCTCCCCCACCCCACTTTCACAACGCAAATGGCAGAGATGCAAAGTGGCTGGCGCAAAGGGTTCCCTGGGGGAAGGGGTGTGTGGTTGAGCGAAGTGAGCAGGGGGCTTTGCCCCCTAGTATTATATTATATTATTTGTGCTACCTATCTAAGATGGATTGAAATCAATGTAGACCTCAACATTTGCAGTGAATGTTCTGTATTTTGTAATGAATGTAGTCATGTGTCACTCCAACAAATGGCACATCACAAACGTTTGTAGTAATAAAATGCATCACTACAAATGTTTGTGATGAGCCATCTGTTGGAATGCAAAAATGCAATTTGTGTGTTTCTGTTGTATGCCTTTTGGTATGGGATTTGAAAAAGCACTGTTAATGTTTGTGATGCACCATCTGGTGGAATGACAAAAACAATGCATATCCATCCATCCATCCATTTTCCAATCCGCTGAACCCGAACATAAGGGTCATGGGGGTCTGCCGGAGCCAGTCCTAGCCAACACAGGGCACAAGGCAGGAATCCAGTCCCGGGCAGGGTGCCAACCCACCGCAGGACACACACAAACACACCCACACACCAAACACACACTAGGGCCAATTTAGAATCGCCAATTCACCTAACCGGCATGTCTTTGGACTGTGGGAGGAAACCAGAGCGCACAATGCATATATCTCTGTTATATGTCATTTGGTATGGGATTTGTTAAAGCAGTATTAATGTTGGTTATGTGCCATCTGTTGGAATGTGAAATGTGGTGCATTTGATTATTGCAGATATTTATTATAATAATAATAATAATGCATTTTATTTGTGATACACCATCTGCTGGAATGACAGAGCCAGCAACCAGATGGACACAAATACCGACACACAGACAATTGCAATGCATGTGTCTCTGTTATATGTCATTTGGTATGGCATTCAATAAAGCAGTGTTAATATTTGTTGTGTGCCAGATGTTGCTGATGTGCCATCTGTTGGATTGACAGAGACGTAGCAACCAAATGGTCGCAAAGATACAGACACACAGACAAATTATTCTTTTACTATATTGCATTATATTATGTCATGTCATTTTCCAACTCACTTCTGTTGGAATGACAAATGCAATGCGTATGTCTATGTTATATGCCATTTGGTCTAGGATTTGTAAAAGCAGTGTTAATGCTTGTGATCTGTCACCTGTTGTAATGTCAAATGCAGTGCATTTGATTACTACACATGTTCGTGATGCACCATCTTTTGGAATGACAAATGCAATACGTATGTCTGTGTTAAATGCCATCTGCTATGGGATTTGTAAAATCAGTGTTAATGTTTGTGATGCACCATCAGTTGGAATGACAAACGCAATTCATATTTCTCTGTTAGTGTTCCATTTAGTATGAGGTTCGTAAAAGCAGTGTTAATGTTAGTGATGCACCATCTGTTGGAATGACAGAGACATAGCAACCACATGGACACACAGACAACTATCCTTTTATTAGATTGAATTGCATTATAAGACGCCATGTCATTTTCCATCTCTCTCTATCCAGACCAGGGTCACGGTTGCAGGAGCCTATTCCCGCTAGCACAGGGTGAAGGCAGGACAGGATGCCAGTCCATCGCAATGCAGACACACAGACACACACACCAACCACACTCACTAGGTCCAATTTAAAGTTGTCAGTTCACTTAATTTGCATGTCTTTGGAGAGACATTTGGGTGGAAGCCATAACCTCCAGTATGAAAGCCACGCAGACACTGGGAGAAGATGCCAACTGGGATGCTGTCTCTTTTGTATTCTGAATGGATGGAAGGGGCAAAGAGGGCGTGCAGTCCAGTCTAGCAGACATTTTCTTTTGGCTCCTAAGTGATGATATACAGTAACTATGGGATGCATCAGAAGCTAAACTGCTAAAGGAAGCCATGAAAATAGAGTGACCAGGCTTACAAGTGTGTGTGTCTTGCCTGTTATGTACACACAAGTTGACTAAATAAATGAATAAACGGATAAAGAGAGCCGAAGAGGTTTCATTTTCCAACAGTGACTTTGTACACAAGTGTTACCAGTAGAATTGTAATCATTAACGTCTTTTGTTCTTTTTTTAACTTCCTCAGGGTGAAAAAGGAGATAAAGGAGATGTCGGTCCTGAGGGGCAACCAGGAAGAGAAGTAAGATATTTTCCTGCTTCTGATGTGTGTCTAAAAGTTGGTGTCACATGTAAAGCAATTAAAGTGCTCATTGCTAAGCTCCAATTAATAGAAACTGTAATCAGAAAAAAATGGTAAGCTACTTACCGTGTATCATAAGTCATTTGCTGAGTGAGCACGAGTGGAAGACCCTGCCAGACCAAAACTGTTAGACAAGCTTAGCAAACGGGCCACGGGAGCAGTACATGGCTGTAAAGTGGGGTGAAGGAGGCTGAGGGCAGACGGGCATCCCGGCTAAGTGGTAACCCATTGCACGCCCAGCCTACCTGGAAGTGAAGGGGGCGGAGGTCTCTCTCGCAATTACCTTTCCCATGATTTGTCCATTTTTCTTTCCAATTCAAGGCTTTTTCTATGGGTGCTGTCAAAAAGCAGAGCCTGTTAAAGCCCCTTGAGACATCACTTGTGTGGTTTTTGGATTATCCAAGAAATCCATTGTTGTTGTTGTTAGTGGTAACTTTCCTGGCCAGGGTGCCATTATAGCAGAAGGACACAGGGAGACTGCCACACGGAGCGAATGCGTCTCCCTAATACAATGGCTGGCAGCATCCCTCTGGCATGGCTCTCATTTGGACACTCGTAGTGCTGCATGGATGTTGTAGTTCTGGTGGGCAGCCTTGTCGCGGTGCCGCCGGAGGAAGCTGCTGGGGGGCAAGGCTCCCCTGTGCGACGATGTGGGTTCTACCCCATGCTCCCGTTTAGGCTTCTGGGCAGCTCTCGAATGCCGACACCGTCGGTAATGTCCCTGATGAGCTAGACAGTGAAGACATCAACAACACAGCATGGGGATGGCGCAAAAAGTGCAGAGCGCTTTTATTTAAAAACAACCCCCGTGACCCTGTGTTCGGATTCAGCGGGTCGGAAAATGGATGGATGGAAAACCGAAAAACAGTGTCCAAATAAACAGTGCAGTGTCCAGGATTAAGACGAAACTGGGCAACTGATGCTGCAGCGCAAAAATGGTCTTATTTGTTCTCGGCATTCGACATTCACCGTTAACACCCGCACTCGGACCGACCAAGGAGCCTTGATTGCTTGCGACGCCACCAGCCAGCCTTTATTGAACGTGAATAATAATAACGACGTAGTGTCGTAACAACTCGAGATTAACATCAAACTATGTGACATCAACATTCAATAGCAATTGTGTGAAAAGTGCGCTTAATGCAGAAAACCTAACAATGAAATACACAACATTTCGCAATTCTCTTACGAAACAGAGTAAGAAAAAAATGAATTTGCAGCAGACATTGAATCAAAGTGACTCAAGTTCAGGATCTTGAGGGTAAAAATTTGTCCACGATTTAAATTTCATAATAGACCAGAATCCTGTCGAGGATTTTAAAAATTCTAAACATCCATGCCGGGCCCGGGGTCCGGGTTTTAGTTTTACCTTTACAGATAACCATTTAAATAGCCATCGATTTTTACTGTATAACTAACTTCCATCCATCCATTTTCTAACCCGCTGAATCCGAATACAGGGCCATGGGGGTCTGCTGGAGCCAATCCCAGCCGACACTGGGCACAAGGCAGGAACCAATCCTGGGCAGGGTGCCAACCCACCGCAGGACACACGCAAACACACCCACACACCAAGCACACACTAGGGCCAATTAAGAATCGCCAATCCACCTAACCGGCATGTCTTTGGACTGTGGGAGGAAACCGGAGCGCACAATGCATATATCTCTGTTATATGTCATTTGGTATGGGATTTGTTAAAGCAGTATTAATGTTGGTTATGTGCCATCTGTTGGAATGTGAAATGTGGTGCATTTGATTATTGCAGATATTTATTATAATAATAATGCATTTTATTTGTGATACACCATCTGCTGGAATGACAGAGACAGCAACCAGATGGACACAGATACCGACACACAGACAATCCAGGGCAGGGTGCTAACCCACCGCAGGACACACACAAACACACACTAGGGCCAATTAAGAATCGCCAATCCACCTAACCTGCATGTCTTTGGACTGTGGGAGGAAACCGGAGCTCCCGGAGGAAACCCACACAGACACGGGGAGAACATGGAAACTCCACGCAGGGAGGACCCGGGAAGCGAACCCAGGTCTCCTAACTGCGAGGCAGCAGCGCTACCACTGCGCCACCGTGCCGCCTATAACTAACTTCCAAGGTGAAAAATTGACTACGTGGCACTTACTGAACAAGAATAAAGTGGCAAGAATCCCCAAGATATTGCAAAAAACAGTAAACTGTTTAACGTAAAATTGATAGCATTAACTTGAAATCTTCGGTTAACAATAAACACAACGACGTTACAGTTACGTCACAGCACAAAGAACAATAGTAACCGTATAATAAGTAACGCTGTGTCTAGGCGTCCGAGAGACGGACTCCAAATTTCATTCTAAGAATTATTTTGAGGTTAATATAGCAAAGGAAAACTGTTCAGCTTCCGGAAAATTCTCGTCTGTTTTCATCTGGGCCAATTTCAGGAGTGGGCCTAATGCTGCAGCGTCAATAGCACCCACCTTAATCTGGCCCTGGCAGTGTCTCAAATAGTGCAGACCAGAAACACAGCACAGCCACATTGCAGTTTGTGACAAAGGACTTCAAAGAACCTGCAGAATTCTGGGAAAAGGTCTTTTGGACTGACGAGTCAAAGATGAACCTCATCAGAGTGATGACAAGAGCAAAGTGTAGGGATGAAAAAGAACTGCCTGAGATCCAAAGCAGACCACCTCATCTGTTAAACATGGTGCTGGGGGTGTTATGGGGTGGGCATGTATGGCTGTCACAGGTATCTGGCACACTTGATGATGGGACTGCTGATGGCAGTGGCAAAATGAATTCTGAGGTGTGTAGAAACATCTGATCTGCTCGAGTTCCATTAATAGCCTCCAAACCCACTGGATGACACCAGATGATGAGCCAAACAGACTGCTGGGGCAACACAGGAGCTTTACAGAGATAAACAATGGAAAATTCTGGAATGGCCAAACCATTCACCCGATTTCAATCCAGCTGAGCAGGACTTCGATATGCTGAAGGGGACAAGCAGGAGCTGAAGATGGCTGCATTAGCATCACCAGAGAAGACCCTCTGCACCTGCTGATGTCGCAGACTTCAAGCAGTCATTGCATGTGAGGGATATGCGACTAAAAACTAAATATGACAACGGCTCTAATATGTGGGCACAAAGTAGAAAAAGTGTTGTGTGACCCTATAATGTACAGAAGTCTGCAGAGTGCACTTCACAATTACAAATCAGACAGTTCAGCTCTGAATAAACTGTGGAGCAGACGGCCAAATCAATGAAAATGAGACTTTATGGAGGGCACTGTATGTGGTAACAGCCCATACATACCAGCTTGTAGCAAAATGCCATTTGCTTGATGCATTTTTTTTTTTTTTTGAGAAGTGAAACCCTAATTTTTACATGAATTGTTTTATTCACAAGTAGTCTGAATCATTAGAAGACCACTGAGCAATCATCACGAGCAACATCCCCCATGTCCCTCTGATTCCTCCCCCCATCTCTCCGCGTGGATCCCCAAAACAATCTGGTCACCTTAATTACCACTTTATATCTTTATATAATCGCACCAAAAAATAAAAAAATAAATCGCAAAAGTCTGTTACTTTAAATTCTCTTAAATTGGAAGCACTTATAGATGCGTTGCTGACTGGCCTCCTTTCAGCCTACAAATATCCTTCCAGCCTAACCTCCATCTGTGAAGGTACACAGTGGACATGCTAAAGATTTAACGCTGACAGCATGGAAAAGAAGAGAAATGCGTTTCCTTCCGTAACCCAGAAAGTATTTCTCAGCTGGCCTCTCAGACATCTCCGTTACTTGACGGGATCCTGTTCCAGGGGCTTTTGATGGATCAGGGGTGCGAAGGTGAATACCTTGAGCAGTTTCTGAGACAGGCCTGACCTAAAAAATAAAACCAACAGTCACTTCAGTGGTTTTTCATATCTGGGGAGACATTCCATGCTGATTTTAGGAACTGCAAACATAAAGTGATCTGCAAGTGTTAAAAAAGAATGTAGCATATAGATAGATATGAAAGACACTATAATATAGATAGATAGAAATGAAAGGCACTATATAATAGATAGATAGATAGATAGATAGATAGAATGAAAGGCACTATATAATAGATAGATAGATAGACATGAAAGACACTATATAATAGATAGATAGATAGACATGAAAGACACTATATAATAGATAGATATGAAAGGCACTATATAATAGATAGATAGATATGAAAGACACTATATAATAGATAGATAGACATGAAAGGCACTATATAATAGATAGATAGATAGACAGATATGAAAGGCACTATATAATAGATATATTAGGCACTATATAATAGATAGATAGATAGACATGAAAGACACTATAAGATAGACAGATAGACAGATATGAAAGGCACTATATAATAGATATATTAGGCACTATATAATAGATAGATAGATATGAAAGGCACTATATGATAGATAGATGTGAAAGGCACTATATAATAGTTATATTAGGCACTATATGAGAGATAGATAGAAAGATAGATAGATATACATGAAAGGCACTATATAATAGATATGTATGGCAGTATGTAACAGGGTGTGTGTGTGTCCTGCCCGGGGTTTGTTCCTGCCTTGTACCCTCTGCTGGCTGGGATTGGCTCCAGCAGACCCCCTTGACCCTGTGTTAGGATATAGCAGATTGGGAAATGACTGACTAACAGATAAATAAACAGATAGATATACATGAAAGGCACTGTATAATAGACAGATAGATATGTAAGGCACTATATAATAGATAGATAGATATGTAAGGCGCGCAAAAATACCCTCAACATGAAAACAGGACGTGAATGTCATGAAGCAGTGGTAGCATTAATGGCGGTTTATACAACACGCTAAGAACGCATATGTGCACGCATCATGGCTGCCGTGTTCTCCCGGCGTTCGTTTGACACGTCCTCTAAGCACATCCTCAGAAATTAACATGATGCGTGTTTGAGTTGCAGTACCAGCAAAAATATGGGTGGCATGTGCATGTGCAGGTTTTGGTGCGTGACGTCAGCATCGTTGTTTACTACCAGCGTGTGGCAGCAGCTCCAACAGGATCGATGTGCGTGTTTCGATGTTTGATGGATGGTTCGATGCGGTGAAGCAAATCATCAGACTTAAATGCTGACATACAAATGTCTTCATGGTGCTTTCCTTCATCCATTTCTCACATTAGGCCATGCAAGTGTCGCACAATCGTAATGACGCAAGACGTACAGTATAAAGGTATCACATCCTGTCTCAACATTCTCTATCGCTGTTGCTGTCTTTTTTCTTTTTTTCTGTACCTCCAAAACAGCATCAGAATGCAAATAATTTTTATTTTCTAACATCTTCCTTCCCTCAACTCACAACACAGTGAAACTGGACGTTGTTTTCTCTCCACAATGATTTCTCACTCTGCCACCTGCTGGAATCCCCCAGATTTACTTTCAGTACGGCACACGTTTCGACAGCACACTGCTTGTGTAGCAGCAGCGTCCTCAAGCTCATGTGTCACGTAGTGTTCAGTATGTCCCCGGCCTTACGATGCATTTGTAACAGTTGCCATCAGACCAACCCATTTAAACTTTTTTCTTATTGTAGAAAATCGTTGAACATACTAACAAGTACATTTATCACAGAACATTAATAACAATGAAATTATCATAAATTGAAAATGAGCACACAAAGCCTCCTTAGGCTTTTAGTGCACTTGTCGGAATGAAATTATTCATTCAGCAAAGGGTTGTAAGTGCGTTGTGTGCCTCGAGCTTATGGGTGCAATGGTTTCCATAAACCACCAGATGTCGCTGTTTTCGAAGCTCTAAAAACTCTAGAATCAGGAAAAAGCCTCAAATGCTTCGCCGGGGACTTCATCCTCCCATCACTACTATTTTCAGTGCTTTCATTTGGCCATGCCTGGCCACTCTTATGTTGTTTTACTTTCCAAGGATGGCATCTGAATGATAGGTGGCATGAAGCAGGTGGCTAATTCTCAGTCCTTCACTTTTTCCTCTTAGATTTCCCTCTAAATAAACTGCTCAGTAAAATTTTAAATATTCAAGTGGAAAATCTTTACTG
Source organism: Polypterus senegalus (assembly GCF_016835505.1). Classification (NCBI taxonomy): domain Eukaryota; kingdom Metazoa; phylum Chordata; class Cladistia; order Polypteriformes; family Polypteridae; genus Polypterus; species Polypterus senegalus. The sequence goes on from NC_053169.1 coordinate 15,326,450, forward strand.
AGCGATATCGTATAAGTCACTGAGAAAAAAATGAGAAAACAACGGTTATTGGAAATGAAAATCACCAACTCACTGAGGGCTGATTGAACATCACACTGAAAGTCAGAAATGTGTGGCCCCCACGTGGCTGTATGCACTCCCAACCATGTCTGGGCCTGCTCCCGATGAGATGGCAGATGGTGACCTGGGGGATCTCCTCCCAGACCTGGACCAGGGCGCTAGTGACCTCCTGAACAGTCTCTGGCAATACATAGTGGTGTTGGATACACTGAAACATAACGTCCCTGAGGTTCTCAATTAGATTCAGGTCTGGTGAATGTGTGGGCCAGTCAACGGCATCAATGCCTTCATCATCCAGGAACTGCCTACGCACTCTAGTTATATGAGGCCGGGCATTGTCCTGCACCAGGAGGAACCCAAGGCACACTGCACCCAGCATACGGTCTGACAATCACTCTTGATTTCATGCTGATACCTAACAGCAGTCAGGGTACAGCTGCCCAGCACATGAAAGTCTGTGTGTGACACTCCAAGGACATGCATTCCCAGACCACCAATGACTCACCACAAAACTGGTCGTACTGGATGCTGAATCAGTCTGCATAATGTTCACCATGACGTCTCCAGACTCTTTCACCTCTGTCACATGTGCTCAGTGTGAACCTCCTCTCATCTGTGAAGAGAATGGGGCACCAATGGCCGAGCTGCCAATTGTGGTATTCTCTGGTGAATGCCAATCGAGCTGCATGGTGATGAACTGTGAGCACAGCTCCCACTACAGGACTCTGGTCCCTCATGCCACCCTCATGGAGTCTGTTTTTGACAGTTTGGTGGTCTTCTTCCCTGTGTGTTGAATGGTACTGATCTGGTCTGGGATCTGTTATATAGTGCATTTCATATCTATCTATCTATCTATCTATCTATCTATCTATCTATCTATCTATCTATCTATTATATAGTGCCTTCACATCATCTCTATCTATCTATCTATCTATCTATCTATCTGTCTATCTATTATATAGTGCCTTTCACATCATCTATCTATCTGTCTGTCTGTCTGTCTGTCTGTCTGTCTTTCTATTATATAGTGCTCTATCTATCTATCTATCTATCTATCTATCTATCTATCTATCTATCTATCTATCTATCTATCTATCTATCTATCTATCTATCTATCTATCTATCTATCTATCTATCTATCCCTAATAAGCCTTGTGGAGAAATGATTCTACAAGCCACGACTCTTTGCATTGGTTTGTGGACCACCCTTCCGTCACCCTGGACTTAGTTGGTTCATTCTGTTCATTGGAGTCCTGTGATCCTGAATCGAATAAACGAGTTAGACAATTGATGGATTGTTCTTCTAGTAGATTAGCAGAACACACATCTGGCTTGTGCATCCATTTGTGGTTTCTTACAATCTGGCATTGTCTCCAAAATTTGAATCTGTAAGCACAATAGTTAAAGAGAAACACAGCAGAAGTTAATTAATGCATCTTCCTCTATGTGTCACACATCTATTGTTTCATGATATCCATGGCAACGTGTTTTCTTTGTTAATTTAATAAGAAGTCTACCTGCTGTAGTTGCCATAGTAAGTCTAATTAGGTGGAAGGCAGTATGATTTGAAATTATAAAGCAGATTTAAACAAAGACAATGTGTAGAAAAGACAAAATACTGGACACTGAATAAAATCAGAAAGCCTAGATTGAAATTACAGGACTGTTTAGGGAGAGAGGGGTACATGTCTGAACACTCCAAATTCTGAAATAGTACAGCTTTTAGAGGAAACATCGAGTGATTGGCCTTCAGGGGGATTTTCTTATGTTAAAAGTAGAGGGTAAGGTGGTGGCGGTGAATGTGAATTCAAAACGGTGATGAGTCCATATACAGAGAAGAGGTGGAAAATCTGACATTGTGGCACAGCCTTAATAATTTTTTTGCTGGGTTCATAACCAAATGTCTGTTGATGGCATTTTCATTTAATAGGCATGTTTCATATATATTTATAAAATCCAATGTCTGTCTGTCTCTCTGTCTGCCTGCTTTTCATGAGAGAACTACTTAACAGATTTAGATCAGGTTTTTTCTAGAACTTGCTTGAATATTCTGGTTGATTTTGCGACTTCTCTCATCGCACTAAGAATCATAGTTTGCTTGCAGGAGTGATATATCTGTGCTAATCCAAGACAGAGGCTGCGGGCTGAGGCGAGGGGAATGCGTGATGTCACATGCCAGCTTCCGTTCCAGTCGGTGTACCTCTGCGTTTTGGAGTGTACCTTGTCTCCATTCAGCTAGTGATACCTGTTTGTTTATTGATTTCTCAAGTTTGACCAGTTTCAGTACTACACGGGCAGAGCCGCTGGGGACCGCTAGAATATATATACTGTATATGTGTGTGTGTGTGTGTATATTGTCAAAAGAATGAGTTGGAGACATCATAAAGAGTTGGGGCAGCCAAGTTAAGTCAAGTTTAGGGGCAGGCACGTTGCCGCACCCACCACACGTCAAAACAGCTCAGGATCCCGGTTGGCAACCCCCCAGGCAGACACGCAGTCCAATCCTACCCTCCGGAAATGACCCTCTATCTGCCGCAGCCAGGTGTTACGTGGGCGACCCCTTGGCCTGGTCCAGCCACTCGGGTCCCCAACAATGAGAATCTTATGAGCCGGATCACCCTCGGGGAAACGTGCCACATGGCTGTAGTGCCGGAACAGACACTCCCTCACAATGCAGGTAATGTGCCTCATTTGGGACTCCATAAGCAACACAAAGTCAAACCAGTGGGACCCAAGGATTCTCCGAAGAGACACAGTACTGAAGGAGTCCAGTTTTCGTCTCGGGTCACTGAATGGCGTCCATGTCTCGCAAGCAGGAAGCACCACGATTCTAAAGACTTGGACCTTCGTCCTTTTACAGAGATATCGGGAGCGCCACACACCCCTTTCAATCGACCTCATGACCCCCCATGCTCTCCCAATCCTTCTACTGACTTCACAGGAAGAGTCACCGGACACATGAATGTCACTGACGAAGTAAGTAAACCTCTCGACACTCTCTCCGCAGACAGACACACTGCTGATGGCCGTGCCCAAGAGGTCATTAAAGGCCTGGATGTTGGTTTTTATCAGGACCCTCTCAAGCCCAGACACTCAGACTCCTCACTCAGTCTCTCGAGTGCCCCGATCAGAGCCTCCATTGGGGCAGCCACCCGTATATTATTTTCTCGGCGGCAAAAGTCACTTTTTATGATAGCACGATGTGCCTACAACAGAGTCCAAAACAGAACTGACTGTACTGAGACAAGATTGCAGTTTTAAAGGCCTAGAGGGGAAATGACGTCATCAGTGCGGGAACTGGGAGTGGAATCCTTGTGTCCAGAAGTGACATCATCATTGGGGCCGGCAACAGGCGGAATTTCCCAGGAAAGGTGTGCAAGGGTCAGAGAGAGACAGTCAGTACACTCCATCAACCCCTGGCCTGGCATAGAATTACTAGTGTTTAGGCCCTTCAGCTGTTTCCCATGTGTACGTGTGTGACAATAGATATATATATATATATATACAGTATATAGTGAAATAAACGACTGGACGCATAACAAAGGTTTGGGGCAGCCAGCCGTATAGTTTCCTCGGCTGTAAAGTGCTTTTAGTTGAGTACAATGTGTACAGGTTCGAGTCCAAAGTAGAACTGATTATATATGAAGGATGAGGGGTTTTTATAGTCTGTTCCCAGGAAGTGACGTCCTTGGGGCCCGGGACAGGAAGTGACGTCCTTGGGGCCGGGACAGGAAGTGACGTCCTCGGGGCCGGGACAGAAAGTGACGTCCTCGGGGCCGGGACTGGAAGGATTTCTCGTATTTGGTCTGCTGAGAGAAAATAGAGAGGTTTAGCGCAACCCGCCGCCCCATGGCCTGGTGTGGGATTGATGTTTTCTGGTCCCTTTGGTTGACTCCCAAGTGCACGTGTGTGAAAATAAATATATATATTGTAGCGACCCGTGGTTGAGTCTTAAAGTTTTCAGAGCCGTACTCAGCCGTGCACTTCCCCCAAGCTGGTCGGCCAGCGGAATGCCAGCGCCATGCACGCAGCTGTACCTAGCTCATAAAGCCAGCGAGCACTCGTGTCCCATACACCGCACGACTCCGAGTGTCTCGGCAATCATTGCTTAGATGAAATTTTAGCAATAACACAGCTCTGTCCTGTTGTATCTCTTTATTAAGCAGATAGTCAGAAAACAAAGCTCAATCTCATTGCATAGCCATTGCCAGGGTCATTAACGAAGCCAACTTTCTCATTGATGGTAACTATTTACAATTTAGTAACCCCGGACGGCAATAACCCAAACCCACCCTACCAGTTGAACACAAACACATACAACAATTACAACAGGAACAATAATTCGATTGCCTTGCTAATTTAACACAACCGTAAACTTTACATAAATTACCCACAATGCCTCATGCCGCCAGCGCTGGCTGCCGGGTCACTACAATATATATAAATATATAATGGCAGACCTGGATGGCAGTGGTGCCTCGGATACCCTCAGGGCCCCATGGGAGATGGAGTTCTCTTTGGCCCTGTTGGGGTCCGGGGGTGCCACAAGAGGGTGCTGCAGTGGCTCCTGAACCTGTGTGGGCAGTTCATCTGCCACACCCAGAAGTGCAGCCGGAAATGAGCAATCAAGCACCTGAAGCAATTCCGGGTGGTTTATAAAGGGAGCCAGCAGCCACTGTTCCGGGAGCCAGAGTCGGGAGGACGGGGACGAAGCTTGCAAGGAGGAGTGCAGAAAGAGAATGAGAAAGAAAGAAAGAGGGAGAGAGAGAAGAGAAAAAATTGTGTTTTGGTGTTGGGACTGTGTTGTTGTGCTTGTGGGAACGGGGAGGACGTTTCCACAAGGGGGGAAAAAAGAAAATAAAAGGCCTGTGTGCTTTGAACCTGTGTCCTATGTCTGTCTGTGTCAGGGCTCACTTTTATAATATATATAAAACCTTAACATTCAAAAAACTTGGGAGATGATGAGTGATTTCAGGAAACAGCCACCTGCTCACCTATCACTTGCTATTAATGGCTCAGCCATTGGGATGGTCGAATCGTTTGTTTCTGCACACCCTGCTGTCACAGAACCTTACGGGTGACAATGACATCCCATGTTATTATTAAGAAAACCCATCCGGGAATGTCCCTTTTGTGTCAAGCAGAGGAAATTCAATCCCCCTCAGCCAATACGGGTCCAGTCCTACAGTCCATTCTGACCTCGTCTATGACTGTCTGGTTTGGTGGCTGCCTCTGTTCAGGCGAAGGCCAATCATTAGAACCGGTGAGAAGATCACCGACTGTTAACTTACCGCACATTGAAGTCCAGTAAGAGTCCAGAGTAAGGAAGCGGGCTGTGAAGATCGCTGCTGATCCGACCCACCCAGGGCACCACCTGCTGCAAAGACTTCCCTCTGGCAAGCGAAGCGCAAACAGCACGTCCCCTGAACGGTTCAGCTATTCTGACTGATCAGGTCTGAGTTTCTGCTCTGCCTATGTAGACCTGCACACTGGGCTTCCACTTCACAGAGGGGCATTCATCTCACGGACTGCAGCTTGTGCTCCCTTAAATCCCTTAATTCTTAATTCAGGCTGCTCGCTCCTGTTGAATTCTTATTCATTCCATCGTAGCGAGCCAACAGGAAGCTATTTTAAGACGACACCTGTCTGGGCTTCCTCTGCATAATCCGGCGGGGCCGCACTGCCTCCCTCCTCAAAGGAGCTGCCTCTCCCCTGCCTTGGCTGGCGACCTGGCTCCATTCAAGCGATCTGCCGCCCCTGAGCTCTTCGGCACAGCTGCCCACAGCAGGTCTCCAAACGGCCAATCTAGCTCTGCCCCGTGCCAGTCTGCATTAGCTGGGCATAGCATTGGTATCGGGTTACCATCACTGCTGTGTGTAGAGAAAATATAAATAGAATGTTTTTTAAAATATGTGCATGTCAATAGGGTGGGTCAGATTATGTGACTGGAGAAAGAGGAAACCACACAAATCCAAAGCTGGTCGGGTTAATTGGGGCACACAAATTTGTGTGATAGACTGGCATCCCACGCAGGGTGGGTCCTGCTGCAATCGACTGGAGGGGTCCTAGTGAACTAAAATTGGCACACACAGGTTAAAGAAGTGTATGGATGGTTTTATCTACCCAGGAACGCGGGCCTTGCACAGATACACAGTGTGAAGCTGGGGGGGGGGTCCCTAAGGTAGGATCTAGGACGTGAATTATTTCAATAGAGTCGTCACTTTGGATTAGTCACGGGCACCTGCTGCCACCAAACGTGTAATCCACCGTTGGTAATGCAGTCTTGTAAATAGTATGCGGCCGGGACTAATCTGTTCAAACGAACACACCGGGAGAAAAGAAAGTAACACAAGTGCGCTACGGATTCTGTGTGTCATGTAACTTGAGCAGAAAGGAGCAAAAAAAATCATGTAACTGCTCGGCAAGCGTTCATACGCTGACACGTCTTAAAGGAACCATAACCAGAGTGTGCAATATTTGGTCAATAAACCCTAAAAGCCTGAAAATCAAAATGGTGGTGGGTGGTCCCTAAAGGCATTTAAAAAAAAATGCATTACAGACAGGGCAGCGCCACAGTGGGTAGCACTGCTGCCTCGCAGTAAGGAGACCAGGGTTCGCTTCCCGGGTTCTCCCCGTGTCTGCGTGGGTTTCCTCCCACAGTCCAAAGACATGCAGGTTAGGTGCATTGGTGATCCTAAATTGTCCCTAGTGTGTGTGTGTGTGTGTGTGCCCTGCGGTGGGCTGGCACCCTGCCCGGGGTTTGCTCCTGCCTTGCGGCCTTGTGCTGGCTGGAATTGGCTCCAGCAGAACCCCCTTAGCCCTGTGTTAGGATATAGCGGGTTGGACAATGACTGACTGACTGACATTACAGACACAAATAGATGTGTTGGGGCCACTCAGTGAGAAAAAAGAAGACGCCCCCCGACAATTGTCTTTGAAATAACTTGAAACTGACAAAAGTCACTATTTGTTCCATATCATTTAACAAAATACATTCTTTGCTTTCGAGTTTTGATTCAGCAGAAAATTTCAAATTACGACAAAAATGGAAATGGCGTGGACAAAAAAAATGATGCGGGACCCTTCATCTTGAATTTCCTTTAGAAGCCATTGCCGCAAATTCCTAGAGCTCTCCATGAGACTTCTGCACCTGTCCACAGGTTGTTGGGCCTACTCGTCCTGAGCAAACTTCTCCGGCTGGATCAGGTTTGGAGGGGATCTTCTCCAGATGGCACGTTTCAGTTCTTTCCATAAATGTTTGATGGGATTCAAATCAAGGCTCACAGAAGGCCAATCCACAACAGTCCAATGTTTTGTTCTCAGCTATTCTTGGGTGCTTTTCACTGTGTGTTTCTGCTCCTTCTTCTGTTAGATGATCCATGACCTGCAATTGAGATGGAGCTTTCTGACACTGGGCAGGACATTTCATTCCAGAATGTCTTGATAGTCTTGAGATTTCATTGTTCTCTGCACAGACTCAAGTCACCTCATGCCAGACACAGAAACACAGTCCCTAAACATAAGCAGGCCTCCTCCATGGTTCACAGCATCTATGGTGTTCCTTGCTTTGAAAGCTTCATTTTGTTGTCTGCGGACATGGAGCTGATGTGACTTGACAAAAAGCTATCTATCTATCTATCTATCTATCTATCTATCTATCTATCTATCTATCTATTGATTATATATTGCCTTACTTTCTATCTATCTATCTATTGATTATATATTGCCTTACTTATCTATCTATCTATCTATTGATTATATATTGCCTTACTTATCTATCTATCTATCTATTGATTATATATCTATCTATCTATCTATCTATCTATCTATCTATCTATCTATCTATCTATCTATCCAAGAAGCACTGTGGCCTATCAATATGCAATTTGGAAAACTCCAGTCTGGCTTTTTTTTATTAGTTTCTTTCAACATTGGAGTCTGGGTCTTCTTCCATTGAGCCCCAAAAAGTGACGGATGGTGGCCGTGGAGTTCAGCTTGAGTCTCTTTGACACCATGCCATATTTGAAACATTGTACATGTTTTACATAAGATTAACTCAAATAACTTTCTTGTTTTTATCTTTGGGAGGCATGGTGGCACAGTGGGTAGCACTGCTGCCTCGCAGTTAGGAGACCTGAGTTCACTTCCCAGGTCCTCCCTGTGTGGAGTTTGCATGTTCTCCCCGTGTCAGCGTGGGTTTCCTCCCACAGTCCAAAGACATGCAGGTTAGGTGGACTGGCGATCCTAAATTGTCCTTAGTGTGTGCTTGGTGTGTGTGTGTGCCCTGTGGTGGGCTAGTGCCCTGCCCGGGGTTTGTTTTCTGCCTTGTGTTGGCTGGGATTGGCTCCAGCAGACCCCCGTGACCCTGTGTTAGGATATAGCGGGTTGGATAATGGATGGATGGAAGAATATAAAACAAGAAAAGTAGCAATTGTACAAATGCAGAAAATGATGGATTTACGGTAAATATAAAATGAAAACTAAAGCCTCGATTTTAGGGTTCGCGCCAGACCCCTGAATGGGGTCATTTGTTCACAATATTTCTTCAAGTTTATTCCGTGTAACTGTTTGAGGCTCATTTTTCTTTTTCTTTTTTTTTTGTGCTTAATGAACATTTTAAAGGGCCTAAAGTGAGATAATTGCTTTCAGCTGCAGACTTGCGACTCTACCGTCACTTCCCTGGCACACAGCTACTTTACTCAAAGCTCTTCAACATTCATTTCAAAAAGCGCTTCAATCAGCAAAGGCTTCCCTGAAATTTTGGTAAGTTAGGCTAAGCTGGCGTGAGGGGCTGGAACTGCGCGATTAATTGTGCTATAAATATTGACAGAGAGTTATAAAACAGGACAGCAATACACCAGGGACACGGAAAACAAACAATTTCTGTTAGAAATGCCAGCGTGCTTTATATTAATTGCCATGGCTCAGGTGGTGCGGCACACTTGTGCGCCTCTGTACTCCGGATGTGTGAAAATGAAATGCTCCTTCTGACTGAAATAAATCTGAAGGCAGTAGATGTTAGTGGGTGACATGGTTTGGCTGGCATCCTAGGAGGTATGGACAGGTCATTACCTGGCCCTTTGATTGGAAGAAATCGGGCTGACGGGCATCCTGACCTGGTTGGCTAGTTGTACTTTTCCTGGTTGGATGGTCGGGGTGGGGTCTGCCTCCCAGGGCCATTTGCTTCCCCATTACAATGGGTGGTGACATCCCTCTGGCGTGTATCCCGTTTGGACACCCGCAGGGGCAGCATGGGAGTTGTAGTTTTGGTGGGCAGCTCTGTTGGGGTTCTAGTGGGTACTGCTAGAGGCAGACTCCCCTATCATGGGCGAGGTTCCCTCTGACCGAGCAGGGCTTCCTGGATGTAATGTGATAGCACCGGAATACTCCTGGGGTCTGGTATAAAGGAAGCTGCTCTGCTTCATCCGGGGGAAGAGGAGATGAACGAAGCTCGCCTAGGTGGAGGAGTAGAGTGGATAAGTGAAGAGTCTTAGGGCTGGAAGTTTGGAATACATTAAGGGATTTGTGGCAATAAATCTCTTTATTGGAATCTGACACTGCGTTGGTGCAATTGTGCCTGGGGTTTGGGGCGCTGCAACGCCCCCTAGTGGTTTACAAAGTAGGCTTTATATGGATGGAAACCCGTACACGTTATTCCAAGTAGGACAGACGACTTTTACAATGCAGCACACGTAATTTAGTCCCAGCTACTTGACTAACTGGAAACGTCCTGCTGTTATGATAGTAGAGTTGGTTAGAAGGCAGGACCCCAGAATAAGGACCAACATAAAGGGACTGGCAGTCAAAAAGCATCAGATACGGCCTGAGAATATTTCCTAAAAAACCAAAAACAGTAAATTGGAAACTTAGTCAGTCGGTCATTTTCTAACCCACACTTGTCAGGTCTCATTCAGGATTGCTCCCCTGGCTGGAGTTCAAATGTAATTTTTATGTCTCTTTTGTTCATTTTTGGATTGTTCATGTTGATTACATCTGGGCGGAGTGGTGGCTCCTGAAGGTTGCCGGTTCGAATCCCCGTCACTGCCAAAAGAGAGCCTACTCTGCTGGGCCCTTGAGCAAGACCTCTAACTTTGAACTGCTCCAGGGGCGCTGTACAATGGCTGACCCTGCGCTCTGACCCCAAGGGGTATGCGAAAACTAACAAATTCCTAATACGAGAAATTGTCTAAGGTGAAGTAAAGAACAAAAAAAAAAAAATGACATTAACGTTACTATTGTTGATTATGCGGATTATTCAGTTTTCTTTATGTATGCAAGCTGTATTATGTTCCATGTGTTTTGTGGGTGGTTCCCCTCAAGAGGCGGGGCCACCTGCCAATCATCTTTAGGAACTGCCCTCCACCCCTTATAAATCCAAAGGGTCTCCCGCAGTTCCTGGCGGTTCATTTCAGATGTGCCTGGGAGTGTTGGGTTCCCTTGTGATTCTTGCACAGTCTGTTTAATTTGGATCCTTGACATTTCTGCTTTCTGATTTGTTTTTGTTTTTTTTTTTTACCTTGCCTTTGGGATCAGTTTTGGGGCTTGTTTGATTTGGATTGCCTTTGTGTTTTCAGAGCTTCCATTTTGCCTTTGTGCTCCAGGGAGCTTTGTTGCAATTGGAAAACTTCTTGTGAAGAATAAATTCTTCTATTTTATAAATATCCTGTGCTTGCCCTTATTGCTAGCTGGGTTTGATGGTGATATCCCCCCAGTAAAAGATTAGAGCATTCTAGCTGAGAACGGGCCATTTAACCCAACAAAGCTTGCCAGTCTTGTCCATTTAATACCTCCAAAATAACATCAAGTTGAGTTTTGAAGGTCCCTAAAGTCTAAGTGTAAAGAACAACTTCCTAATGTTAGTGAGAAATTTACCCTTAACAAATTTCAAACTGTGTCCCCATGTTCTTGATGAACGCATTTTAAAGTCACCGTCTTGATCCACTGGACTAATTCCCTTCATCATTTTAAACACTTCAGTCAGGTCTCCTCTTCATCTCCTTAAGGCTCAGCTCTTTTCATCTTTCCTCATAACTCATCCACTGTAGCCCTGAATCAGCCTAGTTGCTCTTCTCTGGACCTTCTCTTGTGCTGTTATGTCCTTTTTGTAGCCTGGAGACCCAAACTGCAAACTGCCTGGGGTTTGTTTCCTGCCTTGCGCCCTGTGTTGGCTGGGATTGGCTCCAGCAGACCCCCGTGACCCTGTGTTAGGATATAGCGGGTTGGATAATGGAAGGATGGAAGTTTCCAACCATGTCCCCAGTCATGTCAACTCTTTAATTTTCTTTTGCTTAAACTATAAAGGCTCAGCTCTTTTAATCTTTCCTCCTAACTCATCCCCTGTAGTCCCTGAGTCACCCTAGTCGCTCTTCTCTGGACCTTCTCTAGTGCTGCTATGTCCTTTTTGTAGCCTGAACACCCAAGTGCCCACAGGACTCCAGATGAGGCCTCACCAGTGTGTTATAAAGTTTGAGAAGAACCTCCTGTAACTTGTACTGCACACGTCAAGGCGCTATATAACCTGACAGTCTGTTAGCCTTCTTAATGGCTGCTGATCACTGTCTGGCAGTCGATAGCTTAGAGTCCACTACGACTCCTAAATCCTAAATGGACTTTCAATTTTCAGATCTCCCATTGCATATTCAAATCTCACATTTTTACTTCCTATGTGTAATTCTTTTACTGACATTAAATTTCATCTGCCACATATCTGCCCAAGCCTGTATGCTATCCAAGTCCTCCTGTGATGATATAACAGATTCCAGATTATCTGCTAATCCACCTGTCTTAGTATCATCTGCAAATTTAACCAGCTTGTTACTTATATTCCTATCTAATTCATTTATAAATATTAAAAATAGCAGCAGCCTCGGCACTGCCCCCTGCTGGTCACCACTCTTAACGTCACCCAATTCTGATGAGGTTCCTCACACCATCACCCTCTGCTTCCTATGTCTGAGCCAATTCTGCTTCCATCTACACACCGCACCCTGAACTCCCACTTAAAGTCACCGTCACAATCCACTGCACTAATTCCCTTTATAATCTTAAACACTTCAGTCAGGTCTCTTCTTCATCTCCTTAAGGCTCAGCTCTTTTCATCTTTCCTCCTAACTCATCCACTGTAGCCCTGAATCAGCCTCGTCGCTCTTCTCTGGACCTTCTCTTATGCTGTTGTGTCTTTTTTGTAGCCTGGAGACCCAAACTGCACACAGGACTCCAGATGAGGCCTCACCAGTGTGTTATAAAGCTTGAGCAGAACTTCCGGTGACTTGTACTCCACACATCAAGGCGCTATATAACCTGACAGTCTGTTAGCCTTCTTAATGGCTTGTGAACACTGTCTGGCAGTTGATCATGTCGATTCCACTATGACTCCTAAATCCTCCTCATAAGGGGTACTTTCAATTCGAGGTCATGTAAGTTGACAAGATCAGCAGCTGAATTCGGCAAGTGTGACGTACCCTACGACTAGCGGTCACTTAATGTGACAGCAGCTTAAGACAGTTCTGCATTCTCTGAAGATTACAGAGCCAAGCTTATCTATGCAGAAATCGCCAAGAACTTGGGTTTTAATTTTTTTTTTTGTTTTTGTTTTTTCTGTCCTCCCTGGCCATCCGACCTTACTTTTTATTCTATGTTGATTAGTATTGCCTAATTTTATTTTTATATATATATATATTTTTCCTTTCTTCATCCTGTAAATCACTTTGAATTGCATAATTTGTATGAAAACATGCTATAGAAATAAATGTTGTTGTTGAATGAGGCCTCACCAGTGCGTTATAAAGATTGAACATAACGTCCTGTGACTTGTACTCTACACATCATGGCGCTATATAACCTGACATTCTGAGCACTGCCTGGCAGTTGATAGCATTGAGTCCAATGAGACTCTAAAATCCTTATCATAAGGAGTTCTTGTAGTTTAAGGTCATGTAAATAGACGAGGTCTGGAAACAACAACAGCATCTGAGATCGGCAAGTCTGACGTACCCTACGACTAGAAGTCCCATAATGTGACATCAGCTTCAGACGGTTCCACGTTCTGTGCAGATCTCAGAGCCAAGCTTGTTTATCCATCCACCCATTATCCAACCCACTATATCCTAACTACAGGGTCACGGGGGTCAGTTCATGAGCCAATCCCAGCCAGCACAGGGTGCAAGGCAGGAACAAATCCCTGACAGGGCGATACACACACCAAGCACACACTAGGGACAATTTAGGATCGCAGCCACTGGAGGAAACCCACACAGACACGGGGAGAACATGAAAACTCCACGCAGGGAGGACCTGGGAAGCTAACCACATGTCTCCTAACTGTGAGGCAGCAGCACTACTCACTGCGCCACTGTGTCGCCCTAGCCAAGCTTGTGCGCCCTAATGTTTGTGTGAAATTTGCCCTTAACAAGTTTCTAACCGTGCCCCAGTCATGTCACTTCTTAATCTTCTTTTGCTTAAACTGTAAAGGCTCAGCTCTTTTAATCTTCTCATAACTCATCCCCTGTAGCCCTAGACTCAGTCTAGTTGCTCTTCTCTGGACCTTCTCTAGCGCTGTTATGTCGTTTTTGTAGACTGGAGACCCAAACTGCACACAGGACTCCAGATGAGGCCTCACCAGTGTGTTATAAAGACTTGAACAGAACCTCCTGTGACTTGTACTCCACACATCAAGGCGCTATATAACCTGACATTCTGTTAGCCTTCTTAATGGCTTCTAAACACTGTCTGGCAGTTGATAGCTTAGAGTCCACTACGACTCCTAAATCCTAAATGGACTTTCAATTTTCAGATCTCCCATTGCATATTCAAATCTCACATTTTTACTTCCTATGTGTAATTCTTTTACTGACATTAAATTTCATCTGCCACATATCTGCCCAAGCCTGTATGCTATCCAAGTCCTTCTGTGATGATATAACAGATTCCAGATTATCTGCTAATCCACCTGTCTTAGTATCATCTGCAAATTTAACCAGCTTGTTACTTATATTCCTATCTAATTCATTTATAAATATTAAAAATAGCAGCAGCCCCGGCACTGCCCCCTGCTGGTCACCACTCTTAATGTCACCCAATTCTGATGAGGTTCCTCACACCATCACCCTCTGCTTCCTATGTCTGAGCCAATTCTGCTTCCATCTACACACCGCACCCTGAACTCCCACTTAAAGTCACCATCACAATCCACTGGACTAATTCCCTTTATAATCTTAAACACTTCAGTCAGGTCTCCTCTTCATCTCCTTAAGGCTCAGCTCTTTTAATCTTTCCTCATAACTCATCCCCTGTAGCCCCTCAATCAGCCTAGTCGCTCTTCTCTGGACCTTCTCTTGTGCTGTTATGTCCTTTTTGTAGCCTGGAGACCCAAACTGCACACAGGACTTCAGATGAGGCCTCACCAGTGTGTTATAAAGCTTGAGCAGAACCTCTTGTGACTTGTACTCCAAACATCAAGGCGCTATATAACCTGACAGTCTGTTAGCCTTCTTAATGGCTTGTGAACACTGTCTGGCAGTTGATCATGTCGATTCCACTATGACTCCTAAATCCTCCTCATAAGGGGTACTTTCAATTCGAGGTCATGTAAGTTGACAAGATCAGCAGCTGAATTCGGCAAGTGTGACGTACCCTACGACTAGGGGTCACTTAATGTGACAGCAGCTTAAGACAGTTCTGCATTCTCTGAAGATTACAGAGCCAAGCTTATCTATGCAGAAATCGCCAAGAACTTGGGTTTTAATTTTTTTTTTTGTTTTTGTTTTTTCTGTCCTCCCTGGCCATCCGACCTTACTTTTTATTCTATGTTGATTAGTATTGCCTAATTTTATTTTTATATATATATATATTTTTCCTTTCTTCATCCTGTAAATCACTTTGAATTGCATAATTTGTATGAAAACATGCTATAGAAATAAATGTTGTTGTTGAATGAGGCCTCACCAGTGCGTTATAAAGATTGAACATAACGTCCTGTGACTTGTACTCTACACATCATGGCGCTATATAACCTGACATTCTGAGCACTGCCTGGCAGTTGATAGCATTGAGTCCAATGAGACTCTAAAATCCTTATCATAAGGAGTTCTTGTAGTTTAAGGTCATGTAAATAGACGAGGTCTGGAAACAACAGCAGCATCTGAGATCGGCAAGTCTGACGTACCCTACGACTAGAAGTCCCATAATGTGACATCAGCTTCAGACGGTTCCACGTTCTGTGCAGATCTCAGAGCCAAGCTTGTTTATCCATCCATCCATTATCCAACCCACTATATCCTAACTACAGTTCATGAGCCAATCCCAGCCAGCACAGGGCGCAAGGCAGGAACAAATCCCTGACAGGGCGATACACACACCAAGCACACACTAGGGACAATTTAGGATCGCCAATGCACCTAACCTGCATGTCTCCGGAGCCACTGGAGGAAACCCACACAGACACGGGGAGAACATGCAGACTCCACGCAGGGAGGACCTGGGAAGCGAACCACATGTCTCCTAACTGTGAGGCAGCAGCACTACTCTCTGCGCCACTGTGTCGCCCTAGCCAAGCTTGTGCGCCCTAATGTTTGTGTGAAATTTGCCCTTAACAAGTTTCTAACCGTGCCCCAGTCATGTCAACTCTTAATTTTCTTTTGCTTAAACTGTAAAGGCTCAGCTCTTTTAATCTTCTCACAACTCACCCCCTGTAGCCCTGGACTCAGCCTAGTCGCTCTTCTCTGGACCTTCTCTTATGCTGTTATGTCCTTTTTGTAGACTGGAGACCAAAACTGCACACAGGACTCCAGCTGAGGCCTCACCAGTGTGTTATAAAGGTTGAGCAGAACCTCCTGTGACTTGTACTCCACACATCAAGGCGCTATATAACCTGACATTCTGTTAGCCTTCTTAATGGCTTCTAAACACTGTCTGGCAGTTGATAATGTCGAGTCCACTACGACTCCTAAATCCTTCTCATAAGGTGTACTTTTGATTTTCAGACCCCACATTGTGTATTAACAGGGCACACACACACCAAGCACACACTAGGGACAATTTAGGATTACCAATGCACCTAACCTGCATGTCTTTGGACTGTGGGAGGAAACCCACGCAGACACGGGGAGAACATGCAAACTTCACGCAGGGAGGACCTGGGAAGCGAACCACAGGTCTCCTAACTGTGAGGCAGCAGCGCTACCCACTGCGCCACCGTGCCGCCCTAGCCAAGCTTGTGCACCCGGAAACTAGCGAGCACTCAGATTACTGTATCAAATGTAGACCATAAGAATAGCTTAATGATTCTCAATACCTTACACTGAACGTTTTCAAGGCTCCATTAGGCTTATGTCGTACACAATCCCCAAAAGCGGGTGGGCCACCAAACTGTAAGTGAGCCAGCCTGACCTCGTGGCCAATGCCGTGCTGTAAGCCACCAAGGCCCCATATCGAAAGCCTGACCTCTCATGCAAGGCATACACCGATAATCCGGTCGGGAAAATTTGTGGGTCTGTTGGAAACTTTACACCGGGGTCGTGACGTCGATTGGGGGAATGTGTCATTAAGTACAGTTTTCCATTTCACAAAAATCCGGAAAGAAATCGTGTGCTCTTCTGCGCTTTCCATTAACTGCTGCGTCCTCTCAAAGGGTACGCTTCTCGTGTCAAGCCAGCCGGCCTGTCGCTGCGGCTTGCTGTTAAATCAGGCGCTAGCTCGTACATGACTAATTGACTTGTGCGCTTTATTCACCGTATTTATTTCAGCTGTATGTTTCCCACTTCTTAGTATTTGACAGAGCTCTTCTAGCAATGCTCTTGAAGTAGCAGCTGATCAAGTGTCTTATCGGCAGGGACTTATTCTGGCATTTTTTTTTTTCCTGAAATGAATACCACAACTGCTTTGGCATGTAATATGTTTACTGTTTGGGAGAAGGGTATAAATATGACACCACTCAACAAGTTTATTTTCTAGGGCTAGACTGGCGGGCTAGGAGGGATCATGTCTTCAGATGTTAAATTACTAGTGGATGTAGTAACAGTGGTGACATGTTCAATGGCTGCTTTCATTGAAGATTCATGCGTGTGTCTCGTCTTGTTTTTTTTCTTTTATGTGTTTTATGCAGGGTTTAAAAGGCGACCCTGGATCTCCCGGTTTAAGTGGACCCAAGGGTGACAAAGTAAGTACAAACTCCGAAATCCTTTACTCGTCGGTAGTCAAGAAGGGGAACGTGCAGTGCCTTTATGAAATATTGAGACCCCCAATCTCATTTTTCTTATGTTGCAGCCTTTTGTTCAAATCATTTCAATTTTTTTTTTCTCCACATCAAGCAACGTGGCTGCAGGTTTTCATTCTAACCATCTTCTTAATTAGTGACCAGTTTTTGCTGCCAATTACTTCTTTTTAATTAATTTGACTCAGGCCCTTTAGTTGTTTCTTTTTTCCTTAATTAGCAGCCAGACAATAATGAGACACAAAACAAGCCGCCACATCACACAATATCTGAAAATAAAGAAAGGTGACAGTCTCAGTAAGGTTGATCTCTCAACTCACCACAACACTTTGACGATATTCTTATGAAAAACAGAAAATTAACAGTTTTGGAAATGTCTGCTGTGGCAGAACGAGAGCAACAACAAGCCGTGGAATTAAATAACGGGTTTAATTAACAGCAAGAATTGGCTTCTCATTAAGAAACTGGTTGGAGTTTGAAGCCCCAGTTTAGCTGCTCATCTGTTGGCTCGCTTCACGTCTCATTTCTGTTTGGCTGCATTTTAATGAGGAAACAAATCAATTCAGAGGACCGAATCCTTCTAACAGGGCTATTAAAATGGGAATTAGCAGTGAAAACAGGTCACTGATTAGGAAAAGGGTTAGAATGAAAACCTGTAGCCGCTGCGGCCCTCTAGGCCTGGAGTTCGACACCCTGGGCTATAAGAAGATGAGGAAAAAACTCTGAAAAAACCTTTGTAGGGAAAAAATGGAAGAAACCTTGGGAAAGGCAGTTCAAAGAGAGACCCCCTTCCTGTTAGATTGGGCGTGCAGTGGGTGTCAAAGCAAAGGGGGTCAATACAATCCAATACACAGAAGAGAGCACAAGTCATCCTCAATACAATATAAGAGTGCAATAGGAATATTACAAGTACAGAGCAGAATTCAACAGTACAGGGTGGTCCAGATCTAATTAGGCAATTTTCATTACGCTATAACTTATTAAGTTTATTACATAGAGAATTCACAACTGAATGGAGGACAAGTGGGACATCCATCCATCCATTTTCTAACCCGCTGAATCCAAATACAGAGTCACGGGGATCCGCTGGAGCCAAACCCAGCCAACACAGGGCAGGAACCAATCCTGGGCAGGGTGCCAACCCACCACAGGACACACACAAACACACCAAGCACACACTAGGGCCAATTTAGAATCACCAATCCACCTAACCTGCATGTCTTTGGACTGTGGGAGGAAACCCACACAGACACGGGGAGAACATGCAAACTCCACGCAGGGAGGACCCGGGAAACGAACCCGGGCCTCCTAACTGCGAGGCAGCAGCGCTACCACTGCGCCACCATGCCGCCCACAAGTGGGACATTACATGGAAAATCAGTGAATTAATTCACTGTACTTCCATTTTCATTTATTACAAGATTTTTCAAACAATTCTTTTGTCTTGCATTGTTTTCCTGCATTGCATTAAAAGTTGCATAATTAGGTCTGGACCACCCTATAGATTACGGGTGTCGAACTCCAGGCCTGGTGGGCTGCAGTGGCTACAGGTTTTCATTCTAATCACCTTCTTCATTAGTGACCAGTTTTTGCTGCTAATTAACTTCTTTCGCTTTAGTTTTAATTAACTTGACTCAGGCCCCTTAGTTGTCTCTTTTTTTTAATTAGCAGCCAAACAATAATGAGACACAAAACGAGCCGCCACGTGACCAGCTCACCTGTGCCCGTCACACAATATCTGAAAATAAAGAAAAGTGAAGGTCTCCGTAAGGTTGATCTCTCAGGTCACCAAAACAGAAAATCGACCAGTTTTGGAAATGTCCGCTGTGGCAGAATGAGAGCAGCAACAGGCCAGAAAATTAAATAACAGGCTTAATTAACAGCGAGAATCAGCTTCTCATTAATAGATTGGTTGGAGTTTGAACTCCCAGTTTAGCTGCTCATCTGTTGGCTCGTTTCACATCTCATTTCTGTTTGGCTGCCATTTCATGAAGAAACGAATCAATTCAGAGGACTGAATCCTTATAAACAGGGCTATTAAAATGAAGGGAAAGGGAGTTAATTAGCAGTAAAAATTGATTAGGAAAAGGGTTAGGGAATGAAAACCTGCAGCCACTACGGCCCTCCAGGCCTGGAGTTTGACACCCATGCTATAGATGATATCCCCTAATACGATTTGGATCAAACCTAACTTGTCTTCCAGTCCCAACAACTGAAAAACAACCCCATATCATGACGTCGCTACCACCGTGCCTCAACAGTGGAAATGGTATTGTACTGGTGATTTTGGTTGTGGTAGAAATTTAACAACTTATTAAAGAAAGAAGCGTCCTCTAGCAGGAAACATCAGTTATCAGGCAGGAGAAAAGCTGTTCATGGTATCTTTTAATTACTCCTCAGCTAAATGCCTTGGAAGGAGCATTCTTCAAAAGCAGTCTGGTACAGCCTGGTCAGGATGGTCAGAGAAACAAAGAATTTTTATAAACTACTCAATTTACATACAGTGTCAGAGAGGTGAAATAGAGAGTGCAGGCAGAGTGGAGAAGAGTGTCAGGAGTGATTTGTGACAGACGGGTATCAGCAAGAGCGAAAGGGAAGGTCTACAGGACGGTAGTGAGGCCAGCTGTGTGATATGGGTGGGAGACGGTGGCACTGACCAGAAAGCAGGGGACAGAGCTGGAGGTGGCAGAGTTAAAGATGTTAAAATCTGCATTGGGTGAGACGAGGATGGATAGGGTTAGAAATGAGAACATCAGAGGGTCAGCTCAGGTTGGATGGTTTGGAGACAAAGCCAGAGAGGTGAGATCGTGTTGGTTTGGACCTGTGCAGATGAGAGATGAGGGGTATATTGGGAGAAGGCTACTAAGGATAGAACTGACAGGAATGAGGAACAGAGGAAGGCCTAAATGAAAGGTTTATGGATGTGCTGAGAGAGGACATGCAGGTGATGGGGGTAACAGAGCAAGATGACGAGGACAGGAAGATATGGAAGAAGATGATCCGCTGTGGCAACCCCTAACTGGAGCAGTCGAAAGAAGAACAAAACCTGAGTTGTAAGGAATAGGAAAAATGTGGCAAATAGAATCAATATCATTTGAACGTAAGATATGCATACTTGCCAAGGGAGGAGAGAAGGAGAAAACCTCCAGCCGACTGGAGAACAGAAACTTCTAGATGTCCCATGGGGCTTTGGAATGCAGAAATTCAAAATCTGGTCAGGTCAAGTCAAGTGGCTTTATTGTCCTACCTTCCAAACACGTATTGCAGCATACAGTGTGGCACGAAATAACGACACCGGACGAGTGTGAGATAAATGAAGATATTATAATAGATAAATAAATAAGTAAATAGGTAGTAATTATTGAAATAGAAATAAATAATACACTAACGTTAGTAATAATAAATAGTAGCAGGAAACAAATGTACTGCATATATAAATTCACTACTAGGGGCAGATCTGAGGCCAGGGGGGCAGCGCAGAGTTCAGAGTCTGGGCAGCCAAGGGGTAGAAGCTGTTGGAGTGCCTGGTAGAAATGTTTTGTAAGCTACAGAACCTTCTGCCAGATGGAAGTGGGATAAAGAGACCATGGGAGTGACCCTTCACAATGTGGATATAAAACGATTTACAAAATGGAGAGCAGAGCCGAGAGGAGCCAACAATCCATTGTAGGACCTTATGGTTGCAGTTATTGTCTGGTTGCTATACCATCTGACCACCATTCCCTTCCTGAGCCCCTTACAATATTCTAATTGTAGTACAAGAAGATGGTGGTCCAAATTCTTCAGCTTCCCAAGCATTCTTGACACACAAAATGAAAGTCAATATACCTGGAAAGCCAAGGGCATGTCTAGGGACTCTGAGGGCCCCGAGGCCCTCTAACTCATCCTCTCCCCAGTCTCGACATGGTAAAATCTATTAGCGATATTTTACCGTAAAACATGATAAAGAGCAGCAGCCATAAGCAATGGCACCCCTGTTGGTTCTCCAACTCTCTCACCATAAGAGTTCAGCTTTCCAGTCCAATGCCTTAGCAAAACTCGACAACACAGCCTGAGCTCGGCTACGCGGGAAGAGCAGCAAAATGATTTGCTTCTTTGTGAAACACTGTAAATCCTCGGTTTGATTGATCTTTTTTTTTGTTTTATTTCACAGGGTGATGAAGGAAGACCGGGCCCACCTGGCTTAACCGTAAGTAAATTTATTGATTGTGTGCTTTGGAGTCTGCCGACAGATGCAAAAATTCAATTCATCGTGACAGTGAATATTCTGCAAGCATTTCAGCCTTATGTGTAATTCATGTTAATATCTTGGAGCTCCACACACACAATACTGGAGCATAGGGGTCGACTGTATCTACTGTATATATAATGGTGGCTTGGTGTCACTGAGCATGTGTATCGCCCTGTCTTCCTCCCAGTAAGTTAGCCCATGTCAACACCATTCTTTCCCAGTTCTAAGCTCCCCTATCCTGTGGTTGTAGAAATGATTTTCAGGGCAGACACAGAAATTTGCTGGGGATTCAGGACTGTCTAAGGGAATTCCTGAGGGAACTCCCACGTGTCCCAGCATTTGTGTCCATCAGCTTCCTCTTAAAATCCTAAACCATCACACAAGGTAGCAGGAATCTACAATATGTGTAAACTGATGGGCCTCCACGCTGCTTCTTAGGCAGATGAATTGACTTTCTCTTGGTGTCAGTAGTGGGATCTGAACCCACAAAGCCCAAAATCTTAACCACTATGCCACAACTTTCCTTTAGGAATGACTGTAATCTAATTGGAGCACAGCGCTATAACTTAAAGCAACTAAGAGTATCATTCAGATGCAAGGACTACAGTTTCGTAATCATAGCAGTGTTTTCTTGTCACAAATAGCCGGCCATACGTTTCACTAAATATTACTCAGCACTTTCAAATAGCAAAAAGAAAAAAATGTCGAGACACTACTAGTTGAGATCTCTGCTGAAACTCTGTGGAAGAAAATTATTTGAAACAGACACCCACCACCATGACAATGCTCCGATTTAAACAATAAAACACAGGCAGGAGAAAGTGTCAATCATTATTCTTAATCTAAATCTCGCAAGAGGAAAAACTTCATATTAGCGTTTTTGCAAAGAAAAAAGTGTTCTCTGCGCTCTATTTATACAAATCATTGATTAGGTCACCACTCAAAAAAGGAATTCATTACGTGATCAGAAAACTTTTCACATGGTTGGCTACACACAGTTGCTAACGGGACATGAGAAACATTGATACCTTAAATAACTACAATCAACCACAACAACTAGGTTGATTTATAGTCCTTTTAGCTTGTGGTGTATGTGACTTATTAAATGTATTATTTTTATTTTAGGAGACATGTAATTTTCTGCTATCTGTTATCCTGTTTTCTAAAAAAAAAAAAAAAGAACAATGGCCTAATTTTCTTTTAATCCAGCTGGATACAAAAACAGGAAACTTAATATAAATCTATATATACTCAGCAAAAAAAGAAACGTCCCTTTTTCAGGACTGTGTATTTCAACAATAATGTTTTAAAAATCCAAATAACTTTCCAGATCTTCATTGTAAAGGGTTTAAACAATGTTTTCCATGCATGTTCAATTAACCATAATCAATTAATTAACATGTACCTGTGGAATGGTCGTTAAGACCTTAACAGTTTACAGAAAGTAGGCATTTAAGGTCACAGTTCTAAAAACGCAGGACACTAAAGAGACTTGTCTACCGACTGTGAAAGATGCCCAGGGTCCCTGCTCATCTGCGTGAACGTGCATTAGGCATGCTGCAGGGAGGCATGAGGACTGCTGATGTGGCTAGGGCAATAAATTGCCATGTCCGCACTGTGAGACGCCTAAGACAGCGCTACAGGGAGACAGGAAGGACAGCTGATCATCCTCGCAGTGGAAGACCACGTGTAACAACACCTGCACAGGATCGGTACATCCGAATATCACACCTGCGTGACAGGTACAGGATGGCCACAACAACTGCCGAGTCACACCAGGAACACACAATCCCTCCATCAGTGCTCAGACTGTCCGCAATAGGCTGAGAGAGGCTGGACTGAGGGCTTGTAGGCCTGTTGTAAGGCAGGTCCTTACCAGACATCACCAGCAACAACGCCGCCTATGGGCACAAACCCACCTTCGCTGGACCAGACAGGAGTGTCAAAAAGTGCTCTTCACTGATGAGTCCCGGTTTTGTCTCACCAGGGGTGATGGACGGATTCGTGTTTATCGTCGAAGGAATTGAGCACGTCTGGGACCTGTTGGATCGCAGGGTGAGGGCTAGGGCCATTCCCCCCAGAAATGTCCAGGAACTTGCATGTGCCTTGGTGGAAGAGTGGGGTAACATCTCACAGCAAGAACTGACAAATCTGGTCCAGTCCATGAGGAGGAGATGCACTGCAGTACTTCAAGCAGCTGGTGGCCACACCACATACTGACTGGTACTTTTGATTTTGAGCCTCCCTTCATTCAGGGACACATTGTGAAACATTTTTAGTTTATGTCTTATGGTGTTGACTCTTTTAGTGTTCATACAAATATTTACACATTAAGTTTACTGAAAGTTAAAATAGTTGAAAGTCAGAGGACATTTCTTTTTTTGCTGAGTATATATAAATATAAATTTATATATATATATATGTGTGTATATATATATATATACTGTATATGTATATATGCTGTATATATATATATATATATATATATATATATATATATATATATATATATATATATATATATATATATATATATATAGTGACACTAGGGGTTGCTGTTGCCCCGTGAAACCCCCTAGACAAATGTCCAGACACCAGGTAAAAGTATCAGAAATAATTTCTTCTTTCTGATATTGTGCCACAGTAGACGCCACAATCACCACCTTAAGCCAATAAATCAATAATAATACAATAATAATAACAATAAAGATCCTCCTCTTCTCCCAGCAGCTCCGTCACTCCACCTCCCAACTCCTGCTCAGCTTGCTGGGTTTCCTGTAGTCTTTTAAATAGTCCATGACCCGGAAGTGCTCCTGTCCTTCAGTCAGTTGAAGATTCATATTTTTCTTCAGCCCAGAAGTACTTCTGTTCTTCCATCCTCGTGACTTGGGAGTACTTCCGGGCTATGGGGAAAATAGAAATCCTTGTTTAAAAGAGACCGGTGGTTGTTGGAGACCGGCTTTTATTTGCCTCGCAGACGGAATGGTGATGGGTAAACAGGGTTCATTTGGCAATAAAATACGGTATGGTACCGTATTTACGGTCACAAAATGTAGGCAACAACACTGGATGAACATTTCAGGATTTAATGAAATTTTTAGTACAGCAGTACGGTCTTATTAAAGCAGTATGCAGTACGGTACTACCGTAAGCATGAAAAACAGGTACGGTAGACGTCAACTTTCTTTCCAGTGATGCCACCAGCACTGGCCTGCACCAGTACGAATTTCGCACGAAAGCGCTCATCAGCCCGACAAGTCCCCTGCGTTACATAAGGGAATGCAATAAGCTACAAACTCACACATATACGTATACATTACGACATGAGACTGGATAAGATACAATAAAGTACTTACCATCTACTCGTCGTCTGAATAGGTAATGATTGCTTCGTTATTTGCGAGTTCTTCTTCATCTTCCTCTTCTTGTGATGGCAATACAGGTACTCCCATTGCTTGTTGTCGTGCAGTAATCAGTTTTATCAGGATTAACGTGTCGAAGATGGCATTTTCATGTTCTTCCCGCTACCTCTGCCCTCCCTGTGGGGTTATGATTGACGTGGAGACGAAAGGGCAAAATGTACACAAAGAAATTTCTTTTTGACTTTCTCGCTTCCTCGATAGCATCCAACAAAAAAACATTTTTAACACGAAAAGGTACTTACCGTATGATTCACTGCAGGAGGGCGGTAGCCCAGGTGGTACGAAAAGAGGATTAGCGTACGAAAAAGGCGGTGGGTCATTGGAGATCGGCGTTTACTACAGACAGGCGCTTAAAGGAGACCGGCTACTATTAGAGACCGGCGTCTATTTGTCGCGACATCTCTTCAAACCCGGCGTTTATTGGAAACAGGCGTCAATAAGAAGCCGGCCACTACTAGACGATATATGGTATACTGAGTATATATATATATGGAAGTGAAGGTCTGTGATACGGTTTGCATATTTGCAGCTGGAGATCCACAAAGGGAGAAAATGAATCACGTATCATAAAGCAGTTTTTATTCCTGAGCTTATTATTACTATTATTATTGTTATCTATCTATCTATCTATCTATCTATCTATCTATCTATCTATCTATCTATCTATCTATCTATCTATCTATCTAAAGTAGGTTTTATTCCTGAGCTTTCAGCCCCTGCCAGGAGCCTTCATCAGAGGATAATGCTTAGATATACAAGAAGGTCAGTGTGTTCAGGGGGGTGGGTATTGGTCGTAATGTTTTATTTATTATGAATATGTTCTTCTTAAGTTCGCATACGCTGGGTTTATGTCCAAATGTCTGTTAATGGCATTTTCGTCTGAGAGCCAATATTCAGCCAGTTCTCTGGCACTTTTAATACTGGCCTTAAATCTTACTTGTACATTGCAAACATATGCAAACTTAAGAAGAGGAACATCCTCATATATATATATATATATAATTCACTAAGGCAAGACACCCATGGAAAACACGCCGGAAGGGGCGTGGATTCACTAATCTGCCAACAAGTAAGACACCTATGGCGCATGCAGAGAGGAGCCACGCCCACCAACTCCAAGACCATTGGATACGACGACAACTCGCAGAGCCACGCCACAATTCATGCGCGACACAGAAAGAACAGCGTCATTTATATTCATCTGTCGCGGAGGCCTCATGTACTTCTGAGCCACCTTGACTTTTCATAGAGGCATGTTTCTCGCGGAGGTGAGTCGCCATATGCAGCGTGTGAAACGGTTTGCGAGGGGTATCCCATGGAATCCTTAAAACAATCCTTTACAACTGAGGTTAAAACACAATGAAGTGAGCAGTCTTTAAAAACCGACTTTTCGGTTACGACGCACAACCTCGTGCACCATAGCAAACTGTTTTACACGCTACATACAGCAATTCGCATCCAAGACAAACGTGTCTTCTTCACTCATGGACAGTTATATGTTGCTCTCTCCAGAGTTCTATCTTTTCATTCACTTTCTGTTGTATCCTCAAACCCTCCCTTTTTAGACAACTGTGTCTTTCCAGAAGTGTTCAACCATCAATAAATAATTATGCGACGTTTGTTATGCCGCGGGTTCACTATTGTGTTGTATTTTGCTCTCTCCAGAGTTCCATCTTTTCATTCACTTACTGTTGTATTCTCACACTAACCTGTTTTAGACAACCATGTCTTTCCAGAAGTGTTTACCATTCAATAAATAATTATGCATGAGATTGAGCGTGTGTCTACCCGGCGTGGGTAAGCCGTTGAACCCCATTCGGGCTGCAAACCATGGAATTCCCACTAAGTGCGACTCATACGCTCCCACTGTTTTCGTCCCTACCCTTTGTACACACCGCCCTCCCACCTCGCTACTACCGTGGTCGGGTGTCTTGGTGGATTATATTTAGAAAAGCAGCCAAAACCGCACAGAGCAATGAAATGTCTACGTGAGTCACAGGTGCTTAAGTGACAAGTTGGAGGTGGACACTTGAGCGGGCAGTGCATACTGAACGAGAAATCAGCAGACTAGCATGACGGACAGAGCTGAATGGACGTCCTTCTCTCCTCCCGTTCCACACTCCGCGACTAAGTGCCGTGCACCCCCATCCCTCCGTCTAGCAGGAGAAGTTGTGAAGGCGGTCCGCCAGTTTTCAGTCACGGACGATTGTGTGTTGGTTCGTTCCGTGCATTGTTATAAAGTGTTGCTTTTCTTGCTGATTTATTACATTACCGATTTTTCAAATGTTAATTTTCTCCCTGTGCTTAAAAATCATTAAAAAAAACGGCCTGATTATGCGGCGTATGGTACGCCGCAGGTTGGCTAGTAATAAATAAAACTTTACAACCAACACCCTCCTAACCCCACCTCATTACCTTCACCTCCCCCTGTACACACTCACCTACCCCCCCAACCCGCCTTATTTTGCTATATATTGCTTTTGATTCTTGTATGTCTAATCATTATCCTCTGGTAATAATAATAATAGTAATAATAAGCTCAGGAATAAAAACTGCTTTATGATATGTGATTCATTCTCTCCCTTTGTGGATCTCCAGCTGCAAATATGCAAACCGTATCACAGACCTTCGCTTCCATATATATATATATATATATACTGTATGTATATATATTATATATATATATAGTACATATATTCTGTGTATATATATATATATATATATATATATATATATATATATATATATATATATACTGTATATAAATTGTCACAA
Source organism: Polypterus senegalus (assembly GCF_016835505.1). NCBI lineage: Eukaryota > Metazoa > Chordata > Cladistia > Polypteriformes > Polypteridae > Polypterus > Polypterus senegalus. The sequence continues at coordinate 15,354,147 of NC_053169.1, forward strand.
ATATCAAGATGCTGCTTGGAAAACCTCAGCCTATTGTGTTCATTTGCTGAGATTTCTGCTGGAACCCAAGAGAAGACCCTTGTGAGACCACCAGGGTGTTTTTTTCATCGGTTGAAAAAAATCTGAGAAGCAGGAGACAAAGAACACGTCGCCATTTCATTTCTTTCTGATCTCGTCGTCTAGGAGAAACCATAAAGATATGAAGGAGATGGCTTTTCTGATTTTTTTTATTCCGATGGTCTGTCTTGGCTGTTTTCCGGTGGTGCTTTGTGCCCTGTTCACTCCAATGGAAAGCGCCAGAGGGGGCACGATTATTTTTTAAAATTCATAGTAAATGCTAAACTTTGGAGGACAATTTCGCATGACATGTTTGTGAAGCGATAACTTGGACTTGAAAAATACCAAACGTATCCTTTAACTTATGCTTAGCGTTTGAATTTCCCTGTAACACGCAATTCTTTTTTATTATGGTTTCTACGTGTGAAGAATTCCCATTTATTTTCATAATATTGTTTTTGTTTATGTGTATGTCTTGAAAATGCTGCCAGGAAATGTCGGCTTTTAATGGGAGCTGCCATAGCTGTTATGATTGCTAGAGGGCTCGAAGTCTCACCGGGTGACGTCACTGGTATTTCAACTGCTGCTGCACATCCTTCTTTGTACAACTTTGTTCTGTCGTCCATCCAGACTTTCTCAGTTACGCCAGTTTACAAGGATTAGGAATGTGAGAGCCAAATAAAGAAAGAATGTGACAACATAAAATGGAGAGTCCAAAAGAATGAACTTGACACTTTTGTTGATTTATCTGTGGGGCTGCTTTTCATTCTCGGTGTCATACCCGCGGTGCTCTTTCTTCTCTGATGACTCTCTTCTCCTCTGCCTTTTCCAGTTTTACCTTTCTTCTTTGGCAACCCTCAAGATGCTTGTGACTTTATGTCATGGCCCTGTTATAATACAGCCGTCCCTTTATAACTAGTAGGGTCACACAGAGATGACACTTTAGCTTGAGATATCTTTGGCTTTCTTGTGTTAGGGCGTTACTAGTTTGTTTCTTTTGACACCTTTTGTGGTCCAAGTCACCTTAACAGCATCATAAGCCCCTGGGTAAATTAGTGTGCTGAGACCCCAGAAATGTACATAGGCATCAGAAATGTCATGGGCCCCTATGCTCCCAGGACCCCCGGCCAGTGCCCATATGTTAAGACAGCCCTGTTTGAGGTCATTTTATGGTTCGGATTTTGCTCTTTTGTCTATTTCACATTCTGATCTCAGCCTTTGTCAGATATTTGTCTCTTGTACAGTCAAGAAGATTGGGTCACGCTAGATTAAAAAGTGAGGTGATGATTAGTGAGCAGCAGGATGGTTTCATTCCAAGAAAGAGCACCACAGATGTGATGTTTGCTCTGAGGATGTTGATGGAGACGTTTAGAGAAGGCCAGAAGGAGTTGCATTGCGTCTTTGTGGACCTGGAGAAAGCAAATGACAGGGTGAATAGAGAGGAGCTGTGGTATTGAATGAGGAAGTCGGGAGTGGCAGAGAAGTATGTAAGAGTTGAAAAGGATATGAACGAGGGAAGTGTGAGATCTGCGGTAGGAGTGACGGATGCATTCAAGGTGGAGGTAGGATTATATCAGGGATCAGCTCTGAGCCCTTTCTTATTTGTAATGGTGATGGACAGGTTGACAGACGAGATTAGACAGTCCCGTGGACTGTGATGTTTGCTGATGACATTGTGAATTGATAGTGAGGGTAGGGAGCAGGTTGAGGAGACCCTGGAGAGGTAGAGATCTGCTCTAAAGAGGAGAGGAATGAAGGTCAGTAGGACCACCAAGACAGAATACATGTGTGTAAATGAGAGGGAGGTCAGTGGAATGGTGAGGATGAAGGGAGTAGAGTTGGCGAAGGTGGAGTTTAAATACTTGGGATCAACAGTTCAGAGTAACAGGGATTGTGGAAGAGAGGTGAAGAAGAGAGTGCAGGCAGGGTGGAGTGGGTGGAGAAGAGTGTCAGGAGTGATTTGTGACAGACGGGTATCAGCAAGAGTGAAAGGGAAGGTCTATATGACGGTAGTGAGACCAGCTGTGTTATATGGATTGGAGATGGTGGCACTGACAAGACAGCAGGAAACAGAGCTTGAGGTGGCAGAGTTAAAGATGTTAAGATCTTCATTGGGTGAGATGAGGATGGACAAGATTAGAAATGAGAACATTAGAGGGTCAGCTCAGGTTGGATGGTTTGGAGACAAAGTCAGAGAGGCGAGATCATGTTGGTTTGGACATGTGCAGAGGAGAGATGCTGGGTATATTGGGAGAAGGGTGCTAAGGATAGAGCTGCCAGGGTAGGAGAGAAGAGGAAGGCCCAAGAGAAGGTTTATGGATGTGGTGAGAGAGGACATGCAGGTGATGGGGGTGACAGAACAAAATGCAGAGGACAGAAAGGTATGGAAGAACATGATCCACTGTGGTGACCCCTAACAGGGGCAGCTGAAAGAAGAAGGAGAAGACAACAGTCAGGTCCATAGCTATTTGGACAGTGACACAATATTTACACTTTTTGCCTCTGTACGCCACCATAATGAATTTAGAATGAAAAAATCATTATGTGAATGTGATGTGCAGACTTTCAGCTTTAATTTAACGGGTGTTTTGTTTTGTTCTCCATTACTCTCCTTTCCCCTTTTGTATTATTAATGTGTAGCCTTTGTCAGAATGCCTCAAATCTCACAGACTTACCACTCTTTATAAGGTACTCGCTGAAATACCCGGCATTGCCCAGGTGGAAAATAACGTTTTTTTTTTTTTTAAATTGTTTAAGAAAAATATAATTTAAAAAAAACACATCTTTACAGATTAAGTTTTGTTTTGTGGTGTAGTAGTAAGTTTTTACGTGCAGAATTTTTGATGACGATGAAGAAAGCCAATTAAATTAATATTATTATTAGGTTGATTTTATTCTGTTACCACTACAACATTGTTACAATATGAATAATGCAAGATAAAAATATAGTTAACAAAAACAAATATTAAACGACAAACAAATAATATTATGGATTTTTCATGATAAAACTGTCGGTTGCTTTTACAGAGCGCACCAGAAACGTTCCAAGCGTCAACTGGGTGATCACATACATACATACAAGACCGCCAGACTGTCTGCTTTATATATAAGATTGTGGCTAATTGTTGGAGAGGTGTTCATTGGAAGGTGCTTTGTGGAATACAAACTCTTTATTGTATTTACAGTATATTCTTATATTGTGGACTGGCATGTATTGCTGTGTCTGTGGCTCTCTGGCGCCCACTTGTGGTTACTAAGCGTTAACTGGATTATAACATACAAGACCGCCAGATTGTTACACTCTGCTTTATATATAAGATTGTAGTATATAATTTCTCCCCATCTTCCCTTCTGCATTTACAGCCTCAGGCAATCACATGGAGTAAAGAACAAGCAGGAGTTAAGTTACAACTTTAAATAATGTACCGTATATCTTCCAATAGTAGCCCCGGCGTTTATTCAAAAAATTATTCGGACGGCCCAGCATTTAAAAGAGACCGGCAGTTGTTGGAGACCGGCTATTACTCGCCTCGCAGACGGAATGGTGATGGGTAAACGGGGTTCATTTGGCAGTAAAATACGGTATGGTACCGTATTTACGGTCACAAAATGTAGGCAACAACACCGGATGAACATTTCAGGATTTAATTAAATTATCAGTACAGCAGTACGGTCTTATTAAAGCAGTATGCAGTATGGTACTACCGTAAGCATGAAAAACAGGTACGGTAGACGTCAACTTTCTTGCCAATGATGCCACCAGCACTGGCCTGCACCAGTACGAATTTTGAACGAAAGCGCTCATCAGCCCGACAAGTCCCCTGCGGAACATAAGGAAATGCAATAAGCTCCAAACTCACGCATACACGTATATACGTATACATTACGACATGAGACTGGATAAGATACAATAAAGTACAGTACTTACCATCTACTCGTCGTCTGAATAGGTAATGATTGCTTCGTTATTTGCGAGTTCTTCTTCATCTTCCTCTTCTTGTGATGGCAATACAGGTACTCCCATTGCTTGTTGTCGCGCAGTAATCAGTTTTATCAGGATTCACGTGTCAAAGATGGCATTTTCGTGTTCTTCCCACCACCTCTGCCCTCCCTGTGGGGTTATGATTGACGTGGAGACGAAAGGGCAAAATGTACACAAAGAAATTTCTTTTTGACTTTCTCGCTTCCTCGATAGCATCCGACGACAAATCATTTTTGACACGAAAAGGTACTTACCGGATGATTCACTGCAGGAGGGCGGTAGCCCAGGTGGTATGAAAAGAGGATTAGCGTACGAAAAAGGCGGTGGGTCATTGGAGATCGGCGTTTACTACAGACACTTAAAGGAGACCGGCTACTATTAGAGACTATTTGTCTCGACATCTCTTCAAACCCGGCGTTTATTGGAAACAGGCGTCAATAAGAAGCCGGCCACTACTAGAAGATATACGGTATTATTAATACTATTCATAAAATACCATAAACACTCGTGTTTAAGTCCGGTCCTGAAACCTGAAAAATCGATCGAAAATCAGACCCCGATTTCTACGCCCGTTCAAAAATACGACACTTAATTTTTTTATTTTTTTTTTACATCTTCTTGCTCATACACATCGAATTTTGTTGCAGCAGCGCAGTTACCAATTTCTTTCGACACTTCAATGACTTTTAATTTAAAAGCAGCTTCATATTTTCTTCTGATTGAACGCTCCATCGTAGATAAGGGATGCTCTTACGATAAAGGTGTATGAGGGTGTGAGATACAAAAAACACAAATCAGTGCAAACGTAGCTTCGGAATAGTTCGGGTTTTACCGTGTGGTCACGTTGGCACAATACACAGAAATAAAAAAGGCCGTGTGCTCCGTGGTTACTCTCTCAGGTGGGCGTCAGCATATCATAATCTCTTGGACCAATAGCGGGAGTTTTCTGCATTCGACTTATACGACCGACATTATAAAATACTGGAAATTATACGATAAAATCAAGCCCCGACTTATCCACGGGAGAATGTAAACTTGAGTATATACAGTAATAATAATAAGCAAAGAATATGTGAATATTGGCAACCATACAACCTGATCAATGCTGATGTGTATTTTCAGGCGTCACACACACTTGTCCGTTACTTTAAATGTCTCCAGTTGAGTCCTCATTTTTTGGTCAGCTTTCTTCAGAACAGGCCGCATGCCTGTCTCAATATGGCTGCCGAGCTGTGCTCTTCATTGTGTTGTCCTTTTCAGTTCATGGTGTGTGTGAGACGCTCCTTCATGGCGATGGTGTGTGTGTGTGTGTGTGTGAGAGACAGAGGGGAGGGGTAAAGCAGCCAATTTATAGACTCTCTGTCCAAACCCTACAGCCAATAGGGCATCATGGTACTTAATGGCTTCAGGCAACTTCAGACCAATAGAATTCTGGTGCGACACAATGGGTTCCACACCTGCCCTCAGTACCATTTGTGAAGGTGAAGCTTGCCAGTGTGCTAGTTGGCATCCATGGGGGTTGATTGAGAGGGTCCTGCAGAGAATCACTTGCCAAACTGACCCTGTCATAAAATTACAAAGACTCAGTCCTAATGACTTGGGGGGGTGCTCTTAACCATCAAACCATTGCTGTTCTTATCAAGTTATCTAAGTTACAAATAAAGACATGCTAAATATTTATCAACTTATATACAAACTTTCACACCACAGCAATGAGTTTATGAAAAATTCAGGGTGAGTCAAAATTATGTTAACACTAATGGAATATTTTTATCTCGCCCACACCTTTCCAGGTCGATCGATAGGTCATGGTGGACCACTGCCATGGCCTCCACACTCCCCTGATTTTGACACCCTGTGATTTCTGGTTATGGGGTGTGGTGAACGAGCGTGTGAGTATAGCAGGAAAGTCTGTGATATCAATGACCTGAAGGACAGAATACGGACTGTGGTCTCGTCTATTCCCCGCAAAATGTGTGTCCGGGCATTTAAATGGTACTGCTGCTCATTGGTTTTTGTGTGTTGAACATGATGGCGAACAGGTTGAAACATTCCTGTAAATCATCTTGCACATATGAAGTATGTTTTGTGAATAAATTGTTTCCGCCATTCAAATGTTAACATAATTTTGACTCACCCTGTATTGTATGAACTGTTTAGGAATGACAGCCATTTTTCAGCATAGGTCCCCCATTTCTAGAGACTCAAAAGTATTTGGACATTTGACTGACAAGCTGTTCCGTAGCTGGGTGGGAGCAGGTCCCTCATTAACTATCAAGCAGGTAGAAGATCTGGAGTTGATTCCAAGTGTAAAATTTGCATTTGGACACTGTCACTGATCCAGGCATTTAATGACCTCTTAGGCACGCACATCAGCAGTGTGTCTGTCTGCGGAGAGAGTGTTGACCTCGTCGAGAGGTTTGCTTACCTCAGCCGTGACATTCATGTGTCTGGTGACTCTCCCTATGAAGTCAGTAGACAAGATTGGGAGAGTATGGGGGGTCATGAGGTCGCTGGAAAGGGTATCTGCAAAAGGATGAAGGTCCAAGTCTTTAGAGTCCTGGTGCTTCCTGTTTGTGAGACATGGACGCTATCCAGTGACCTGAGATGAAGACTGGACTCCTTCGGTACTGTGTCTCTCCAGAAAGTCCTTGGGTACTGTTGGTTTGACTTTGTGTTGCTTATGGAGTCCCGAATGAGGCACTGAGACCATTGTGAGAGAGCATTAGTTACAGCACTACGGCCATGTGTTGCGTTTTCCCCGAGGGTGATCCGGCTCATGAGATTCTCACTGTTGGGGACCAGAGTGGCTGGACCAGGCCAAGGGGTCGCCCATGTAACACCTGGCTGCAGCAGATAGATGGTCATTTCCGGAGGGTGGGACTGGACCACGTGTCTGCCTGGGGTGTTGCAATCCCGAGTTGCTTTGTCGTGTAGTGGGTGCGGCAACACGCTGTACCAGTGCATGCTCCCCAACTTGACTTGACATGACTGTGAACTCTGAAGAAAGAGCTGTCCATGCAAGTAAAAACAGGTCATCATTAGGCCAAGAAAACAAAACAAATCCTTTAGAGCAGGGGACGAACTCCAGGCCAGGAGGGCCACAGTGGCTGCAGGTTTTTCATTCTAACCCTTTTCCTAATCAGTTTTCACTCCTAATTAACTCCTTTTCCCTTCATTTTCATAGCCCTGTTTTTAAGGATTCAGTCCTCTGAATTGATTCCTTTCTTCATTAAATGGCAGCCAAACAGAAATGAGATGTGAAATAAGCCAATGGAAGACCAGCTAAATTGAGATTTCAAACTCCAACCAATCTCTTAATGAGAAGCTGATTCTTGCTGTTAATTAACCCCGTTATTTAATCCCATGGCTTGTTGCTGCTCTCATTCTGCCATAGCAGACATTTCCAAAGTTGTTGAGTTTTCTGTTTTTTCTAAGAACACCGTCAAGAAGTTTTGGTCAACCTGACCGAGACCATCACCTTCCTTTCTTTTCAGATATTGTGTGATGGGCATAGATGAGCTGGTCATGTGGTGGCTTGTTTTATGTCTTATTATTGTTTGGC